>NW_022989800.1:0-356740 GCF_902827175.1 Gymnodraco acuticeps | reverse complement strand
TAGAATGCTTTTCAGCCATTAACCTTGAACAATTAAATTCAATGATTCTCTCTTCTAAACCATCAACGTGCATGTTAGACCCAATTCCAACTAAGCTGTTGAAGGAAGTTTTTCCATTAATTAGCACTTCTTTATTCAATATTATGAATATGTCTTTATTATCAGGCTATGTTCCACAATCATTCAAAGTAGCAGTGATAAAACCGCTTCTTAAAAAGCACAACCTCGATCCAGAGGTTTTAGCCAACTATAGACCTATATATCTCAAAAATTCTTGAGAAAGCGGTCGCAAAACAGCTGTGTGATTACTTAAAAAACAATGATTTATTTGAAGATTTTCAGTCTGGCTTTAGAACACATCATAGCACAGAGACAGCTCTGGTTAAAGTCACAAATGACATTCTAATAGCCTCAGACAAGGGACATGTCTCTATTCTTGTTTTGCTCGATCTCAGTGCTGCATTTGATACTATCGACCATGATATCCTATTGCAAAGATTAGAGCACTTAGTTGACATACAGGGAACTGCTTTAGGCTGGTTTAGGTCCTATCTATCTGAACGCTCTCAGTTTGTACGTGTCAACGATGAATCTTCCACGCAAACCAAAGTTAGCCATGGAGTGCCACAGGGCTCAGTGCTCGGACCTATTTTGTTCACATTATATATGCTTCCGTTAGGCAATATTATAAGGAATCATTCTGTAAACTTTCATTGTGATGCGGATGATACTCAACTATATTTATCAATCAAGCCTGATGAAATTAATCATCTAAATAAAATTCAAGACTGCCTCAAGGACTTAAAAACGTGGATGACCTTACATTTTTTCATGTTAAACACGACCAAAACTGAAGTTATTGTATTTGGCCCGAATAATCTACGAAACAAATTATCTAAAGATATACTAACTATGGATGGTGTTATATTTTATCAGGATTTATCCTTTAACGCCCACATAAAATCAATTTCAAGGACCGCCTACTTCCATCTACGTAACATTGCAAAAATCAGGCATATCTTGCCTCAAAACAATGCAGAGAAACTAGTCCATGCATTTGTTACTTCAAGGCTGGATTATTGTAACTCCTTATTATCAGGGTGTACAAAGAAGTCTGTCAAGTCGCTTCAGCTGATTCAAAATGCTGCAGCTCGTGTAATAACCAGAGTTAGGAAAAGGGACCACATTACTCCTGTTCTGGCTGCCTTACACTGGCTCCCTATAGAACACAGGATAGAATTTAAAATTCTTCTTCTCGCCTACAAAGCCCTTAATGGGCAGGCGCCATCTTACCTTAAAGAACTCATTATACCCTACTGTCCTACTAGGGCATTGCGTTCCAAGAATGCAGAATGCAGGGTTGTTGGTTGTTCCTAGAGTCTCTAAAAGTACAATGGGAGCCAGAGCCTTTTCTTATCAAGCTCCACATTTGTGGAATCAGCTTCCAGTTTGTGTTCGGGCGGCAGACACCCTATCCGTTTTTAAGAGTGCGCTTAAGACCTTCCTTTTTGATAAAGCTTATAGTTAGGGCTGATTAGATTCAGCCCCTAGTTTTGCTGATATAGGCTTAGTTTGTCGGGGGACATCTTACTTCTTCCTTCTCTCTGTCTATAGTACTCTCATGTTCCGATTAACCCAGCTTCCCCAAATTTCTTTATTTTTGGTGTCTATATACGCCGGGATCCGGAGTCATGGATGATCATGCGGTCCTGTGTCCTGGATCGCGAGCCCTGGATCTTGAGTCGTGGCTGTGGTCCTGGATCATAGGTCCTGGATGGATATCCTCGTGGATTCATCTTCCTATTATACACACATGCATTTTCAAACATTTGGACTACCTATGTTGTAAATGTATTATCTTTTCAATTTACACACAGCATCTATTGCACGTCTGTCCGTCCTGGGAGAGGGATCCCTCCTCTGTTGCTCTCCCTGAGGTTTCTCCTATTTTTCCCTTTAAACTGTGGGTTTTCTCCGGAAGTTTTTCCTTGTACGATGTGCGGGTCTAAGCCTAAGGACAGAGGGTGTCATATTGTCATACTGATATTCTGTACACACTGTGAAGACCACTGAGACAAATGTAACATTTGTGATATTGGGCTATATAAATAAACATTGATTTATAAATAAAACATTAAATTCACGGTTTGAAAACGTAGCATTTCGCCACATGCTAATGCTAACCGGAAACGACGAAATGCACTTGCGGAAAACCGGAAGTAGTGTGAAAATTTGGTTTTTAGAATACAACGGATTTAAATTAAATACAGTGTATTTAATTCAAATTACGCCATATCAACATTGATTTTAATTTATAACAGTACGCATTGTTGTTTGTGTATTTATGATGTTTAAAACAAACAAGGTATCTACCACGACTGTTTAAATGGGTAAACGTTTTTTGGGGCTGCTGTTGCTAGCGTTTCCATATATCAACTCCAATGTCAGCAGATGCCTTACATGTATCTCATAGCAGGAGAATATCTGCATTCACACACGAAATACTCAGACAGTATACTCCGGGTGATTTACCGTACGGTCAGTCGCAAAACTTAATTACATTATAGTTGGCGTTCCTAGCGTGTATGTATGCTACCGAGCTAAACAAGAAGGCTACCAAGAGCTAGACATGCTAGGGAAAACATTTGTTTTTATGCCAGCTACAATGAATGACCGAATGTAGCAGACTACCCGTATAAGATTGCAATTGTAAACATGTTCTTGCTAGCCTAATATGAACCACTAGCTGTTGTTCATACATGTAGTAGGGGTTGGCATATTACACTGAACAACTAGCAAACGTAGGTTAGCATATTAATGTAGCTGGCAAGCTAACAAACCTAAAACAACTAAGTTTCTCTAATATTTTGTGATTTGCATTTGATTTTGTCCAACCAGATCAGGAAACTCCTGGCGTACCCGGCGGACAAGACATGACGGGATGACCATTCTGATGCCTCGTCCTAAAAAGCCACAGCACCTACTTACAAAGCTGCGATAGGCAAGATGCCGAAAACGCCTATAAGGGGAGGAATGAATGATGAAAACCTAGTGTCAGCAGAAAATATTAAAAATAATGATTACAACAAAATGCAAAATGCAAAAAAAATATATATTTTAAGATCAAGTAAAATAAATCATTACAAAACAAATGTTGCAGTGCATAGTCATGTAAGAGAAATCAAAACAAAAAACGACATTTACAACAACAACAACATTTTGCAACATAAACAGTGCCACATCTAGTGTTCGAAAAGGAGTGAGAAGAAGTATAACCTATTTAATCTCACCCCCACACTGCGCATGGTCAGAGTATTGTCCTATTTAATGTGTGTGTCAACAAAAATAATGACCATAGGGGCACCGAGCTGCCATCCCCACCATACATCATCTCACATAATTCAGAGCTGATTGGCTGTAAGTACGTGTGCCGCAAAAAGTGCGGTGTGTAAGCTGCGCATGGGTTGCCTCCACAAAAAAGCAATGAGATTTCTCCATAGGATTTCAGAAAATAGCTCAGTATACATCAACAATGGAATTATGATCAGTAGAAATTGCCATGACATGGGATCTTTAAAGAACAGTGATAGTAAACTTTAATTTATTGCAGTAGGCTACTCATCTGACATCCACCAAACCATAACAAATCATGTACTGTACGTGCTGACAAGTAATGTCGGGGCATGGGCACCCACTCAGTACACGAATATATTTGGATACTGATCAGTCGTGATATTAAATTGATGGACAGATGCAGACGCTTGGATGAATAGGTAGAATTATTTTGTGTCAAGTTCAGATCACATTTTATGTATAGATTATTATTTTACTCAAACCTCTAACTGTGCTTATTGAATGTTTGGTGGCATATTTAAATAGAATGATGAAACATCAACCATTTGCCAAATTATGTTTGGGGTCGAATTTATTTCCTATCTTGTCATTACTATTTCAATCGTTGTGCCTTTTGATGTGACCTCATCCTAGATTATTGGTCGCTTTTGTTTTCCCATTTCACTGCTCTGTTTGAAATTAGAATTACATTTTCGCCTCTACAAATATGTTGTGCAAAACTGTTGTAAATACAGTCAGTCAGATGCCAATAATATTTTTCCTATGATTAAGTACTTACAGTAAAAAGCAAGGTATTTAATTTGGAGAACATGTACAGAAATATAATTTAAAATGAAAAAACTGTTAAGTTCTACATTTACAGTGGGAGACAACTTTCATAGAGACAAAGGCAAGGTTGCCATCGTGTGGAAAACGAATTGTATTGACATGATAATTATATTTACTGTTCCCCACAGTATTTTTTATAATTAAAACACAAATTATTTTTTAACAAATTATCATTTGGTCTATTAAATGTCTGAAAATAGTAAAACATGTCCATCGCAGTTTCCAGACCAAGGTGATGTCCTTAAATATATTTTTTTGTGGGTCCAAATCAAACAATTTCCCCATAAATATAGCATAAAGAGAGACCGGCAGGAAATCTTCACATCTGGTTTCAGACAGAGGGTGAAAAGAGATGCTGCAGCACAGGCAGTATGAGAAAAATAAAGACCTTTTTGAACATTAAAGCATGGAGACATGTGACAGAGGAACCGAAAATAAATATGAACCTGAAAATGAGCAGAATATGACTACTTTTTATCACATTAGTTGGCGATTATTTTTCTGTCAACGGCTAATCTATTTATCAATTTGTTATTCTACACACCTTTTTTGAAACAGTACTAAATCCAACAATGACTAAGACCATATTTTGTCTTTTATATGACCAGCTCAGACATAATTTTGAGGCAAATCTCGAAATAGTTAGTAAAATAAACATCTCTTAATATAAATGTATTAAAACTATTATTCTACCTTTTATGGTCAAGTGTCTTTAGAGGTTTGTTTTGTGCTAAATGTCTTATAAGTGAACCCAGATAGGGTTTGACTGTAGATTCCAATTTCTCTTCAAAAGCACAAGATGGGTCAGCAGGGTGAGGTTGGATTTGTGTTCATTAGGATGCAAAATCCAAATTTGATGCACTGGTTTTCAGTCCCTGAGACTGGAAGAGCAAATTAAAACTCAGTAAAGCATATCAAGTGACATTAAAGCAGGTTTACACCAGGCTGCATGCTTACAGTCATTAAGCAGAGTTTAAAGGGAGTTTCAATGTAGGTGGGTTTCAATGTATTCTCACTTGTAGTAAAGATTCTGATCAGATGGAACACAATGCTTTAAATCAGTGGTTCTCAAACTTTTTCTGTCAGGCCCCCCCCTTTGGAGAAAAAAAAAAAATCGGGCCCCCCCCAACACAAGTTAGGCTCAGTGGCGGCGCCAGATATTTATTTTGGGGTGCTGTGGGGTAGCTTGACGTTTCATAGAGGGTGCTCAAACATTTAGGGTTTCCCATTAATGTACCGGTCGCTACAGTCAATCAATTAATCAATCAATCAATGTTTATTTATATAGCCCAATATCACAAATGTTACATTTGTCTCAGTGGACTTTACAGTTTGTACAAAATATCAGTATGACAATACGACACCCTCTGTCCTTAGACCCTCACATCGTACAAGGAAAAACTTCCGAAGAAAACCCACAGTTTAAAGGGAAAAATGGGAGAAACCTCAGGGAGAGCAACAGAGGAGGGATCCCTCTCCCAGGACGGACAGACGTGCAATAGATGCCGTGTGTAAATTGAAAAGATAATACATTGGCAACATAGGTAGTCCAAATGTTTGGAAATGCATGTGTGTATAATAGGAAGATGAATCCACGAGGATATCCATCCAGGACCTATGATCCAGGACCACAGCCACGACTCAAGATCCAGGGCTCGCGATCCAGGACAGAGGAGCGCAGGATCATCCATGATTCCGGATCCCGGCGTATATAGACACCAAAAAGAAAGACATTTGGGGAAGCTGGGTTAATCGGAACATGAGAGTACACAGGTATAGACAGAGAGAAGGAAGAAGTAAGATGTCCCCCGACAAACTAAGCCTATATCAGCAAACTAGGGGCTGAATCTAATCAGCCCGAACTATAAGCTTTATCAAAAAGGAAGGTCTTAAGCGCACTCTTAAAAACGGATAGGGTGTCTGCCGCCCGAACACAAACTGGAAGCTGATTCCACAAATGTGGAGCTTGATAAGAAAAGGCTCTGGCTCCCATTGTACTTTTAGAGACTCTAGGAACAACCAACAAACCTGCATTCTTGGAACGCAATGCCCTAGTAGGACAGTAGGGTATAATGAGTTCTTTAAGGTAAGATGGCGCCTGCCCATTAAGGGCTTTGTAGGCGAGAAGAAGAATTTTAAATTCTATCCTGTGTTCTATAGGGAGCCAGTGTAAGGCAGCCAGAACAGGAGTAATGTGGTCCCTTTTCCTAACTCTGGTTAGTACACGAGCCGCAGCATTTTGAATCAGCTGAAGCGACTTGACTGACTTCTTGGTACACCCTGATAATAAAGAGTTACAATAATCCAGCCTTGAAGTAACAAATGCATGGACTAGTTTCTCTGCATCGTTTTGAGGCAAGATATGCCTGATTTTTGCAATGTTACGTAGATGGAAGTAGGCGGTCCTTGAAATTGATTTTATGTGGGCGTTAAAGGATAAATCCTGATCAAATATAACACCAAGATTCCTTACAGTCTCACTGGAGGCCAAATTAATGCCATCCATAGTTAGTATATCCTTAGATAATTTGTTTCGTAGATTATTCGGGCCAAGTACAATAACTTCAGTTTTGGTCGTGTTTAACATCAAAAAGTTTAAGGTCATCCACGTTTTTAAGTCCTTAAGGCAGTCTTGAATTTTATTTAGATGATTAATTTCATCAGGCTTGATTGATAAATATAGTTGAGTATCATCCGCATAACAATGAAAGTTTACAGAATGATTCCTTATAATATTGCCTAACGGAAGCATATATAATGTGAACAAAATAGGTCCGAGCACTGAGCCCTGTGGCACTCCATGGCTAACTTTGGTTTGCGTGGAAGATTCATCATTGACACGTACAAACTGAGAGCGTTCAGATAGATAGGACCTAAACCAGTCTAAAGCAGTTCCTTGTATGCCAACTAAGTGCTCTAGTATTTGCAATAAGATATCATGGTCGATAGTATCAAATGCAGCACTGAGATCGAGCAAAACAAGAATAGAGACACGTCCCTTGTCAGAGGCTATTAGAATGTCATTTGTGACTTTAACCAGAGCTGTCTCTGTGCTATGATGTGTTCTAAAGCCAGACTGAAAATTTTCAAATAAATCATTGTTTTTTAAGTAATCACACAACTGTTTTGCGACCGCTTTCTCAATAATTTTTGAGAGGAACGGAAGATTGGAAATAGGTTTATAATTGGCTAAAACCTCTGGATCGAGGTTGTGCTTTTTAAGAAGCGGTTTTATCACTGCTACTTTGAATGATTGTGGAACATAGCCTGATAATAAAGACATATTCATAATATTTAATAAATAAGTGCTAATTAATGGAAAAACTTCCTTCAACAGCTTAGTTGGAATTGGGTCTAACATGCACGTTGATGGTTTAGAAGAGAGAATCATTGAATTTAATTGTTCAAGGTTTATGGCTGAAAAGCATTCTAGTTTACTATCTAGTGTAATATTAGAACTTACGTTTCCGGGAGCTGTTGATAACACTATACTGGTCAAAGGCAAGAGGTCATTAATTTTGTTTCTAAGAGTAACAATTTTATCGTT
Organism: Gymnodraco acuticeps; assembly: GCF_902827175.1. NCBI lineage: Eukaryota > Metazoa > Chordata > Actinopteri > Perciformes > Bathydraconidae > Gymnodraco > Gymnodraco acuticeps. The sequence continues at coordinate 349,011 of NW_022989800.1, read as the reverse complement.
AAAAAAGCACATAAAATCATTACTACTGAGTGCTATGGGAATAGAAGGCTCAATCGAGCTGTGGCTTTCTGTCAGCCTGGCTACAGTGCTGAAAAGAAATCTTGCATTATTCTTATTCTCATCTATTAATGAAGAGTAGTAGGCTGCTCTCGCTTTACGCAGTGCTTTCTTATATTCATTGAGAGTAATATGCCAAATTAAACGAGATTCTTCAAGTTTAGTGGAACGCCATATCCTTTCAAGTTGTCTCGACTTTTGCTTTATTTTGCGGGTTTCGGCATTATGCCATGGAGCTAATCTATGTTGTTTTATTTTCTTCTTTTTCAAAGGAGCAACAGAGTCTAATTTTATTCGCAGCGCATCTGTAGCACTATCAACAACATGATCAATTTGGGGTGGTGTACATTTTGTATAAGTTTCCTCCCTTACATGCAGACATGCTATCGAGTTAAGTATTGGTGGAATCTCTTCCTTAAATTTGGCTATAGCACTAACAGATAGGTTTCTGCTGCAGGAGCTTTTGACTAATGCTTTGTAGTCTCGTAACAGTACTTCAAAAGTTACTAAGAAATGGTCGGATAAAGCAGGATTATGCGGTTCGACTAATAGTTGCTCAATTTCAATACCATAAGTCAGAACAAGGTCGAGAGTGTGATTATAGCAGTGGGTTGGTTTATTTACACTCTGACAAAAACCAACAGAATCTAATATAGAGTTAAATGCAACAGTAAGGCTATTTTTATCATCGTCAACATGAATATTAAAGTCACCTACGATAATTACTTTATCTGTTTTAAGTACCAAAGTTGATAAAAACTCAGAGAATTCAGATAAGAATTCTGAATAAGGACCTGGTGCACGGTACACTGTAACAAATAAGATTGGCTGCAAAGTTTTCCAGGTCGGATGCGTAAGACTAAAAACGAGACTTTCAAAGGAGGTATCATTTAATTTTGGTTTAGTATTGATAAGTAAACTTGAGTCAAAGATTGCTGCAACTCCACCTCCTCGGCCCGTGCCTCGGGCAATATGAGTATTGATATGGCTGGGTGGAGTGGCCTCATTTATGCTGACATATTCTTCATGTCTCAACCAAGTTTCAGTGAGACAGCATATATCAATATTATAATCTGATATTAAATCATTTACCAATATTGCTTTAGATCAGTGTTTCTCAAACTTGTTCATACCAAGGACCACTTAACCAATAAAAAAACACTCGCGGACCACCTGACTCCACAAATATAAAAACACACACCGTTTTTCTAGAACAGATTACAAATCGCCTGAAAATGGTACAAACAAGTGGCAACATGTGTGATGAAGGTGTTGCGCTGGGCTATATCATGCAATCGAAAGTGAAACTTAACCTTGCTCCACTGCGGAGATATTCCCGCGAGAGTGCGGAAAACTGAAATAAATGTATTTATTTCAAATGTGAAATGTTACCAATATACTCACGGACCACTAGGGGGCGCTCACGGACCACCAGTGGTCCGCGGACCACACTTTGAGTAGCACTGCTTTAGATGCTAGAGATCTTATGTTTAAGAGACCACATTTAATATTCCTGTTTTGTTGCACTGTAGTAGTTGTTACATTTACTTTTATTAGGTTATTATGTATGACACCTCTATTAGGTGTTACCTTAACTTTTCCTTGGGCAGACACACACACCGCTAATATTGGGTATTTTATTGGGTTCGGGATTCCTATGGATGACTGCCTAGGAGAGAGCGCAGAGAAGCGTGTAAGACTGCGACTCCGCCTCCTGGTCTCAACTCCAGTTTGTCATGGATTAAGTCCACAAAGCCCTGAAATGTTTGCCGAAATGAGATCTGCACCTTCCAAAGTAGGATGAATGCCGTCTCTCTTAATCAGACCAGGTTTTCCCCAGAAGGCTGTCCAATTATTTACGAAGCCCACATTGTTTGCTGGGCACCACCAAGACAACCAGCGCTGAAATGATGACATGCGGCTATAGGCCTACATGTCATCATTGATCAGATTGGGGAGGGGACCAGAGAAGATTATGGTGTCCGACATTGTTTTAGCATAACTACACACCGACTCCACATTAAGTTTGGTGCATTCTGATCAGCGTATACGAACATCATTACCACCGACGTGAATAACAATCCTACTGTATTTATGTTTATTTTTAGCCAGCAGTTTAAGATGCGCCTCAACGTCGCCCGCTCTGGCCCCCGGAATGCATGTGACTGTGGAGGCTTCGGTCTCTAATTTCACGTGTCTCATAATAGAGCTACCAATAACCAGAGTTGGCTTCTCAGCGGGTGTCTCGCTGAGTGGGGAATATCTGTTAGATACGTGAACGGGTTGGTGGGGACCTGCGGGTTTCTGCGCGTTATGCCCCTTCTGAACAGTCACCCAGTCTCCCTGCTGCTCGGGAGTTGCCGGGAGACGGCTAATAGGAGCTACCTTTTGCCGGTCCGCACCGGCTAACATGGGCTTTACTGTAGCTGAGTTTCTTTCTAAGATGCGGAGCCGGGCTTCTATGGCTATGATTCCCGCCTCCAACCTAACAACTATACTACATTTAACACATGTACCGGTACCAGTAAAGGAGGTAGGGAAGTAACCAAACATGAGACAGTTAGAGCAGGAAATAGCACCCGAGGGTGGGGAAAGAGCCATGGCTTGCTATCAAAATAAAGTAGCTACCGTTAGCAAACCCGAAAAGAGTGTAGGCAACTGTGGAGTTACAGTCGCTAAGAGAAGGAGAGTTGTGAGTGCTTAAGTTATAGTAACGTGTGATTACAACGTCAGGCAGTTGCCGTGATCAAGAGTTTCAAAACGATCGATTAAGTTAAGATAATAAGCTATCAGCAACAGAACAGGCACACGGGATACCCGGAGATGACAACAACCGGAAGTTACAACATGCTTACCGGAATAGTCAATGGAACAGTACAGTGGAATTTTCTACTGCAACAATCCCCATGCATATACACAATGTACCTGCGACTGTTACAATGAAGGCTTGATAATCAGCTCACCGCATATAGGTGTAAGCAGGGGTAGAGTGCTATTTTTATAGGTGGTGTGTGGACCTCACATAGGGGGGTCTGGGGGCAAGCTCCCCCGGGAAGATTTATTTTTAAATATTGAAGTTAAAAGCATCAATTTGGTGCACTTTGAGAGCAAAATGAAGAGATCTATGGATACATCTCTCAACACCCATATGAAACAGAACTGTAAACAGATTTTTCTTTATGGATATTTTACAAATCACTTAAAGGTGGGGTAGGTAAGTTTGAGAAACTGGCTCGAGATACACTTTTTGTTATATTCCATGGAATGCTCTTAACATCCTGATAGCAATGAATATCTTAAGTGCTTTGACAAAAAATCCATTAAAAATGTCAACTGTGGAAGCCGTACTACTGTAAAAAGTACGACCAATTATTTTAGCCGGCCCGGCTAAAATAACTGGATGGCCTACCTGCCTGTCAGCCTTCCATCTGTGCGAAGCGGCAAACTCTGGGGAATAGCCGGGACGCCAATACGGAAGTGCCACACACTGCAGTTCATATATTGGCCGATAGGTGATGGCTGCAGAAAGGAGCAATTTCCATAGACCCCCATGTTAAAATGCCCAATTCTACAGCAGAAAAAAACATGTTTCTACCTCTGGCTCCATACATTTTATAATCGATATAGTTAGATTCCACCTTCATGATTATGGATCTGTGAGTGAATTGTTTTCTAACACGACCCTTTTATTTATATTAGGTCTTAACGTTTTTGCATAAATTAGGGCGTGGTCACGGCTCTGTGAAGTGACTGCTGCTACTAGCTTCTTGTCTCTCTGCTACCTGCTCCGTGAAGCTAGCTACAGGGACTCTGCCTGGTCAGTTCATCCAGGAAACACAACTTGAAGCCGGCCGTGGTTGTTTGTTCTTCATGCTTATATATCGGACTATTGTGACTCGCTCTGCGGTTAAAACAGACGGTGCATGAATGCGGTTTTGCGGTAAGTGAAATTCGAGTGCTTATGTGTTAATGATTTTAATCAGCTACGTAATGAATGTTAAGGCTTGGGTTAGCGTGTAAGCGAGTGGTAGCTACATCGGTGCTAACGATGCTAATCGTAGCCTCCAAGTTAAAATCATAGACTGTATAAAGGTTCAAACGAAATAGACAAGTGTTAAGCGTTAAGTGGGATAATACTGTTGAACACACGGCTTCTGTTTGAGGTTGATAAAATAAGGTCATCCTTGTAACTTAGAGAGTTATTTTATTATGTAGGTAGGAACTGTATGCATCACTAAGGTTAATTTAAATTGGCTATGCTCAAGTATGTAGACAAGCTAATGTCGAAGTAGTGTATGTGAAATCAACCTCACAATAAGATGTGTGTATATTACAATTATTAATGTCATATTTCAAGATGATTACTTAGATATTACAATATGGTTGGTTGAGCTGGAGTTCATTATTGAGCTTACACGTAAACGCAGTGGCGAGCCGTGACTTGTATACCTAGGCCCTCTGACTCCCCCTTCCCTCGAGAAAAAAAAGAAGAGATATTACGTGACAGCGTATACTTCAGCGGAATATCAAAACCGCGGCCCGGGGTGCAAAACGCATCAATGACAGCGACCCTCTACCACACAAAACAACACCATTTATATAAACACCTATCATGACAGGGCACCCACAGCCAAGTAACAATTACAAATGAATTAAGTCGGCACGGCGGCCCACATTGAAAATGACTTAGGCCTACCTTTGATGATCAAATCACTTAAACACAAAGTCCATCCTCCTGTCCTTTTGGATGAAGCACTTGCGGGTCATTCAGCTGATCCTTTGCCACTCCAGTTTATCATTGTAACTCAATCTTGAAAATGACTCGGTTAATAATTTCGCAACGATGTCATCACTATCACTGAAGTGAGCCATCATGAACGAACTTATGCTAATTATATATCGATCATAAATCTATCGTTTAGATTTATGATTCAAAAATAATAAAAGTAGGGTAGACATGTGGATATTATCCGGCTGAACAAAACGTGCATTTATCTAACAGGTTTGTTTTCCACAGACCTTATTTCGAGCTATTTTCCAAAACCCTATGGAAAAATCCCATTGCTTTCTGTCGAGGCAATCCGAGCGAAGCTTACTTCCGGGTTTTAGGATGCGTCACTGCACCACTTGCATAGACCTCACAGCGGGCGGAACTTGTCATAAAGTCCGCGAAAATAAAGCCCGCCCATTTAGAGGGAAGATATGATTGGTCAATTGTACTGTCATTTGACATTACTCTCTCGTTGAGTTACTATAGCTGGCCCTCTGTGAATGTAGAGAGGGACCAACAAGCTCTCCCGTCTTCACATAACTCGCAGAGACTGCATTTAACCCTTCACATTCCAACAGGAACTGAACAGGCAGATTCGAAGGATTTATTTCTTTGGAAATATTATTTTAAATACAATTAAATCAAGTTATTTTGGTAAAACTAATGAAAAATGTAACAACAAAAAAATATTTTAAAAAAAAATTTAAAAAACGTTTTTTTCTCAATGTTTTCAAATATTATTTTTAAAAATATCTTAGGCCCTCACAGAGAGCCTAGAGGGCCCTGACGGCTCGCCACTGCGTTAACGTCACAGTCATCTGAAGAACGAACCCAAACATTGTTGTTTTTATTAATTGCATTACCAAATGGGTATCAAATAAACAGTAAGCATTGGTAACACAACTTCCAAAGTTACATTAAAATAAAAAGGACCCTGACTCGGACAATACACAATCCAACATGTTCAACAGAAGATAATCAGTTATATTGTTTGTACACATGGTACTTTACATATATATCTGTTTGTTTAAGGTGTCCAGGTGATGCAGGCAGGCTGGACCAGAGAGTGAGAGACAGAACTGGACTCCTCACAGCAGTGAACTTCAGCTCAGGTACAAAGACTCTTTTTTTCATACTGTACAAAGAATCAAGAAAGATATTGGTTTAAATGAATAAAGTATTGACTTGAATACACTGATATACATTCCATTATAAAACGGACAAGTCAAATCAAGCAATCTGATTGGTTCTTAGCCGTGATATACTGAGCGTATACCACGGGTAGAATTGTAAGTTACTTTTCACAACAAGTCAGTATCCCTCCGTGTAAAACAGTATACCGTTGGGCTGAAAAGTGGAACAAGAAAGCAGCGGAGAAGTAACGGGGCAGAAACCCTCCTTTTTATGCAGCGGTCCAGACATAGACATCAAACGGCAAAACATAGGCCTATTCTGTGTGCAGTTCCTTTGGCATTATGGCAGGGATATCTAGATACTTTCCAAGGTTTGACATAATGAATTGAGCTACTTTTAAAGCAAGCAACAATGTTTTCAAATCTGTAATCAAAGAGGTCCGCAAAAACACTATCGACCAATCAGATTGCTTGATTTGACTTGTCAGTTTTATATATTTCCATTTCTTCCGTTACGAAACAAACTTACAAAGCATAAGATGGAAACATTTAAGATTAACTTCGACCTCCGGGGGGTCTTCTTACTATGGAGGAGTGGATTGAGCAGTGCCTATCTCCAGAAAAAAAAAAGCACCTAAACGACGACATGCAGAGCTACGTGAAGAGCAGGTAGACCAACTGGAAAAGTACCACCATTCAAAAGCTTTCTGATGCGGGTCTTGAAACAAAGCAGAGAAATTATGACCGTTAATGGCCACAGGTGCGAAAGCTCTCTCCAGAGCTAGTGGAGGTCAAATCTCGGGGACCGGAGAAAGTGGAGCAATATTCTGACCACGCCAAGCAACAGCCTAGAACAACCTCAACCTATACAAGTAACCACGTAAGCCATTCTACTGATGCTGGACAGTTTTTCAGTGGCTGCACAATAAACGGCAACATACAAATGAATGTAAATAAATAGCCAAATAATGGATCAACGCTCTCTGTCTAATATGTTCGCGAGTTGTTAGTGTTGTTGCATAGCCTGTTGTTGTTGCAACCACCTCGCACTATGTTTCGTGCAGAAGGCAACGGAGGGACTATTTTATTTTGAACATCATTATTTACTAATAAAAACTATTTAAATTAGAGTGTGTATTTTTCTTTCATATTGCCACACTTGGTAACCGTTTAATAAAAGCAATAGCTCACTTCAGGCCGTGATATATGCTCATTATATCACAGCTAAGGGGGTTGTCGACCCTCCGCTTCGCGTCGGGCCAAACCACGCCCCTTAGCTGTGATATAATGAGCATATACCACGGCCTGTCGTGAGCTATTGCTTAATTAAACAATACTAAATACTAGATCACCGACACATCAGTTAAGTTGAGGGTTTTTTCCATGCAAAAAGTTACATTTAGATGTTAACAAGCACTATGATTTTGTCAGCTTTCTAATTTAATGTATTAAAGGCAAAGAGATTTAACACATAGTGAGAACTGCTACTATTTATCTTTCAATATTGTCTGTAAAAACGTGGTAAAAGTGATTCTTTCAGTGAGACAACAGAGCAAGCTTCTACAGTTGCACTACGTTTTGATAACAGTTCAATATTATTTTGATAATAACATATATTTCAATGTTGATGAACTTCATACTTTTCATTCATAATCTGAATGTCTTTGTAGATCACTGTTGAAATAAAAAAAAAACATTACAATTACAAAATAATTATATCTACAGCCCCTAACACACACAAACACACCGCTTTCATAAATAACACACTTGTTCTGCAATAATATGTTTTATGTTTCCTGTAATTTTTGTTAGGAAAGGACATGAAAGGCCTGAAAGACACGACATGTTCTCCTTCTCTGAGGGTCAAGAAGAACATCCAAGAGGAACATTAAAAGCTGATGCTATGAGATTTTAAGACCAGTACACTAAGAAACTACTTTTATTGTAAACACAGTCAGCTGATCGAATGCACCTATTTCCACATCTACACTCCATCCGCTGATTATTTCTATTTGCCTCGCTTTATGAGCTTCACATCACTTGTGCCTTGTACCGCAGAGTTTGCAACGTCACAAATAAATGGGGCCAATCTTCAGTCAGATGTGAATGTGTAATCTAACATTTTCAGTAAGAATAATGGACAAAAGGAGTGCAAATACAAATACAATTTACTGAAATGTGAATCAAAACTTAATCAAATGTTTTAAATAAAAAGCACATATGGACAGAAGGTGTAAACCTATTAAATGTATAAGTAAACACATTTAGTCAAATAACGTGACAGACTAGGCCTGTGCAGTTGGTATCAGCTTTGCCCAGCATGGGCTCCTCCATCAGGCCTGGTCCTCCTCGCAGAGGAAAGACCCTCAGTCCTCTCCAAACCAACAGACTGGACGTCCATCACACAGAGGTTTCTCCCTGAAGTCTCTGCAGCTCTCTGGACACCACGCTGTCTCAATCCGTCCACACTGAATATGAGAGGGGGAAAATGAAAATAATAAATGCTTTAGACCAGTGGTCACCAACCTTTTTAAGCCCAAGATCACCGACCTCGGCCTAGGTGAAAGGCGAGATCTACCTATTGCAGAATTGAGTGAAAAAGACGGCCCAGACAGTGCTTCCAATTTGAGGCCTTTTATATAGGCTAATTGCATCTGAATTACTGTTACAATGAAGGCTCCATAATCAGCTCACGGCATATAGGCAGGGGTAAAGTGCTATTTTTTATGAGTGGGGGGCGGACCTCACCTCCCCCGGGAAGATTTTTTTTTAAATATTGAAGTTGAAAGCATCAATCTGATGCACTTTGAGAGCAACATGAAGAGATCTATGGATACCTCTCTCAGTACCCATATGAAACAGCACTGTAAACAGATTTTCTTTTTCTTTATGGATATTTTACAAATCACTCCCCTTTTAAACTGTATTCTTGTTTTACTGCCATATAGTATTTCATACTTGTTTTTCATTTATTCTCTTATTGTTTGTATAACTATAATGATCATATGAAGGTGTGCCGCGGAAATAATCTTTTGAATAATTTGTGACAAAACCGTTCTAAACACTCAGAGTCCTTTAGTTCAACTGAGCCCCTCAGTCTGACAGGGGAGGACTCTCCTCCAGCTTGTTGTGGAACAAACAGCTCCTTATGTCCATTAGTGCAGCTAGCTAACCAGATGCTAACATCACGGTCCCCTCTAGCACCGGTCCCTCTCTCTCCCTCTCCCTCTCTCACACTAAATGCGCTATTGCCACACACACACAGAGCCGAGCTTGAATGACACAAGCACACATGTATTTCCATGCAACTCTCTGATTGGTCTGGTGACTTGCCTCTGTTGCATTCACTGAAGACGGGAAATTGCAGTCCTGCCGTCCTCTCTTGTGTCATGATGAGGTTCACGTAAAGCACGGTTAATGTATTATATTATTGAGGTGTCTCAAATATACGTCAATCAAGTGGCACCTGCTAACGGGGTGGTGGATGATAGGTTTACATCTAAAAACGTATTTTTCAAACATTATTATATTTATTTTTCTTTCTTTTGTTACTTTTTTTTTAACGGTCCGCGATCTACCCGCACCACACTCGCGATCGACCGGTCGATCGTGATCGACTGGTTGGCGACCACTGCTTTAGACAATAAGAAACATAAAGTTGACTGTTGAGTTGCTCAGTTTTTTAAGATTGTCAATACTATTACTGTATAACTAATATATCAGGTTAAGAGGCACATTCAAATAAAGATTGGTCTTTAAATCTTTTGAATTGTTTGTCTAAAGTCAAGGATCTAGAACTGGTACTTAGTTTTAATGATACAGTCTGGTTATTATGCTGTTTGGAGGAGGCCTCACAGGTAAGAGCACTAACTAGCTACCATCACATGTACCTTAGCTTGACTTAAATGTATTAAACGTATAGTTAAGTGATATCAAAATATAAATAACTAATGTCATGCAAACTAAAGTCAACCGATTTTGTTTTAAACTGTATTAAAGTAAACAGGTATTATCTTGAAATGTATTGAAGTAAACATGTATTATTTTGGACTGTTTTAAGTAATCCTATATATATAACCTTCTCACTTACACTCAATGACCCAGATACCCTGCTACACACACATACAGCTCCTTCCACCAGCACACACACATATTCTTTGCTCACCTACACTAACTGACCAGATACCCTGCTACACACACATACACCTCCTCCCACCAGCACACACACATATTCTTTTCAAGGTTCAATCTGGGCCAATATAATCTCAGGCACCAATATATCTGTGTATAATGTTTGATTGTTTAGGAAAGAATAGAGTTTGTTTGAAATATTCCTTGGGAAAGTAAAGGAGTGAATTCAGGTGCAAGATAAAGATTGACTCTGTCCTTGTTTACTTCCGAAGCTCTCACGCTCTGTTCAGAAGTAAGGCACCAATATATCTGTGTATAATGTTTGATTGTTTAGGAAAGAATAGAGTTTGTGTGAAATATTCCTTTGGAAAGTAAAGGAGTGAATTCAGGTGCAAGATAAAAAGTGACTCTGTCCTTGTTTACTTCCGAAGCTCTCACGCTCTGTTCAGAAGAAAAATACTTTTTCCCAGAACTCTGATTCGCTGTATTGGGCTCGACCCGAAGAGAATCCAACCAGTAAATAACACCTAGGGAAGTGAGTAGCCGACACAACTCCTCCCCACGGACTCTCTGATTCACTTAGGAGTAAAATGGGACGGAAGAGCCGACATAACTCCGCCCCAAATATGTCTATGTATACTGTTGTTGATTCATGCAAAATGCCCCCTGTTTCTGACTGGCTGGTCCCGATATCTGTATCGCACAGCAGTAGAACTGGGAGTCCAGAGTACTCTGTAACTTGTATTGGTGTTTTTTACCATTAAAATCAGATTATTGTTATAACTTTTATTCCGGTGTTTTGAACTCCTTCTCTTATTAATCTGACCAGGCTCATCTAACGGACGGCGCGGAGCGGAGGTGGGCTTTAAGCCACCACCACTGTGTTTGCTCCTACAAAACATATTAATATTTGCTTGATTCCAGTGTTGAATTTAGCACAATTGCATACAAACGTTAAGGGATTTTAAGATTCTGAAGTATTATGCTAAAACCTCAATAACTTAGATTATTATTTATAGTTTTGCTGAATAGTTTCATGTCCGCTTACCTTAGAAACGTAAAATGCCACGGCAGTGTGCAGATGGGGAGCATGTTAGCTTAGCTTGATAGCTTCAGCTAGCTCTGGAACTTTCAGCTTGGTGGCAGGAGGTCCCGCCTCGGCTTCGCCTCTTTGCCCTTATTTGGAGCAGGCGGGAGTTGAACTCTGACATCACTGTCGAGCCGTTAGTGGCCGACTCCGTTTCTCTGCAACTCTGCAGAATCCTATGGGTGACGTCATGGACCCTACGTCCATTTATATATACAGTCTATGATCTGTGCACAAACTTATCTCGTGGCCTCATTGGTCATGTGCGCGTTCGTGTGTGTTGGAGGAGGGGCTCTGTAAGGAAGTAGCAGATTTCTTCCGGCTGTCTATTTTCAAATTCTAGCGCACTCGAGCTGGTTTCTCCAAAATTACCTACCCCACCTTTAAACTGTATTCTTATTTTGTCATATAGTATTTCATAACTGTTTTTAATTTATTCTCGATTCAAAGTAACGTCAACGTAGCTGTAATTTATACTTTGCTTACATGTTCGCATAACTTGGAAGTTTACTGACATTTACATACCTTGTTTACCTGGCTCAAGTGGTGGCTCTGGGGTTGTTGTGTGAGCCACCACTTGAGAATTTTCGTCTTTTTTAAGAAAATGTTTTCTTATGTCCATCTTCAAAAACTCTGAGTCCGACTGACTGTTTATTTTAAACATTGTCACAGCTCACATAATAGGTACCTGTCAGCCAATAAAACAGTTTATTTCTATTCAACTCTCTGGTTGGTCTGGTGTCTTGCCTCTGTTGCATTCACTGAACACGGGAAATTACAATTCTGCCGTCCTCTCTAGTGTCATAATGAGGTTCAGGTAAAGCACGGTTAATATATTATATTATTGACTCAATAATATAATACATGACTTTGAAAGTAGGCAATCTAGGCATATTAACACAATTAAACATACTTATCACGGCGACGGTGCTGAGATAAAAAAGAGAGATTTGTGTTGTTTTGTTTTTTTGCTTAATGGCTGCGGGGCCCTAAGCGGCCGCTTATGTCGCTTAATGGGTTGGGCCGGCTCTGGATACAACATAGACTATATATAAAGGGTTAGCCCTACCATAGATTACACAACAAAAATACTCTGGCACCGCCACTGGCCACATTCCAGACTGTTTTGAAGATTATAGTTTTCATTTGTATTTTTTAGCTTTTATGTGAAATAAGCCAAAGGTTATTGATTAATCCTTGTTTGGGAGGACACATGTTGCAAAAGTTCCTGATTTGTCATGTTTTTGCTCATTTGCAGCTAAAACGTCTAAAACAGGGCTGATACCATAGACTGTATATAGGCTATAAAGGCTGATACAGAGGGGATTATGGGATGCTACAATGTATGATCTGTTTGGTATTTCGAGCCAAACACTTCAGAGACATGTTATACATACATCTGAGACAAGTCTATAATATATCAACCCAATGTGTGCTCTAAAATGATATTTATAAATGACTATTATCATTATTATAAGCAAGACAATAAATGGCAAAGATATGTAGAAAATAAACGTATTTAAGATACGTTCATAACAAACGTAATGTAGGAGAAAATATGTTTCTAGAAGATATGTAGAAAATAAACGTATTTGAGATACGTTCATAACAAACGTAACGTGGGAGTATCATATGCACGCAAAACTCAGCCTCAGATCTCAATGGGAATGGTTAGCGTATCATATGCACGCAAAATCGGACTTCTGCGTATCTATTGCACGCATTTCCAATGTGTAAAGTCGTGTCATTTGTACGCAGACTGAAGCGAGTGGGTTGAATATATTGTTGAAAAGGAGTAGGCCTATATTAGGGGACCTATAAGGTGCCCTGTTATAGCCGAGAAAAAAATTAAATGTGAGGATTATTCTGTACCGGCATGTAGCCAGAAGATGGCGGTCATATACCAGCTACTAATGCTGATGTGGATAGAGAGTATAATGTAGGAGCGAAATACACACACAAAGGCACATGGCAACAAGACCCAAAGCACACACACAGAGAAAACACAGAGCAACAACACCACAAACACCTTCAGCATACATTTCACATTTTTCACAAAACACAGACACACCGACCCTCTACACGCACGCACGCGCACGCACGCACGCGCACGCACACACACACACACACACACACACACACACACACACACACACACACACACACACACACACACACACACACACACACACACACACACACACACACACACACACACACACACACACACAGGGCCGCCCCTGGACAACTTGGAGCTCCAAGCGAAATTGTGAGGCCCTCCCCCCCAACCGACAGGAGTGAACACATTTTTTTTGGAAACAAAGTAGGCTACTTTGCAAATATAATTCCTATTTATTATTATTATCAACACAGTTAGTTTGTTATGCAGTGAGGTAAATGGTAAATGTGCATGTATGTCATTCAGTATGCGTTTACAGGTGATACGTCTGCATTTCCTGCCAAATACTAGCCTCAAAAAGATTAAAATACAATTAATGCAAATAAACTACTTCTACTAATAATAATAATCAATTCAATAATATAAATACCATATTAATTTATTATAATATAGTTGTAATATAGTCAAGACAAAACATGCTTATGACACGCTCAAAAACTGATATTTCTTAAATCTGTATTCTAGTTCCCTCTGTCAGCAATGTATCAACAACTACACACACATTTCTATCAGTATTTCTCTGTGTTGTGGTTGACATGATGATGACTGTTAGGAGTTAAGGGGAGAGGCTGAGCATCACCATGAAATGTGCAAATTCACATAAAAATGAATAAAAGGGGAAAAAATGCTCCATGTTTTTTAGGCTGTAAACTTTAACTGTTATGTAAGCCAACTAGACAGACAGTGTATCACTCTTCCTCCTGTACATTAGCAGATAAAAGGCATCACATACTTAAATGAATGGTAAATAAAGAATGCTGGAAATAACTGCATCTCCATTAGCCTATATGCTATGTGGAGACTGCCTTCTTCATGTCGTGTATTGCAGCTGATGTTTTAATATGGCAATTGGCAAAAGTTTGACATTTGACACAAGTTGTACATTTGACTCATACAATAACCCACCTTCCAGTGATGCTCTAGTTTCTTCATGTTTTTTTCCCTCTAGCTTGCGCCGGACTAAAACTGTATTTTCACCGACATTGTTGATACGGCCACTAGTGCAGGTGAAGACCTGCACTAGTGGCCGTATCAAGCCGTGATTGGTCAGATGTCGATTCATTGCAACGGTGTCGGGTTACAGACGAGAGAACTGCGTGGAGAACTGTGCACAGCAGCTGAGGCCCTCTGGGCGGGGCCCCCTGCGCAAGGCGGGGCCCCATGCAGCTTGCGTGATTGGCCTGTAGGGAGGGGCGGCCCTGCGCGCGCGCGCGCGCGCACACACACACACACACACACACACACACACACACACACACACACACACACACACACACACACACACACACACACACACACACACACACACACACACACACACACACACACACACACACACACACACACACACACACACACAAAAACGTTAACACACATTCACCATCATTCAAAAAGACCCGTACACAGTGCATGTGTTAATTGTTTTTTTTACATTTTTGGGATTATGAATTGCACCTTTTTCTTTTTATCTAATCTCTACTTCTGCAATATTGTTTTTGTTACACTGCTGGGGAAAAAATATATTTCACTGAGTAAAAGTAGCAATGATGAAAAGTCACGAAATTCAGGATTTCGAAAAGAAACAGTAAACTTTTAAAAACATCCGATGAATATAAAAAATGTGTTTGTATTGAAATCGCCTAAGTGTTTAATTCACTTGACCTGCTTATCAACTCAACCAGGTATGACCCATATTGAACCAGAAGTTAATTTCACAAATGTATAGCACAGCACATCTGACGCCGTCCAAGTTAAACCCTCCAAGCCGGCTTATTAACACAGTTAACACATTTATTGAGAAGAGAGGAGCATCAACAGGAGAATGCACTGGTGGCTGCGGCACTTTAGGTCCTGTATCCTGAGAGCGGACCGTCACACAACGTAAGCAAGCAAAACTGTCCGAGTGGGAAGGCTGCTCACCCCGCAGAGACACGGTTATACAACGCAGGCTGGGACAGAGAGGAGGAGCACCGTTTACATTAAAGCTTTAATCAATCATCGTATCTCAACACAATATCAACACAAGTCATTCAGCAAGAGTTGGCACCTTTGATTAATATCTCTTTTGAAAAAGTTAGAAAAAGCCGATAAATGCTTAAAAATGAGAAGAGCTGATATTTTTGGATGTTTGGCTTGCAAGAGTCACACACTAAAGTTGTTACCTACAGTAGGCCTACTATAGACATATAGGCTTTAAACCTTTGTTGCATACACTTGTTTTTGGAGATCATAGAGATATATAAATCTAACTGTTTCTACAGTGTGACTAAAAGATGGGATTAGTATACGTGTGGTTGTCGGACTCACATTTCTATAGATCATATAAAAAGCTGTCATGTGAGGACCTTATAACTTTGAATTAAGCAATTATTTTTTATTTAAACTATCGAAAGATGAACTTCTGCATGGGGTTGCACCATCTTTTCATTAATCCATCATTAAGTTTGTATGGAAAGTCCTTTATAAGTTCTTAGTGACTAGTTTCAATTTAGTGATTACAGCTAAACTACTGGGCTGATTTTCATCAAACTGGTGCAAGGGTGTAGTATGGGTCAAGGACAAACATGTTACATTTTGAAGCGGATCTGAAACACAGGGCAGATACACTTAATTTTTCACTTTTCTTTTCATTTCGAGATACAGCATTTGGGCATAAAGAGAGAACATTTATCCGAGCAATAGTTTTATTCCAATAAGGGCTATATTTGTATTTTGGGGTGGTTCCGGTGCGACCGCCGGTCGATTTATAAGCAATTTGTTAGACTCAAGTTGGAGTAGTTGATACACACACATACAACTCCATTGTTTCACAAGTAGCCAGTTTACAACCAAATGTAAAAATAAATGTTAAATCATCGTCAGACGATAGCCGTTGGGTTTTTGCAATTGCATTTTAGCCTATATGTTTTAATGTTTTTTAATGCTTCCGATAACTAAATCTTGGCATACAAATGCAGAATCTGTTCCATTATCATTCTGCTATTGGTTGAAGAACCTTCCGACCTATTTCTATTTCTGTAAACCAACTCAAACCGTCTGATGACAGGTGGGTAGTTAGGCTAATGCTAACATACAATATTTAACGTTAGCTAGGGATTGAGCTCGACTCCACTTCGAGCGATATAATTACTAACAAATAATTACTAACAAAGCACTTATATACTAATAAAGGACTGGCTTATCTAAAGCCAGTTGAGTAGCACTTGAAATGTTTTGTCTCTATGAAACCTGATGTACTTATATGATTCTGTTTTCTTCAAGTTTGTATCTTGTTGGTCGAATGCACTTATTGTTACGGCCCGTCTACACTACAGGCGTCAAAAAATGCTTTCAACGCTTCGCCCATTCATTTGAATGGGGTGACGTAGGATATTTTCAAACTTCGCCGAACTGCATTGTGGGTAGCATGGCAAGGCGTTGCAAGCATCGCGAGCGTCTATCGGCGTCAAAAGTTGAACAATGTTCAACTTTTGAGGCTCGATGCTTGCTCGAAGCTGGCGTCAGCCAATTAAATCCCGTTTATGCAAATCTGCCAGTACAAGCGCTAGCCAATCAAACCGCGTGTATGCTGGGAGAGACTACGCAGGTCATTTCCTCATATTCAAAAAAATGGAGGGAAAATTCATTATAGCGGTAGTGAATCACCCGGTGCTGTATGATTAGTCTCTGTTCATCTACCGGGATACAAACCGGAGGAGCGAGGCATGGAGGGAGGTGGCAGAGACAGTGGATGAAACTGGTAGGTTTTCGCCTGGGATTTTATATCCAGTTTACTTCGTTTTAACATTGCTATTGCTTTGTATGCCGGGGGCGGGAGATTCATGTGATTGGTTGTTGGTCGCGTTGCTCGCAAAAAATCGCCAAGCCTCAGACACGCCCAGCTTCAAGCTTTTTCGACGCCTGTAGTGTAGACGGGCCGTAAGTCGCTTTGGAAAAAAGCGTCAGCTAAATGCAATGTAATGTAATGATTGAGCCCAGCATTATTGGGTTTTTATGTAGTTTTTTCAGGGATATTTTTGTTGTTTTGGTTTAAAATACATTTTAATGGACACTTGACACCAAAATTAAACAGATGTTTTAAACATCAGGTCAGATGTGTCGACCATTTTCCATTATCCATTCTTCATTCGAAACGAGTCATGGTTTTTAAGCTAACGTCAGTTTGTTCAGTTGGCTAAGGCTATGTAACACAGTTTGTGTTGTGCACCCCATTTTAAATTGGAGTGAAGTTTGAACTTTTGAACAGCTGATGCAACCCCTTCTTGAGTCCATGTCTTCCCTGAAAAGCTGAAGTATTTTGGATACTGGATGGACTATGATTGTGCGTGGTAAGTGTGCTATGCTCATAGTTGTGCCAGCTGGAACAGTGTGCATCTTCTGTGCTTCAATCAGCCTTCTCTGGGAGAGAACTGTGTTTAAAGCAGAGGAATGTGCTTTGTTGTGCCGGAAATGAAATGGCACTGACTGCGATTCATGTTGTGCCTTAGATATACAGTATTGGGTACCCTAGCCGCATGATTTTGTGAAAAGTGTGCATTAGATTCTTTGGAAGTCGGATGTGAATCATTCTATATCTTCTTAAATGAGATCTCTTCTGAACCTTCTTGAAGTTGATAACATAATAACACATTATTGAAGGATAGCAAAAATCTAACAAAAAGAAAGTTATTATTAGCTGACAAGATCATCTCTATCTTAGAGACATAGAATCATAAACTCTAGACAATATATATTTAGAAAATGGATAATAGACCTCTTGAGTTCCTGATGAAAAACTCAGCCTGGAACTTGCAATATGTTTTGGCATGCCACACTCTAAAGTAATGTAACGTTTCATAAGGCAAAAGCAAGACGCTTAAACTTTAAAATAATACAGTTCTAGGTCCAAAATGTGGTTTCTGGGCAGAATTGCACTCGTTGCATTTTGTGTAATATTGTTTGCAGGGCCCAATTGGCATATCATAGGAGACAGACTTACAGAGTCTTCGCCACTGTCACAGTGTCACTTAGGTCAGACTCTCATTATTTACAGGTTGCAGGCTTTCTTTGATTTGCTCTTTTTTTAAGAGAAATGCACAAATGTAGCTTTCAAACCATAGAAATAATATGAACTCTTTGCATGACAGCTTAAGACAAGGAACAAATGATTACAAATGGTTATAAAAGAAGGTACGTCAGAAGCTAAAAGTCTTAGAAGAAGGGACAGACTTGGGTTTTGTGCTCCTTTGGTAGTAAACTGCATCCTCAACCTGTGTGGGACAGCAGGAGAGAGTTATGGCCTTTCAAGAGCCCTGCAGCATAAAAGTAGCTCTTGTTTTGTCCTTTTCAGTCCTCTTGTTTCTCACTCTGCTGTCCGTGCAATTTTCTTTTGTCTGTCTTTTGCCTGCAGTCCAGGTTTGGTTTATGGTTTGTTGCTGACTGATCTCCAGGAGGTTAATGTATCACGTAATCAGGCAGCAGTTGATGCAGTGGGGTCCCAGTCTTCTCTTCAGCGCTCCTTTCTTTTTCTTGGGAGTCAGGATTGCGATGATGGCCTCGTCGAACACCGTCTTCAGGCCCTTCTGTGTCAAAGCGGAACATTCCACATAGCAACATGCACCAATCTGAGGAGGACACACATATTAACATCCGTCAAAAATGCAGGTACAATACAATGGTAAACTAGCAGTTATGATAGGTAAAGGAATAGATTGTCTTTCTTGCCAATAGTTAATACGAGAATCTCGTAAACCACTACTTCCTGAGCACAAAATAGCCCCTAATTTGTACACTTGTAAAAAAAATACAACACATCTTGTAGCATCAATGTTGTTTCCAAATTAAGACTTTAGGCTATTGAACACACCAAAGCCAGAAAGCAACCTCCATCTGTGGAGCACCTGAATGCACCATTGGCCTTGGCACTCCGAGAATCATTTGTTAGTGTTTGAGACTTTCACAACGGCAGTGCGGTGAGTCTAATAAAAAAAATGCTTTGCCCAATAACTCCGATATATACAAAAGAGGCTAAAAACTAGGGAAAACATAATTTCATTTCTGTTTCATTCATTTTGAGTTTTGTGGGGGGTTTTCGAATCTTTAGAAGGATTTATATGGAAATCAGGTCTTCAACAGTAAGAAATAATGTCCAAGGTAAAAAACAGTTCACATTGACAAAAATTCAACCTAATATTTCTTTTAATCTGAAAACGATTTTGCATGGAACTTTTGTGGCCTCAGAAAACTTCATGACTCCAAAAAGACATAAAACACGCCTAAATCCTATCTTACATTCCCAAAAATCCATATTTTAAAGATCCCATGTCATGGCCATTTCTACTGATCATAATTCCATTGTTGAGGTATACTAAAAATAGATTTATATCGTGCAATTTTCCAAAATCGCATTGGTTTCTCATACAGCATCTCTGTATAGTATTCACTCTCTGTCCTCAACGGCTTGTTGGAGCTCCTGCCCCCCCCTCCCTATGAGCCCAGTGGCCGTCTGCGAGACAGCTTTACCCAGCCCGAACACACACCGACTAACAGCCCCGCCGTCTCAAGGAGGAGAAATCGGCGGAGCTGCAGCTGAGAAAAGATTGAGTGTGTGTGTGTGAGGAAGTCCGCGGATTGGCCCATTGACCAATCCACGGACGTAACATAACGGCTGTTTTCTTCTTGGGTACAGTGACCCATTGGTCCAAATGGACCAATGGGTCACTGTACCCAAGAAGAAAACAATGGAAAAAGATAAATCTCCAACGAGGCGTTCTGGGGCAGCATAGACAGGTATTTTCTGTGTTAGAGTTTTACTCGCTACAGGGTGTGCTTTGAGGGTTTGTGACTCTGCAGACCGTTTACATGCAGAAAAACCTTCATGACACACAAGGGGACGGGTAATAACCGGAAAAGCATGACATGGGACCTTTAATACTTTGAGATGGGTGTAATTTTTGAACATTTGACTTTTATTCTCAATTTCTGCCTGACAGGATTGATTAATCACAGGCCACATTTGGTATCTACGTCGGACAGCCTGTAACTACTTTTGACATCCATGAGGACCTAGAATGTATTTCTGAATTTATTTGAGGCAAAGAATGCACAGAGGTCTGATTCCAGACATTCTTACAGAGACTTGCAGGGTCAAAGCAACACACAGGAATCTAACTGGACATGAAAGCTAAATCCTACCACACTGACAGTTAGCATCTAGCTCTTTCGTTAGCTACTCATTACTTCTCTTTAGTAGGACAAACAAACAAACCTCCTTTGCTAGTTTCTGTCCTTGCTCAGTGGGTATGGGCTTCTCCTTCATGTCATTCAGTTTGGCAATGGTCTTGGGGTCATCACGAAGGTCAATCTGAAAGAGATAAGGGACATTTCCTCTGAGTTAAGTCATGGATATGAATTCATAACTTTTTTAATAGTTTCTTAAAGACTTAATTTCTGATTTGACAACACAAAATCAGGTATTTCTGCACTTTTCTCCACGCTGCTAAACATAGCCGACCTGCGTAACTGACAGCTTTCTTTCTCATTTTGAAACCCACACTTCCTGCTCTTGTACAAAAGCCATTTTACAGCCAACCAAACGGTTTGTCACTCTTCTTGTATTCAATGCAACGCTCAGCACACACAACTCATCCCCATGTCAGTAATGGCCATTTATAATAAATGCATCCACCTGCACAAACGCACTGGGAGCGACCTTCATTAAACCTTTTCTTTATTGGTGTGATTTGTGGCTCGCTGTTATGAAGCTTGTGTGCATATCAGCATCGGGCTCCAGAGCAGCGAGTTTTGATGGGTACTGATACAAAGGGCAGTAAACATCAGCTGACAGGAGATAAATCAGACACCCACTCCATCCTCCTCACCAACGCGGGGCCCTGGCTGCATTGGCATTTGGTTGCCAGGGAACACGAATTCAGCCTCCAGTAAGCGCTATAATCGTTTTTTGGTCATACGGCACCGACAGTGGGTTTTAATACGTAGGATAAGTGTCATCTCTTAACATCTTCATGAGTTTAGTGTTGCTTCTATGGAAGATCAAAAGACATGAGCCCAGATTAAGTATCTTTGCATAAGTGAATTGCTGTTTTAATGATTACCTTTAAGGCACTGAGGACTAATGTACCAAGCCACAGACCTTTTAAACACAGATCAGCCTGAGGTCCCCAGACATGTTTGTACTCGCCAATTTTTTTTTGATTTAATACATTTATTCTTCTTTGCCAAAGGTCAGTTTCAAAGCAACAGGCTGCACTGGGATTTTTTTTTATCACTTTAACTTGGGCCGTATTATGCTTATTTTCACATTTCATATTTGTATTTAGTGTCTCTACTGTGACATGTCACCATGCTTTAATGTTCAAAAAGCTCTTTATTGTTCTCATACTGTCTGTGCTGCAGCACCTCTTTTCACCCTCTGTCTGAAACCAGAGCCCTGTTTGCTCTGATTGGTTAGCTGGCCACCTCTGTTGTGATTGGTCAACTGCTTAGAGATGTCCTGCCTCTTAGCCTCTCAAGCAGGGTGTGAACTGGAGGGGAGCAGGGGGAGCTATAGCTCCCCTAGTGGTGACATGAGCTGGGAACCCCTGGGAACATGCTTTGTGAAATTTGGGGGGAGCTCTCTAAAATACTGATATGATGACCAAATCAATTCCATTTTGGGCATGTTTTTTTTTTCAAAGGTGTAAAATAAGTGAAATAAAATAATATTTAGAATTTATGATTCATGAAAAAAGTGTCGCCTGCTTGCACGCTGCCCGCAGCTCCACCCACTACCCACTCACTCACAAGCTCGTTTAGTTAGCACTGCATGTTTACCAGGCATTGTTGCTGCTGCTGACATGTCGAAAAGAAAAAAAAAAACTTACATTGGGCAATTTCTTCAAAAAGACGGCCAAACAACCTGATCAAGAAGACCAACCGAATGTAGCTGGTGGTAGCACATCGTACGTTGTGACTGCTGCTACAACAGAACCGAGAGAGGAGGGAGCTAACGTCAGTGCTAGTGCTAACTTGACAGCTAACGTTAACTTGGGGGCTGAAGAGACACAAGAAGACGAGCCAAGAGAAGCTAACTTGATGACTACAACTACCATAGTAGAGGTCGAAGGAGATGTGGAAGAAGATGATGATGCTGCTGATGACCACCCCACCTGTTCTTCCTCTTCCTCCCTGCCTGCTGCTCGAGATGGGGGGGGCGAAGTTGCTGCGGTGGTCCCGCGGCCACCGGCTGGCTGGACCAGCCAACAGTGGAATGAGTGGATCACACGCCTCCCATGGCTGTTCTCCAAGGATGGATGCATAGGCTGTACTCTTTGCAGGGATGCTAAAAGCCTTCTCCTCAGTAGGGCTACTGATAAAGGTGGAGCGCACTTATCAGAAGAATGGATGAACGGGGACGTAACCAGTAAAACAAAGAACAACTTGCGTAAGAAAATCTACAAGCATCGGGATAGTGTGGCGCACAACAGGGCAGTTGAACTGGCAGAAACAAGAAAACAAGCAATACTGCCGAACCAGATTCTCGCAATCAACGCAAAGTTGTTAGAGGAAACGTCCAATGCTTTCAGATCCGCCTATATGATAGCAAAGGAAAGGATGGCATTTAAAAAACTCCCACCTGTCATGCAGCTCCAAGAGATCAATGGGGCAAAGGTAGGCGCTGTACACAGATCAGACAAATCCTGTGCTGAGATTATTGGCCACATTGCACTCGAAATGCAGAAAAAGTTTGTTTCTAATGTTAAAAAGGCCCAGTCAAAAATAAGCATCACTATCGATGAGAGCACTGTGCACGGACGTGCATATTTGATTTTATATGTGAGATGTGACGTGACAGGAAAGGGAGATGTGGATAATGTATTTTTAGACCTCAAGGAGTTAGCCCAGGGCACAGATGCCGAGTCCATCTACAACAGCCTGAGAGAGGCTCTACGTGACGCAGGTTTTGATGACGAGTTTTTGTTTATCAATCTCATCAGCATAGCCACTGACGGCGCGTCTGTCCTCACTGGCAAAAACAGTGGGGTCATTGCTCAGCTAAAACAGGACTTCCCCAAAATCCAGTCTATACATTGTCTTTGCCACCGGCTAGAATTGGCAGTCCATGACTCTCTAAAACTTGTTTCTGGATGTAACCACTTCGAGATTTTCGTTTCAAAGTTGTACACTTTGTACAATAAGTCCGCAAAGAATGTGAGACTCCTGGAGGAGGCAGCAGCGGAGTTGAATATGCAGCTTTAAAAAATCGGGCAGATTTTTACCATCAAGCAGTTTTAGAACTGTTAAAGCCGTCTGGAACAACTACCCTGCTTTAGCAAGCCACTTTAAAGTCGCAAGTGAGGATCCATCTCGTAATGACACTGAAAGGAAGAAATTCCTTGGGCTCCATAAACAACTCTCAAACGCTGGATTTGTAGCCGATCTGGCTTGCATGAGAGACACGCTTCGTGAGCTGCAAGCCCTGTCACTAAGGTTGCAGCAAAGGGACATAGATATAGTGAGCGCTAATTGTCAGATTCAGCAGTGCATCGATGTTCTTTCTGCTATGAAAGAGTGTGGAGGTAAATCAGCACAGAAGGCCGAGGAACGCATAACACAAGGACTGTTCAAAGGTTTGGAGCTAGTAGAGAGCAGCGGTAAGATTAAAAGGGGTCAGTTCTATCAGTCTGTGATCGACAATCTTAAGAAGCGAATGCCAGAGTCAGATCTCGTTAATATGCTCAAACCCCTCAACAAGCGCTTTTGGCCACAGGACCGCAACGCACTTATACTTTATGGGGAAAAATAAATACGGGCCCTTGCGAAAGCACTCGGTGAATCTGCCAGTGAAGCAGTGCAGGAGCTTCGCGACTGGAAGTTACAAGATGCTGCACCTGCACCACGCTGGAGAAACTGTCCATAGCAAGCAGAACATACCTGCCCACTTCATCGGAGTGCGAGAGGGGCTTTTCAGCTGTGAATGACACTGACAGTAAGAGTCGCAATAGACTGCGTGAAGCCAGCATCTCATCACTACTTTTTGTGGACCTTAATGGACCTCCACTGGAGAGATTCGATCCAACGCTTTTCATCACATCTTGGCTTAAATCGGGTCATCGTCTGTCCACATCATGGCAGCTGAGCCCAGGCCGCTGTGGTCGCTTTTGTGTTAGGTAAGGCCCGCTTTTACTTTAATTTTGCTGTGTTGTAGGCCTATGGATTGCTGTGATAGGCCTACTTATGAGAGAAGGGCTATGTGCATCGTTGTGTTGTGTGTGTGGCGTTGCGTCTCTCCAGGCAGTGAGAGGGTTGTGTTGTGCTATAGCTGTATTATTAATATTAATATTGTTCATGGTTGGTGCCGCTGGCTGCTCTTATCGCGTGGCTCTGTGTGGGCTACAGCCATAATAGGCTATAGCCCATGTGAAACAATGTAGCCTGTTTTTGAGTCATTTTAAGTTGATTTAATTAAACAGTCAAACGTTACATTGGTGGTCCGTGGATTATTTATTATCAAGTTGATTGAAGTTTGCGCGGGAAATCTGTTGACATGAACATTATAATCTCTCTTTATAATAATAATAATAATAATAGGTCTATGTCTGTGCTGTTGCTATTAATGCACGGATCAGCATTTACTCCCCCCACCCCCGCAAAAAAAAAAAAATCCCGGCTCCCCCGGAGACCGTGGTATAGTTTGCACACTGCTCTCAAGTACAATGTGTTGGAGCGATAGCCAATATAACCACGAGTGTCAGTGATGTCACTATGTTAGGGGAGTAAACAAAGGAGTCTAATGGAGGAATTTCAGGCAGGGGGGGGTGTATGGGAGAGAAACTCCCTCTGGAGGGAACTCTAGGATTATAGCCTTTGCAGTCCATTGCATGCACAAATATAATAATTACTATTTAATTAAAACAGTTCTCATTCGTTTTGGGTCAGTGTATGTTTTTGAATATCCATTTGTGAAAAGAAAATCCAATGACCAAAACATACACTGACCGTTTTGCCGTAAAAAAAATCTTGTTTTGTCTGACCAACAGTTCACAAACAAAATATATTCCAGTTATGGTGATATATGACGAGTAATTAAAGTATCAAGTCATCACATTTTAAAAGTATAACCAGCAAAGCTTTAAAAAACAACAAATGAATAAAAGGTCTGGATTTATCAGAAAATGTTCTGAAAACTAACATTTTGCAGGCTATATGTAAGGAATATCTTTGTGAGGTTTGTGATACTCCATGATTATCTCCTGTGCCAAAGGAAAGCAGATTCAATGTATATTTGTCTCTGAATTGTAAGTTCTCTGTTAGCCTTGGTGGTCTCTTGAGGTTGAATTCACATTGTGGCTCAAAGCGTGTTCCTCAAGTTACAATCTGGATCTGGCCTCAATTGAGACAATTTGTATCATATCAAGTTGATATAGTGTACATGTAGAACAGACATTGTTATTGTACCCTAGAGCAGGGGTTCCCAAAGTGGGGGTCGTGAGATGATTACAACATTTAAATTTAACATTTTTTTTTTTTTTTAAATGTAAAATAAATTGTATCCATTTTTTTTAATCAATTTTTAAAAAAAAAGTATTAATAATAACGGGTGCATAGACATTTTTCAGGGGCGGACTAGCCATCTGTATAATTTCCCCGCAGCGAGGCTCCCCCCGTTGACAATCCACTAGCGCAGTGTTTCTCAAACTTTTTCATACCAAGGACCACTTTACACAATAAATCAACAATACAAATACAACTACAGATTATATAAGCATTTAGTTCAAATGCGATTTAAAATGCTCTCAGGTTTTACACCTCTTATGAAATGTAGACTACATTTATTACAGAGTTTATGTCTGAGCCAACAGATTCACAGATCGTTGGCTACTGAGAGATTATGCAAAATACACCGCATGTAGTACGACACAAACCTTCGCTGTGGATTTTCAAAACAAAATACAGTAAAACTGTGGTCGCAGGCCCAAGTTTAACTCTGAGGTCTAAGCCATTTTTTCACATGTTAGGCTCGCCTGGGCTTTTTTTGTAAAAATGCTATTTAAACATGAACCTTGGTGACCATCGGGCTGGCCTGCATGGTCTGCCTACAAAACAAAAATAAAAAAACGTTTATGCAGCCCCAACAACAGCCTCTGATCATCAACAGACTTCATACGATGAAGCTTCATTGGATGCATATATATATTATATATATATATATATAATCTCTATATAACTCCTAAAACATCTAAATCTAATTTAAGCATGGATAAATGTTCTTAAAATACATCCATTGTTTGTTCTATATGCTTCTTGCAATCCTAAAAACACATCGTAGTTCTAGAACAGATTACAAATCGGCTGAAAATGGTACAAACAAATTTAAGCTCGCTCCATGACGGAGATATTCCCGCGAGTGTGCCGAAAACTTAAATGTATTGATTTATTCAATACATTTAACGTTGACAGGGGTCGCCAGTAACTGGTACTGTTGGGGGTCGCGGACTGAAACGTTTGGGAACCGCTGCCCTAGAGTATATTGCAGTGTTATTGCTTATAGATTATCATATGTATAAATAAGAAATCACATATAAGCAGCAGTCATTTAAAGCTGAGTGTAAATGCTTCTGACACCATTGGTGGACTGACCTGGGTGCCAATGAGCAGGTAGGGGACACTGGGTGCATACTCCTGCAGCTCAGGCACCCATTCCTCGCGCACATTCTGAAAACTGGCCGGGTTTACCACTGAGAAGCAGATGAGGAAGACATCGGTCATCGGGTAGGACAGCGGTCTCAGCCGGTCGTAGTCCTCCTGGGGGAAGACAGGAATAGTTAACATTCGGGTCAGGGGAGGATGAGAGGTCAGGACGGTGAGCAGACATGATTCATTTCCGTTTCTTAACATCTGGGAAACGATTACTCGTGAATTATTAAAGCGTGTGAAAAATAAGCTCCGGACTCAGACTGGAGCCAGGAGAGCTCCTTGGCTGCTTTATATGAGTGATGTAGACTCTTATGAGGGGAATGATAATGATACACACTTGGAATTGACTTATGAAGAGAAGAAAGGAATGACCTTCATGTGAGACTTCAATGGATTATTTGACATTTGCAGTCAGACCAAAGGCAATCACCACAAGACAAAGACAACCAAATGCACTGGCATTGCCCAAATGTGTGAGCAGTGGCGGCCGGTGGAAAATATTTTAGGTGGGGCTATGGCAATGGTGACCAAAGCATACTAGTGGTGTCCGGGGGGATGCTCCCCCGGAATAACTTTTTGAGAAATTACCCCTTAAATTATGACTTCTGGTGATGTTAGAGGGGGGGGGGGGGGAAGGACAAATTGAGGCTTAAAAATATGAGAAGACTGATCAATACCTCCATAATCTTCAGTGTGGTTAGCTATGAAACTTCCAAATACCTTGTCCTGGACATAGTTTCTACTGTGTGTGTGTGTGTGTGTGTGTGTGTGTGTGTGTGTGTGTGTGTGTGTGTGTGTGTGTGTGTGTGTGTGTGTGTGTGTGTGTGTGTGGTGTGTGTGTGTGTGTGTGTGTGTGTGTGTGTGTGTGTGTGTGTGTGGTCTGGCTTTAACTGCCAGACCAAGAAAAACGTTATGGAACAATTATTTGTTTGCATTTTTTTTATCAAATGGGCCACAAATAACCACAAACAATTTTTATTTTTTTGACTGACAGTTTTGTTTTTATGAGCCTCTACCAACTGGTCGAGCTGGCCTTTTATGGCAAAAGTACATTTTCAAGAATCATCATACAGTACAGTATTTGTAAAACTCAAATAAAACTCAAATAAAACACAAACTCAAATACATGTGTTTTCTTTTATGGAAAATGAGCAATATATATATAACCAGATATATTCATAAAAGATAATAAATTATAATTGTAAAAATAAATAAATGGAAAAAAGTAAAGTGTTTTTCATAATAAAAAAAAGACTTGCTCATCTTACTGTATATGCTGAATTGGCCTAACAAGAAACCACTGGCCTAATAGCAAATGTCTATATCCTGTGTATCCTGTATTTTTTGCATGCCAACTTTCTCAGTGGAAGCTAGCTGAAGGGATTTCTGTTCAAACCACAGTGACATCTAGAGGTTGTTTTGTGCATAACATGTCAACGAAAGGGTAGAGCTGGCTGAATCAGAATGGGCGGGGACAGAGGTCCGGAGTCTCCACCTGCACACGCAGCCATCCTAATCAACTACTGTAGCGTCACCTTGGATACGAGTCCAAACAACTCACATACTGCATCGGGCACTGAAATTGGCGCCCTATGACCATCAGATCTGACAACGCTGATTGGCTGAAATTATGGTTCGGCGGCATAGTTTACAGATAGCAACAGTCAGCAATTTGTTGGCTGCTGCACTGGCTAAGGGCTTCTTTCTTAGCGCCCAGACGAGAGAGGGTAATGATACACGCTGCGGCCAGGCAGGAAACATGTGACTTATTACATTACATTACATTGCATTTAGCTGACGCTTTTATCCAAAGCGACTTACAATAAGTGCGTTCGACCAACAAAATACAAACTGCTCAGAAAAAAAAACAGAATCATATAAGTACATCAGGCTTCATAGAGCAAAAACATTTCAAGTGCTACTCAACTGGCTTAGATAAGCCAGTCCTTTATTAGTATATAAGTGCTTTGTTAATAGTTCTATCGCTCGAAGTGGAGTCGAAAGAGATCAGTTTTCAGTTTGCGCCGGAAGGTGTGTAAGGTGATGTCTAAAGTTACTTATCAGTAACTTTAGACATCGTAACACAATTTTAAACGAGATTTTATTTTAGATTATACATTTTACTGATACCAACTATATAATATTTACCTTGTTGATTAAAAAAAAAAAAAAAAACAATATATTTTTTTTAAATATATTTTTTATTTTATTTTGAATGAGAATCAAACATGTGGGAAGAGGGGGGGCGGAGCCCCTATGGGCCGGTGTGAGGTTCAAATGGCTGATTCACAAACACAAGACTGTCCTTTGTGCATCCGATCAAGCGCCACTTTGTCCCCACCAAAGATAAACCCTTCTGACAGAGTGTCTGACTTGCACACATATGAATATTCAAGACCTAGCTCACTTCTTCTCCCCGTGGCACGTATTGGGATGGTTCTACGCTGATAGCGCGAAGATACTGGCGATCAATGGATCTCCAGTAATTAAATATGACTCAACCAGACCAACAAGGACCAAGTGAATCAATCTCACTCTGTTGTCTGGGGAATTTATTGTCCACATGCCTCAAATCAAAGTAAATCGGTTGCCACGTTCCACTTTGCCAGAGATAGTTGCAGTGGGAGCGTTGGCATGACAGTCTTTCATTCGGATGCCTTCAGCGAGTCCCATTCTCTGCCAAACGCACACGAAAAAAATCCAATACTATCACACTGCTGTGCTATAACCCCAGAAGCAAGTCCTACTCATGCAAATTATTTATGTTTATGCAAATGAGTGTAATGGTTCTTCATATAGATCAGACAGATGAATGTGTCATCTTTTGTTCCCTGTGTAATGAATTTAAAATATACTGACTTTATATTGAATTGGAGTCGATTTAAAAAACGCCATACAAATCTTCACGCCTGTGCTCGTATCATAGATGACTCTACACTGGAGTGGAGTCAAGTGGATGTGATTCAAATATTTATGAGTTATTCCTCCTCTTATTTCCAAATGAGTTCAGTATTCGCAGGGTTCTCACAGACATGGCTCATGCAGAAAACTTTATAATAATTCTCTGTATCTGCTATGAAGTTCCTGAACTAATGAGATGATCGAGTATTTTCACAGTCACAGTCATTGAAGCCACTTGACTGACAGCTTACCTGACACTATCTGAATTCCCTTATGTGATAAATGAGAGTTATGCATGCAAACCATCTGGTGCTCCATGCAAGCTGAGACAAACGATTAGGATGATTCCCAAACACTAAGTGACGTCTGATTTTTTGTTTTATAGTTTGAAATATGATGAAAGAACAAAAAAACGGCGTCAAAATTATATGAAATTATGTGATACAAAGGATATGTAACAAAATGAGTCGATATAATGACGTGGGTTGGGAACCAAAACTTGGTTCCATATAAAAACAGTGCCATGTACCTGCTATTCTTATAAAACCAGACATCATTTTGACCCTGCAGTATGTTTTTTTCCAATATGCAATAAATGTTTTTTATCAACTCATTAGTTTCAGTGTTACCCGGGGGAAATTGAACCATTTCAAATGGCACCAATCAGAATTAACTTGTGAACGAAAGAATAATGACAAGATGATCATGTTATCATATAAACATCAGTGACCAACACTGTCTGCAATTCATTTACAAGTCCCTTGACCTCATGAAGTGAATCGTGAATAAAAATACACATTTGTGTAAAGGTTTTCTTAAAGATTTATGTGAGATAAGCCTTTGACCTCATTCACGTGGTTAAATAATTGCAATGAAGAAATCAATAAGCAGAAATGCAATCAATGCCGTAATCATTTAAACCCAAACGATTCCTAAACCTAATAACCACAGTTAGGCAATATGCGACAATCCTGCAAATCCAATATTATCTTAAAGCAGCCTAGCTAATTGATTTCCAATAATGGGCTTAAGCAACCTGAAATATTGAAGGAATAGCTACACTGGTATTAACGGCATGCACAAATCTTTAACTGTCAGACCAACTATAGTGTTTATTCAAGTGGTGTCAATCAGTTAAAACATGTAATCGCATTAATCACAATTATAATCTGTGATTAATCATAAGTTTAAAATATGTGTATTTCAGGCTGAGTTAAAACAAGTACACATCTGATGTTGTAATAAAGGGTTTTATACTTAATTATGTCATGATTTCTGAATTATTGGCATGAAGTCCGACCATTTTCCACACAAACCATCAACAAAGCCACTGTTACAGAGAGTCGCTGTAATAACCCTCTGTTTAATTTGGCTACACAGGGCATATGTTTGTATGGTGGTATTCATATTGCGAGCACTGTCTGTTCCAACAGTGGTGACCCTGAAAGAAATTGGCTAGCCTATGTTTCAGGAAAATTCCTTTCCTCACTATTCACCGCGCATAAAGCTAATGAGTAGAGTCGCCTTTTGTCATGGATTAGGTGTACCGTTACACCGAGGAAGTAATGATTCTGTCTCCTATGTAAGTCTAGTGGTCTCGAGTCAGTGCAATACATTTTGTTCCAGTCCTCCACTTGATTTGCCTTTAGACTGCATGCAATTCATGGTAAATATCTGCAACGGAACTACGAGAGGAAGTTGGTGTCAAACTCAGTGCATGACATTAAGGATTTTGGGAGATGGCCCTGTGGGCCATCTAAGCTAATTTACAGATGGCCCTGAGCCCAATAGAGATTGCCCTGAAAAATGCGCGCGGACAAAATGACGCACGAAGGGTTTGGGGGGCCTCCCCCTAGAAAATGTAGATTTTTGCAGGTCTTAGATGCTGTCTGGTGCATTCTCTAGACTTAATTATAAGATGAACCACCACAATATTATATTGTACAATTTCAATTTTATTTTTAATTTCACTTGTTTGTTTGTTCTTGTTTGTGTTTGCTCGCTTGCATGCCCTGCATAGCTTTAAGAAATACTTAAGTTGTTGGTCAAGACACTTTCCATCTGATGAAGGCAAATGCCTTCCCAGATGTAAAAAAAGTAGAAAACATTACATTCAGTTATAACTGCCAAAACAAACATTATTTACACTATTATGGCCCCTGTTAAAAATGTTTGTAATGTTATCTAAATTGGTCGAACGAATGCCTCCTCATCCGGAAGCTGACCGAGCAGACCCGAGCAGCAGTCGAGAGGAGCCGAGCGCATCCGCGAAGCACACAAAATGGCGACGTCAGAGTTCCCGTTAGCCGGCAAATCTAAATATCTTCGGTCAAAATAATTTCCCTTTAGCGCAATACCGCTTCAGTTGCGCCACTTATGTGACAGACAAGAAGAGTATGTGACAGACAAGAAGAGTATGTGACATACAAGAATAGTCAATTCTAATGTCTAACACTTAATGTGGAGAAAAAGATGTCCTGTTTGGGTTGATTGTGCGTTGATCTGTTGGTAATGCCTCGGGGTTCCGGTGGGCATGTAAACAAATGCATAATGCTGCGCTATACTTTGTGGCCTCATCCGGTTGCATAGCGACACTTATTGTTTAGGTGTCTTTTAATAAGCAGGTAGTCATATCATTAGCTAGAACTAGCTGGATCTGATCGATATGGACATAAACGCGAGTGAAGTCTAATCTGACGGGAGAGAGAGATCAGCTGCTGCTGACGAGTCGACACGCAGCTCTGCATGATCACATGCAGCGGTGAGCGGACAAAACACACACTTCAGGTTAGAATATCACACGTAGCTATTTTAATTACCTCTCAAACTACCTAAACTAGTTATAGATAAGTTTAGTTTTACTGTCGGGTCTCTCATTACTGGATCCGCGAGCTGCATGATACTGGCATAATAGATTGCCCGATCAGGCAACCAGCAGGCGAGGCTTCATTGCCCGAGCTAAATACTAGATGGCCCCGGGGCCATCGGGCAGTCCTTAATGTCGAGCCCTGCAAACTTGATAATTTGATTAATATGCATTCGTTTTTTTAACACATGAAGGTTTCCAGATTAATCTCAAGGATTAAAGCCTTACCATTGACAGCCCTAGTTTACTCCTGTCTGATACCGATGTTATCCAGCTCACTTTACCTTCCTTGGGAGAACATGTTACATCACATAGTGTTTTTGCATACACACAATGTGCTTTCCTCTGCCCCCAAAGATACACTATATCCATCACATGTGATCAAGTACACAGTGCGTCTGTGCGACCTTT
The DNA here is from genome assembly GCF_902827175.1 of Gymnodraco acuticeps. Classification (NCBI taxonomy): domain Eukaryota; kingdom Metazoa; phylum Chordata; class Actinopteri; order Perciformes; family Bathydraconidae; genus Gymnodraco; species Gymnodraco acuticeps. The sequence continues at coordinate 315,801 of NW_022989800.1, read as the reverse complement.
GCTTGCACAAGTATCCCCCCAGTGAGCCACAGACATAAAGGAACACAGTGTAAGCCACAGTTTACTGTAAACAGGCCGGGAGCTTCTCCGAGACCCATCTCTGCTTCTATCACCGTTCCCTCAGTACACCCCTGACACATTACCAAAGACAGTAGGCCTGCTAGCCACTCAGAGTGTACACAGCGAGAAACAGACAGAGTGTACTCCTACGTACAGCAGTTCACTCGTATGTTTGATCAGTCCAGAAATGTTTACACTCTGCTGCTGCTGTGAACGAATACAAGTTTCCATCAGAAGTATGTCTTACAGTTGTATTGGAATAGTTTAAGAGCACATCATTGAGACAAACAGTCTTCCCAAGTAGTGCAGTAAATATTATGATCAGTGGAAAGGGATAAAAAGACCAACTTCTCTCCATACATGTCCATACATTTCCACGAAGGCCAGGCTCTGCGTCTAAGTGTTAGTTCCACCGTGTGACTGCGCTCAGTTGAAATGATATCAGTGATTCATACCCTCCACCTCGCTCTCGCTTTTCTATCTTTCTCCAGCTCTCCTCCTATAGCCTCCTCAGGGCTCTATAAACTGGCAATGTCAACAGAGTCAGACACGCCTGCTCCAACATGGCCGCCGGCTGGGAGCGCAAGCCCAGACTCAAGACGCTTCTTTTTCACCTCAGGAATAAAATAAAGAAGCTATTTATGCTCATTTCTGTTTTAATAACCCTTTAGTGGTGATTAATGATAATTTATCTTGCTTCGATGCTGAGGCACTCTAGTCTATTCATGCCTAGATAGCAGAGGTAAGTCCTACATGTGCAAGTCATGAGCAAGTCTCAAGTCTTGACCTACAAGTATCAAGCAAGTCCCAAGTCACTGTGATGAGAGTCAAGCAAGTCAAGTCAAGTCATTGCTCAGGTCAAGCAAGTCAAGTCAAGTCATACGAAATTCTGATGAATAAGCCCAGTTTCCGCATTTAAATCAGTTAAAAGACAGTGGTTATGAAAATGGATTCAAAGCACACTATGATCTTCATTACATACATAGTTAATCATTTGAAATCTAATTTAGACCGATGACAATCATATTAACCCTAGAACTGCAGACAATATAGCTAGGACTCAATCAAAAAGTCTGTTCAAAAAGGCAGAATTCCAGGTAAGAAAATCATATATGGCATTTGCCATTACACATATTTAATTAAAATTTCTGTTAACACTAGAACCACCAACAGCGTCAGCACCTACATATCATTTTCAAATCATTTAATTTGTTCCTCTTCATAATTTCCTTATAAACTAAGTAGGACGATATTTAAAACTCACTTAATTGGGTTAATTTAGAAATTGCTTCAGTTTATCATCCTAATAATAATAATACATTTTATTTATATAGCGCTTTTCACAACTCAAAGACGCTTTACAGTATGAGGGAGGGTAGACAAACAAGGACAGGCAAACAAGTAAGTATAGTAAAATAAATAATAAATAAATAAAAAGGCAGTCAAGAGGAAGTTGATTGAGAGGGGGGGGGGGGGGCTTATGGATAGACAGAGTTGAAAATATGTGTTTTGAGGCGGGACTGAAAGACTGTGAGGGACTCAGAGTCACGAAGATCTTGGGGGAGGGAATTCCAGAGCCTAAGACAGGCATCCTCAAAGTTCGGACTCCGGTCCGTATCCGGACCGAACCACAACTGTCTCTGGACTCTGAGCAAATTATACTTTTCATATGTATTATCTGTATTATCTGTGTTATCTGCGAGACATCGCCACAACGCAACGAGTCAAAATTATCCGCTATGTCCATAGACTGCAAACAGCGCTCTGCATGTCCTGTTCCACTGTCTGTGTGTGTCTGTCAACGCATTGGTCCAATCACATTCAGCATCCCGTCAGCGTTTTTTCCCCCCAAACAATCTGGGAATCAGAGGCACAGTAGGGCGGGTCTTCGCGGAATGCGGGTGGGAAAAATGTGTGTCTCGTCTCTTTCAACCTGTCTAAGTCAGAGCGAGAGTTTAAAAAAAAAAAATTCAGAGCGAGAGTTAACGGCTCATCTAGTTCCATCTGTACTGTAGCTAGTAGCCTAGTTTCACCTACCGGGGTGGCAACTGACACCCTAAAAATAGGCCTTGCCACCCCAGCTGCCACCCCAGTTGGCAGCTTTGTTTTGAAAGAAAAGCTGTGGCTCATCGGACATTTATGAGAGAAAGTCTCTAATGTCCGAGTGCAAGTGAATGCAGCACAAGATGCACGTCATGTAACCCCTCCCCCGGTCCTGGCGCGAGCGTGGACATATGATTGGCGGCGATTTCTTTTGAACGGGACGGCGTAAAACGAGAAACATTCGGACCCAAGCACTGAAGGAATGAGGTATTTGCGGTCTACAATGACAGAGAAGAGACTGTCAGTGTGGCTGTACTCAGCATTGAATCAAAACGCACTAAAGCTGTTGATCTTAATACGTTTGTGAGGCGTTTTGCTGAACAAGATGGTAATCGCCGCATTCAGATGTAATAGACATGTCAACTTGATGCTCTGCTCACGGATGAGCATACACAACTATTAAGATGATGACCTTACGTGTGTAAATATATTTTTTTCTTTGAGGGGGTCTGCCCCCAAAAAACTGTTTTAAGTCCTGAGAAAGTCAAATAAGACGGTGTGTAAAACTACACTGCCCAGCCAAAAAAAAGTAACCACTTTGATTTAACTAGGCCAGTAGGTAAGGACTTTCCACTGGATAATAACTGCAGTATAAAAGAATGCATGACTGAAGTGATGGAGACCATGTTGAAGGCAAACAAAAAGAGGAAATAACAGGTCAAATCAAGCAAATCCCCCTCTCAGATTCCACAGCAACCAGAAGAACATAAATACTGGCTGGTGATTTGATTCATCAGCTTTGTGATGGAATAAAAAATGCACAGTGCATTTCCTTAGCTGTGGGTGAGTCCACTGACACCACTGACAATGCTCAGTTGCTGGTGTTTGTGAGTTTTTATGATGAGGCAAATGGGGAGTTTGTTGAAGATGTGTTGGGCCTGACGAACCTCAGTGGACACTAAAGGGGGCAAGACATTTATAAAGCAATAATGGGAATGCTGAATGAAAGAGGGTGCAGCTGCCTTTATTCATAACTGTGCAGCTCTTACACTGCGACTCTGAGGGATCAAGCACAGACACAACAACAATGAAAACTGCTGCATACAGATTATTTTTGTTTTTGCAACCTCGTGTTAAGAATCTTGTTGCAATTGTTTTAAAGTTTGAATGACCGTAATAAACGGACCTTTGTCTTATTGAAACATTTATTTTGGACCTTTAAGATTTGTATTTGAGTACCCCTGGCCTAGGAGCTGCCACTGAGAAGGCTCTGTCCCCAAAGCTGCAGTGTGGATGATCATAACAGATCAAAAAGTTCAGATTCATTTTACAATAAATCAAGGAATGATGCACTTCTACAAACAAAAACAACATAATTAAAACATTTAAACAAACTACTAAAAGTAGATGAAATACGTTATTCAAAAGTTTACAGTAACTTCTGATAATAACACAGGGGAAATAAACGAGGCATCTCTTTTCCTCTCTCTCCCTCTCCTGACAGCCTGTCAGTATCAGGGTTAGTAAAAATGAATCCCTTGGAGGTTCTAGTGTTCATTTACCGTTTTGTCTTCTTTTTGCAATGCTTAATCGATTTGAAACCAAGTCTAACGTAGCTTAAACTTAACGTTAGCTTTCTAGCTAACACAACACACGCACGCACCTTTCTCTGTGGGTTTTTTGTAGTGACGAATGAAGTTGGATGTTGTGGTGGTCCTGTCACTGATCTTTATGCTGCAGACCCTGCATACCGCTGTTCTCTTCTTATTACCGTCATCGACAAAATAATCCTTGAATCCAAACTTCACTATTTTTGGAGTAAAGCTAGCCGCTGCCATGTTAACTGAGACTCCTGCCTTCTAGTGGGTTGCCAGGTTTGCGCGCATGGCGCTATAATCACGTTTTTCGAAAAAACTAAACGTAATATCTCACTACAAAAACAAACGCCAATATTTAATTTTAAACAGTCAAGTCCTTTCAAGTCATCTATCTCGAGCTTAAGTCAAGTCTCAAGTCATGAATACCAAGTCAAAGTCAAGTCAAGTCTTTTATCAATGTTAGTCAAGCAAGTTTCAAGTCAAAAAATATGCGAGTCGAGTCTGACTGGAGTCAAGTCATGTGACCTCTGCTAGATAGTGAGAACAGCCTGCCATACTGCATTAAAAGTCTAATATTTACTTTAATATCAGTGGGTACAACCTAATTTAAGCCTTTAATAAATCATTTAAAGTAAGGCTACAGGATATGGAAAATAATTAAATATTTTTTAATAGATATATATTATTATATTTTATAATTTTCTTGTTCATTTTTTTTTCTAATTATGTTTTAGTGTTTGCAATATATATATTTTATTGTCAATTTGTTTCGTATATACTGTGGTAAACGATTATTAAATAAAAACATATAAAGAAGGAAGTAATGGACATACACTGAACAAAAATATAAACGCAACACTTTTGTTTTTGCTCCCATTTTTCATGAGATGAACTCAAAGATCTAAAACATTTTCTATATACAGAAAATAACCATTTATCTCAAATATTGTTCACAAATCTGAAAAAATCTGTGATAGTGAGCACTTCTCCTTTGCCGAGATAATCCATCCCACCTCACAGGTGTGGCATATCAAGATGCTGATTAGACAGCATGATTATTGCACAGGTGTGCCTTAGGCTGGCCACAATAAAAGGCCACTCTGAAACGTGCAGTTTTGCTTTATCTGGGGGTCCGAAAACCAGTCAGTATCTGGTGTGAGGGTTAGGGTTAGGGTTAGGGTAATGTTGTGAATCGAGTGGCCCATGGTGGTGGTGGGGTTATGGTATGGGCAGGCGTATGTTATGGACGACGAACACAGGCCACTCGATTCACAACATTACCCTAACCCTACCCCTCACACCAGATACTGACTGGTTTTCGGACCCCCCCAGACCCCCCCAATAAAGCAAAAATGCACGTTTCAGAGTGGCCTTTTATTGTGGCCAGCCTAAGGCACACCTGTGCAATAATCTTGCTGTCTAATCAGCATCTTGATATGCCACACCTGTGAGGTGGGATGGATTATCTCGGCAAAGGAGAAGTGCTCACTATCACAGATTTTTTCAGATTTGTGAACAATATTTGAGAGAAATTGTTATTTTGTGTATATAGAAAATGTTTTAGATCTTTGAGTTCATCTCATAAAAGATGTGAGCAAAAACAAAAGTGTTGCATTTATATTTTTGTTCAGTGTATTATAGCAATCTTTTTTTCTACCGTATAATAAAAATACAGGATTTTTTTACCAGAAGTCAACAACAAACCTGATTTTGGTCAAATTGAAGCCGCTATTTCTTTACAACTACCGTGATTGGTTGTTCGCTGTTTACAGCCTGCATGTTACTTACTAACAATAAACTCAGTGTATCCCAAAACCCTTAAATCTGAGTAAATTATGTTCTATCAGACAGATTTTTTCATTTACATTAGTTATGTTCAAGTTTTCCTTAAGTTTCAAGCAGCAAAAAAGTTGTAGCAAGACGTAGTAGAGATAATTTGCCTTGCTTGTGCACACAAACATTGTGATGCTAATGCTGAAACAATATATTGTGAAACCATAATGTGTAGTAGGGCTAGGCAATATATCAATACAGGGATATGAGACTTGATATGATCTTAGATTTTAAATATTGTAATATCACATAATGTTCTTTTAGGTTTTAAAGGCTGCATTAAATTAGATTGATGTAATTTTCTGAATTTACCAAACTATTCAGTTATTTACTTTACAATTTATATAATTATCAAAAATGTGAATATTGTGAATATTGTGTGAAAGCACCAATGGTACTCTACAATATCGTCTAAATATCGTCAGTAATCAAAAGCATCGTGAGACATAGTTTTATCACCTTAAATTGAAGTAGATGTTTCCATGGAATGCTACAAGTTTCAAACATACAGCTTAAAGTGGACCTATCATGCTATATTGGAAACATATATTGTAGGGCCATACCTATACAAAACATGTCTGTGAAGTTTTTGCTTAAAATACCAAACAGATCACCCATTGTAGCCATGCCTCATACTGCTCATACCCCTCTTTTGCAGCCCTGTTAGAGAAACGCGGATTTTGGGTCCTTAGCTTTAAAAAAAAAAAAAAGAAGAGGAGGAGGTGGAGCTAATGCCTGATCAGAATTCTACCGGAGACAAAGTTAAATTCTGCTGTGATAAAACGCCATCCTGTTTAAACCACATCAAAGATTATTTCTGTATGGAGCTCAAATGCTTTTTCTCTTGCGTGTTTATCACAAGGTGAGTTCCTTTTTTTATTTCCTGCTTTTTAAACACATGTGCTCCACAGTGCAGGTTAGCTCTGAGTGTTAGCGAGGCTTGCTAATGTAAACAAAGACGAGATTACGTCCAAAACACGTCAGGCATTGTTTCTGATAGCAACTTTCTGTGGGTCCACTGCCGATTTGACGTCAGAAAATCTGTATCCGCTCATTGTACCCCCGTTTTTAAAAGATTTGGGTACGGAGGAAAAGAGAGAGGGTTTTATTTTCTGACGCTGCGTGAATTCCCGACGCACCGGGGACACATATTTATGTATAAAAGACATCACAAAGTGCATTTTGCATGATAGGTCCCCTTTAAGATAGAAAAATGATGAAGAAGAATTCGAAAAATCTAACTGGGGATAGGCTCCCAGATGGGAAAACAAAAATTCCAGACCCTCCCTTTTATGCCTCACCCTAATTCCCACCTGTCACCCCCTCCTCTATACTGGGACGTCTGGGGGTGACTCTTGTTTGCTGAGTCAAAAAGGACTCATCAGACTGTGTCAAACAGAATGGAGGAAGTGTGTGAAGTGAAGAGGAACAGTGATCAAGGGATGTGCAGTTGAGTGTGAGAAGCACCTGAATGGCTAAGCAAATGAGGAACAGTCAGACGACAAAATGTGGGGGCTACTAGGGCAGCGTGGCACAGATCCCAGAGGGTCACAACTCTTGAGTTCCTCTCCTTAAAGCGTTTCCATGGGTACCACAGCACTTAACATCCACTTCCTGCTTCCTCCTGCTTCTCTTCAGGCAGCAATGCTAGATTTTTTCTTTGAGTGCAGCATCATGAGAACGAATGAATAAGTAAAGGCTTTCCCCTCGTCACATTCAGCCAAACAGACTTCGCAGACCTTCCATATGGAATAATTCAATAGACGGTGGCTGGGGGGAGCGACGTGGCAGAGCGCGGATAATAGAAGCAGAGCAGCCGTCTCAAAAGCAGACAGTGAGCGGCACTCGGGTCAATGCCGGGCCGTGATGATGTGGCCCTGACATGTCACAGAGACGCAATAGTATGAAATAGCATCTGATGAGGGCATGGCAGCGGCAGTGTGCTGACCCATTGTGGGAGCTGTAGCCCTGCCAGGAATATCAATATTACAGGCAGCCTGAAGCCAAACATGTGTAGCACAGGCCAGAGGTGGAGATGATAAAGGGCAAGTAATATGTGAGGGAGAGAAAGGGAAAACAAAACTTAAAGGGGCCCAATTGTGCTCATTTTTGGAGGTTTGTATTTGTATAAGATCGGTCTAGTACTCTACTACTGTGACATGTCTCCATGCTTTAATGTTCAAAAAGGTCTTTATTTTTTCTCATACTGCCTGTGCTGCACCACCTCTTTTCACCCTCTGTCCGAAACCAGAGCCCAGTCTGCTCTGATTGGTTAGCTGGCCGGCTCTGTTGTGATTGGACAACTGCTAGAGATGTTCTGCCCCCTTATCCTTTCACGTACAATGTTTTAGATCACTAGCCAGTGTTACATAGTGATGTCACAACGTTATGGAACAAAAAAAAGTTCATGAGTAACCACTTTCAGTTCCCTCGTCTTGAAGTCAACGGTTTGAACGTGTTATTGGTTGAAATAAGCTCTGTTTTTTTACACATGCCTAAGAGATTTTAACTTTTTGTTCCACAACATAAAATACATCACTAAATACCCCACAATGTCCGAAGCTTCTATCTGTCGTAAAAGAAGCGGTTGCTAAGAAGTGGCTAAATTAGACTACTAATGCTCATCACGCCAATCATTAGCCGCCTTTAGCTTAGCGGTGGTGATACGCAGCCCTGCAAACATGATGTAGTTTGTTTATAACGTAATTTCAGATTTGACTTGTCACAGAGTTTATTTTCTGCATTATTCCAAAATCCAAAGGAAAAAATCAGATAGCTCTTTGTCGAGGGACCACAGGTCAGCCTACACAAATAAGTAATCGCTGCATCACTCCATTTGTTCACTTTCTTAGCAATTCTACCCCCTCCTCACCCTCTCCGTCACCCCATCCGTCTCTCTCCCCTCCTCTTTCTTCCTTCCTTTCTTTCTCTCTCTTTGGGGCGACAGCTCTTTGATCAGATGTTGAAGCTATAAACATTACCAGCTGGCCTTGCTGCTCCGCATAAAGAGGTCAGCCGAGTCGGGGCGGTGGTGGGGGGTGCTCGTTTTCAAGAGCAGTAACTCTACTCTCGAAAGGCCGGCAGCACCCACGGCAGACATCTGGGAGAACTTCTCCATTTCAGAGACACTCTGAATCAGCTAAAAGCAAACCCTGCTCTGAAACACACACACACAATATCAAACATGCCAGAATACACAATAAGTATGTGTTCCTCTTTTTACAACCGGGTAGTAACACCTCTTCCATCTGTTTTGTCGAGAACAGAAATGCAGTGCGGCTACAGGTTGGCTGGGAAGAAGGAGGGAGGGTTGTGATTTGATATTCATGGACATTTAGCATTCATGAATGAACAGAAACCGAGAGGCTGAATATTCCCCGGGTGACCTTTCAGCGCCTCGTTTTTGTCTTTCCGATGAACGGATCACATTTCGGATTGTGACTCATTCTGACTTCACACAGTTAAATACGGCCCTGAGGAAAGTGTTAACTATTCAACGTTTGACATGTGTACAGTTTTAGGTTGTTGGAGGTGAAAGGTTTAGGGGCAGTGAAAGGCTACACCACTGTTGGCTGTCTTGTAATTGTTAAAGGAAGGCCAAACATAAAAGGGGCTCTTTGGAGTTTCCTTTTAACAAACAATTATTTCTGTAATTAGTGTTTTTCTTCAGAAGGCTTGTATGCATTTATCCTGCTGCCAGTGCTGTGTTACACTGCCAACTGTTGATCAGCAGAACTGTGTCAAAACCAGCCCCCACACTTCTAGTGGTCCACATTATTTAAGATGTCTGCTATTTAATCAAGACTTCTCCTACAACATGACCATTTCTATATCAATTACTCATTCCGTGTTACTTTGAGTTCTTGAAGAAAAATCACAAGACTCCACCTTGAACAAAGACCCATAAAACAGAGATGTCTTGATGAATTGAAGTCAATTTGGCCTGCTAAACAACGTCAAAACTATATCTGTAACACATAATTTTTTTATAAAACCTTACTATTAAAAACATTTGTAACTGATCTGAACTTACATGGACAAGTCTGCGCAATTGAAGACTGTTAAAAAAGTGTGTTATTGTTTTGCTTCTGAATCACACAGACCCCATTTACTTCAACTGTTTTAATTATTCAACTAACAATTAATCGATTATCAGAAATTGTTGCCGGTTAATCGACGATTGATTACTTGACTAATCATTTCAGTTGGACTCTTATCATGTAAGTTATTACACTTATTAAATGATTCACATTTGTATCCCTAAAACTAGGGCTGCACAAACTATATTTATATTTTGACTTGTGCAACAGACTGTGAAAGATTGCGTCATTGTTCTCAGGGGTTTTATGAGGTCTTCGAAAGACAGTATTAGAAGAAAATGGCACTTAAAAAAGGAACCATCATTATTTTTTCAGAGGTCCCTTGTGTGTTCAGTTCATTTATTCCAATAGAAAAAAGTGGAGAATAATTTCCTTTAATTTCGTTATTCATCAAGCAATTTTTAGATTGTTTTGAATGAAAGCAACTGAGTGCACTTTAAAAGCAGTTTTTTTTTTAATTCAGCAAATCACATCACATCTTTTCCTCATTATGTGCAGCCCTAAACTGTAGTCTGTAAGATCTGGTTGTGAATGATGCAGCATATCTTGCACTCAATGATCTTCTGTCCGTGGTATGTTAACATGGTTTCCTCTGTCTGTGTGTTTATACTGCTGAGCTCTTCTGCTGAGTGGAAACATTATTTGTGTGTGTGTGTGTGTGTGTGTGTGTGTGTGTGTGTGTGTGTGTGTGTGTGTGTGTGTGTGTGTGTGTGTGTGTGTGTGTGTGTGTGTGTGTGTGTGTGTGTGTGTGTGTGTGTGTGTGTGTGTGTGTGTGTGTGTGTGTGTGTGTGTGTGTGTGTGTAGCCCATTGGATTACCATTTCAGTTGTAGCTCTTGTCCGCTGAATAGCACATTGTAAAGAAAAAGCCCAGGCATTAGGCAGCCCTATTAACAAACCTGTGACATCACTACTGGACATAGGAGCCCTGTTCTCCACATAATATAACTATTGAAACCCCTTCACTACCATCACTGTCCATGGCACACACCACTACAGGCAGTAAACCCATGTGCGAAAACCATCACCTGTTGCAGCTTAGTGTCTGGCCTGAATATGAAGCCTGTGGGCGTGCTGGATAGATCGGTCCCAGGAGCGCACATGGAGACCGAGATATAGAGATAGAGTGTGTGAGTGTGTGTCCTTGACATGCTTGGCACCGGGCCAGAGGGAAAAAATAAACTGTACCTGACCAGCTGTGTCATACAGTCCCAGCAAGTACTGCTTTCCACCAACGTTGACGCTCACTGCAAATAAATGACAAAGAGCATTTGAGAGGAGAGAGGGTGAGGTTGGGGAGCAGAAAAAGAAGGGAGGGAGTAAGGGAGGGGGGTCCCCAACCCCTCTCTGCTATGAAGAAGGCAAACAAGTGGTTTTGATTATAGCAACAGATGCAAGCCAATGCAGTTGGAGAGGAAGTGGCAGAGGAAATTCACCCAGCAACATCACATTCACTCTTTTTAGAATTGATATTACAAACACACCATTTCAATAAGTGTTATTATTAGACGCCCATGACAGATAGAATAATAGAAATTCCTACCTGCATAATGATCAAACACTGTGGGTACATACTCCTCTGGAAAGGCGTCATTGGCATAGCTCATCAGAAGGCACGTTTTGCCCACTGCACCGTCTCCAACCACGACGCATTTTAACATGATAGTACCGGTTCCGTTAGCCATGATCCCGACTTTACCAGCATCATCATCGGCCTCCCGAGGCACTGTTGTCCCGACCCACTCCTGCTGCTGGGCGGTGATCCCCGCGCGGCACGCCGGGCATCACCAGCCTCTGAGGCCAGCTGCGCGGCTGACAGAGTCCGGCTTCAACTGCATATTTCCCCCCTAACACCACCGGGTTCGGTACTCCCAAATGTGGCAGTGAAGGAGTTCCCTTTCACGGTTGACAAAATGAAGGATACCGCTTAGTCCTATACAGTCTTATTACGGAGTTTCCCCCTAACAGTCTTTTCTCCGTAGTACAGTGGCTATCACTCAGTGCTGCTGCCGGTCCGTCTTGCTTGCTCCCCGGTGTGACCCACGCCTGACTCCCGCTGCCTGCCTGGCGCACTGTGCTGCTGCTGCTGGTGGACAAGGTGGGTGCGCTTGCTGGAGAGGCGGAGCTTGGATTTGAAAGCTAGGGGCTCTGGATAAAGTATAGACCCTCCTGTTTGGTGCGAACTAAGCACTGAAATAAATTACATCATAATGTAGGAAGATGTTATACAAACATCTGCCGACGTAATTTCAGTCCATAATAAAGGACTATTTGTACCCTTAGCAAATAAAACAATATACACAAGAAGGGCTTCAACAATAATATCCATTATAAATAAATATTTTGATTGTCTTCTCTATTTATTAATGAGTTGTTTGGCCTATATATTCAAATCTAAGAAGCTGTAAGAATATAATTAACTATGTTTTTCCTTGAAAAATTTCTCAAACCGCTTAATTGATTCGCAAAATTATTAACTTATTGGATAGGTTTTTTTGTGCATGTAAATGGTCTGCAACTGCTAAAATGGTTCCCTCCATAGTGAAATCACTACGTAACACTTGCACTTATATTGGCTAGCACTCAAACAACTTACTTGATAGGTGTTGACCAATCACAACTGAGCCCGCCAGCTAACCAATCAGTGCAGACTGGGCTCTGGTTTCAGACAGAGGGTGAAAAGAGGTGCTGCAGCACAGGCAGTATGAGAAAAATAAAGAGCTTTCTGAACATTACAGCATGGAGACATGTCCCAGTAGAGTACAAACGTGTACCTGAAAATGAGCATAATATGGCCCCTTTAATAGTTGACCCATACTGGTGCAACATTCAACAGTGTGTGGCCTATATAGATATACTATAAGTGTACACAGAAATATCCTGGTAACGTTGTAAGGGTTCATAATTCCCTCCTAATGGCTTTAACAATCACTGTAAAATCTAAAATGAAATCCCTAAAAAAAGAAGAGTGAATATTAATTTCACTTTGGCTGTTCTACCAGACAGTCCAGCATAATAACATGTAAGACTATCGCCAACTTGTTTGTTTGGATACGGAAATGTTGTAACTTAAGTCTAACTGTAAAATGTCTAAATTTAGGGAAGTCTGTGTGCTTTCACATGACTGTGTGGTTAGAGAGATTAATAGATGTGTGTGTGTGTGTGTGTGTGTGTGTGTGTGTGTGTGTGTGTGTGTGTGTGTGTGTGTGTGTGTGTGTGTGTGTGTGTGTGTGTGTGTGCGTGCGTGCGTGCGTGCGTGCGTGCGTGCGTGCGTGCGTGCGTGCGTGCGTGCGTGCGTGCGTGCGTGTGTCCAGGATGGATAGGATATGTGAGAAGGTACCAGGGACGGAGCTGCAGATGGAGGCGCCACAGGAGGAGGTGTGTGTTTGTGAAGGAAGGAGGGGAGGTGCAGTGTTTGACCTCTGTCGTGCATTTGGTCAGGTGTGCGCTGACTGCTTGAATATGTGCACTTAGAACTAAGATTGCAAAAAAAGTTAATCATCAATTAATATGAAGATTATTTTTAAGATTAATCGGTTGATATTTTGGTCTATAAAAGTCAGAACATCTTTTTTTATATGTCCTTACATTTCTTTGTATGTCATTCCAAAGTCAAAGATATTCACTTGTAAAATAAAAGAGAAAAAAGAAGCCCCATATGATATAATTACTTAAATGATGAATTGATTATCAAAATATTTATAGCCAATTATTTTTCTGTTCATATTGTTTTTAGCCCTATTTAGATCTTAATATGATGGGAATTAACGTCTTATGTTAATATAATATTTTATTACTGTATTTATATTTTTTAGACTTTTCAGCTTTAATATCTTATTCTAATTTAATATTATTTTTATTTTTTAGTGTACATTCTTACTTTTTATTTATGTACAAATATATATTTATATATTTCATTCTATTTCATTCAAAAATGGAACAGCTGTCACAAAATCGAATTTCCCCCAGGATAAATGAAGTATCTCTGATTCAGATTCTGATCTTAATAAAGCACATCTCTGGTCCCATCTAGAAATGGAAAGGAATGAGCACACACCCACCCCCACACACACACCCACCCACCCCCACCCACACACACACACACACACACACACACACACACACACACACACACACACACACACACACACACACACACACACACACACACACACACACACACACACACACACACACACACACACACACACACACACACACCCCCCCCCCCCACACACACACACACACACACATATGCCTATCGTCTTTCTGTTCCTCATTATCTATCTGCTCTGTCGGACAAATGTTCTTAAACCGAGGGCCTGAAACCCCTGGGAACCTAAGAGATGTGCAGTGAGATGTGTAAGTTAGATAATGCATGACGACATTTTTCCGGAAAGAATCTGGAGCTGACTCATTCTGGTTAAATGTCATCCCCATCCCTTGTTATGGCCTTCACATCAAATGCACAGTCCCGAACAAAGGATGTGTTTTTACCCAATAGACACAGATCAGCCTAGAAACAGATGCATTACCAATCAAATCCAAGCATAAGATGCAAACTGAATACATCTTAAGAAGCCCATTTAAATTACATCTGTGAAGCGTTTATAATGCTTTGTTTTTTTCACATCTCTGAGATCATTCCTATCCTGTTAGCACTTTCTGATCCTGGAACAGTTGCTATCTTTTTCCCTACAGCTGTCTAAATGAGCCAGATATAGGATGACAAATCATATTGCACTGAAGTTGCACTCTTCACTGAAAGACAGGCTGCATGATAATCAAGCAAGTCACAGTTAACAGGAAATTAGGCTGCTTCTGATAACTGATACCTGATTCTGTTGCATTTGAGGCAAATAAGGACACATACATATTGCAACAAAGGATATCAACAATGAAGCTTTAACATGAGCAAAATGTACCAGAAAAGCTCAAAAGAGTAGAGACTTTTGATGCTTCAGTTTTTATTGCATAATGCCAATATGGAAGTGATTCTAATGTTTTTAACATTTGTTATTATGATTTCATTTATTCTCTCTCAACTTTATTTTTGAATCATATTCTGACAATTCTTTACAAAAAATATAGAGGATTTTTTTATATACCTGTTTTATGTTAATTCTGTGTATTTTCTGAAAGAAACTTAGTGCCATATTCCTTTTAATAGGTGTAACAATTACTTTTAAGTATATTTTATTTTTAAAAGGATAAATATATGCAATACATTCCTAAAAGTACTTTGAACAACATGTTTTTGTATTCACATTGTGAATGCTGTTGGAAGCTTTCATGACTTTTGAAAACTGTTAAATCTGCTTTTTGATTTGACCAAAAAGTGTTTCAGCAGAGCCACAACAACAATATTCTGCTTCTCTTTTCCACCCTCCCCCTCTGTTTCCTGGCTGAAACTAAACAATGAGTCCATCTATAGGCTGAGCTCTTGCTTGATGGTCCCTAGACGTCTGAGAGCGGTCCAATCAGCTGCAGGGGGCGGGGCCGAGGATCTTCCTGCTCACCTAATTTGACAGCTGCTGCAGCGGATCACATGACCAAACAACAATTACATCATACATGTAGTACTCCTGCTGAAGGTGTTGCATTGGAGACAGAGGCACTGGGCTGGGCTGCCGAGCAATAAGAGACCTTTCAGCTGACATCACACAAGTCTGCTGGGATGTCCTCTGATGGATGCACCTTACACTCACTTTAAGACACTGTAACATCAATCACCATGATATGGCTCCATTTCAATAGCTACAGCTATGTTTAATAAAACAGTGGGAAGGCCATAACTTCAGTGCAGATCAAAGGCAAATGACACTGCTGTATATCCTCATGAAAGCAGACTGAAAATGTTCTGTTACTGCCTTTCAGACCATGCAAATAAGGTCTATACAGTGGCGAACCGTGTCTATCACAACTGGACCTTCTGTAGACACACCCACCCCCCGCCGCCGCGGCATTATAATATCCGTCTTTTCACTGAATTGTCGTCTTGAAAAGGGTACTCACAACAATTCTGCAACAACTTCATCTTCACCTGTTGCACTTGTCATTTCAACGTTAAAAACAATAAAACGGCATTAATTGCTTCGTCGCATTCGTTCTAGATCCTCTGTCTCGAGCCAGTTAACTAGCGGGCCTTCTAGAATCTCTACCCTGGAACCGAGGGGAACTCTGAAAGAATACGCCCATTGGCTACAAATCAATATATGATTGGTTGATCAAACTGTCAGTCCAAACGTACGCTCTCATTCAGTGCAACTGCCAGGGCATTCTATCAAGGATGTAGAATACCTTGGTTGAAGGATATTCTACCCAGAGACCGAGAACAAGATCTGATTGGTTTCTTTATTTTCTATCACAAAACCTCTGAAATGCGTAGTGCATGGTCTGAGAAGGACAAACAAATCAACGTAACACTGTAATATTACAGATCAACAACACAGATACGATTCTCTCTTTATTAATTTTATAGACATTTTATTTATATAATTAAATCGATTTTTTGTTTGTTTTATCTGAGTGTTCCAGGGTATTCTCTGAATACCTTGAAGGCCCTAACGGTTCGCCACTGGGTCTACTATTCTGAGGTAGCCTACATCATGAATCTGTATCCAGTGATGGAAGAAATACTCAAGGTTTTAGTAAAGGTACCACTTTTAAAATACACCCTATAAGTACAAATCCTGCATACAAAAATGTGCTTATGTAAAAGTACAAAAGTATTATTAGCATCAAAATATACTTAAAAGTAAAAGTGCTTGTTAAAGGTAGGGTATAGGTAATTCACTTCAGAAACACTTTTTGTTATATTCCATGGAATGCTCTTAACATCCCAATAGCAATGAATATATTAAATGCTTTGACAATAAATATACACATATTTCATTTGTGGAAGCCGTGGCGCTGTAAAAAGCAAGTCCAAGTATCTGCCCCGGCCCGCGACAGATAATTGGATGGCCTACCTGCCTGTCAGCCTTCCATCTCGTGCACAAACTTATCTCGTGCCCTCATTGGTCACGTGCGCGTTCGTGTGTGTTGGAGGAGGGGCTCTGTAAGGAAGTCTGAAGGAAGGGGCAGATTTTTTTCGATTGTGTACTTTCAAATTCTAGCTTACTCGAGCTGGTTTCTCCATTCTTACCTACCTTTAAGCAAAATGGCCCATTATATATTGAATTGCACTAGTGCTTTATGATTATTGAGGCATTAATGTGTTCATCACTGCTGGTAAATGTGTAGTTCATTTTAAATATTGATATACTGCTGCTGGATATTTTAAACTATAATTATATGACAACGTTTTTTTATCAGTGGTTTATATTTCATTTTAGCTAATTATCTGCATCTTAAAAGTAACTAGTAACTTAAGCAGTAAGATTAATGTAGAGGAGTAAAAGTACAATATTTGCTTCTGAAATGTAGTGTAGGAAAATATAGAGTAGCATAAATTGAAAATACTCAAGAAAACTACAAGTACCTCAACGTTGTACATAAGTACTTGAGTAAATGTCACTACATTCCACCACTGTCCATATCTCCATTACTGTGCACTAAGATAAAAGCCTCATGCAAACTATTAAATTACAATAAAATAAATGTTCCATGGTGAAAAGTCACAAGTCTTATCCAATTGTCAAGGTGGAAGATTAGAAGTGTTATCATATATTTTAGGGGGGAATTACAAGTGTTATCGAGTATGTCAAAATGGATAATTAGTGTGAATGCTGTTAACAGCATTCCACTATAGTTCTTCGATTCTTTAATCCTCTTCTTATTCCACCAAATAGTTTGGCTCTCAATAACTTCAGCATACTTTCAGCTACAGAAACCATTCAAATATCAAACTATTCAGCCTTTTCAGCACACAATGGGAAACTTTCAACTTTTTCAAAATATTTTATATTTTTTTAAATATTCAGCTTTTTAAACTCTTTTTTTAACATGGGAGGAACCTTCAAATCCTCTTTTAACTACACCGTGTGCCAAATGCTAGTCCTTCCACATACTTTCAGCTCGAGACTTCATTCCAACTTTAAAATGATCACAAGACATTCAGATTTTTCATATCTTTTACACTTGTTAAGATATTTAACTTAGTTTGGAGCTTGGTAAAGAGGCCTTCTTCAGATGTTAACAGTAGTGTGTATGGAGCAGCTCGTTAAGTCTGTGCTTTGATCTCAAAACAGAGTGGAGGAGTGCTTGAAATTCGCCCAAAAAAAGGTTTTAAACCTGCCATAATTCCCAAACCCTACACTCCTGGGACATCATTTTTCATGAAAAACGTAGGAAAACCTCCCCTACGTTGAATTTTTTTATTTTTTTTTTTTTTAAATATTAAACAAAATGCCTCTTGAGGGCATGAAGAGACAAAAACTTGTCAAAAAGTACACCTAGCTCCCAATAGACTCCCATGTTAAATGTGTCCGGTTCTTTCTTCAGAATAGAGAGAATTGCTCCCATCTCCACATTTTGCACACAAAACCCCCAAAAAACATATTCATTGGGGTTCCTTGATGCTCACGGTCTGTGCATTTTTTGATAGGAGCCATAGTTTTTGAACAGGTGGCAAAATTGTCAGATATAACCACACACACACAACACAACACAACCACACACTCGCGCTCTCTCTCTTCTCTCTCTCTCTCTCTCTCACACACACACACACACACACACACACACACACCACACACACACACACACACACACACACACACACACACACACACACACACACACACACACACACACACACACACACACACACACACACGTTGACATTTTACCGAAAGCAGCTACCGTTTTTAAACTATAGTTAGAAATGTAAGAGGTTTATTTCTCCTTCAGAACAATGGAAAGGCTCTCCTTTCACAGCACACCTCCATGGAAACCTTTGATCTCTGGGCTCACGTAAACAGGTGTTTGATAGCGTTGTCACCATGGGGTGTAGATGGGAGGTGATATTCTATTAATGTTCACGTTCACACAGTCTGTGATTTTTGCCGGCCGTCTTTCCTGCAACGGCAGCTTTTCTGTATTTCCTTTCTCCTGTAATATGACTTGATCGCTTTAAACTCCGCACACTGAGCTCTGATTGGTCAGCAGGCAGTGCTTTCACTAAGGCCCCGGCCACACGAGGACGAAAACGGTCGTTTGCGTTACTGTTTAGTGTCATATAGACCGTTCGGCCACACAAGGACGACCAAATACGGCACTAAACGACTGCGGAAACGATAACGGGTCCCAAGGTGGATAGAACGGCATACGCAACGCTCTGGGGGGTCCAACGGCTCCGTGTGTACGCCCTATATCAGGGGTGGCCAACCAGTCAGAGGTTAAGAGCCACATTTTTTCTATGTTACTGCAAAGAGCCACATCAAACACACAGTCACTGATACCGCTTGTTTCAGTTTTTTGTTTTCTGGAGACAAGATTTTAACCACGTCACTGATGCATTTTTGTGGCATTGGGATATATATTTTTTAAATCCTCTGGAGCAGAGAGAGGAGCTGTGGATTATTGTTATTGATTAATAGTGTTTCTTAGGGTCAAAAACACTAAACTCACAACTTAAAATGAAAGCGTTTAGTTTATTTAATAAAAGAGCACATGTTCAATGTGAAAAGTGACAGTAGTTATAGATTATTTGCAATTTGGTGCTATATATATATTTAAAAAATATATATATATTTTTTTTTTAAACACCTTGAATTTCAGGGGGGGCGCAGGGCTCCGTTGGGGGGTGCAGCGCCCCTCCAAGACAATGGTAGGGGAATTGATAGTGTTTAATCAACGATAGGTTTGCCCCCCTCAAAGGTGATTGGTTCACTGCATCGCAGGAAAATGAGACGCGCTGTCATCCTCTCATACTGACACCTGACACCACACATACACACATAGGGAGAGCCGGGACGAAAGTAACACGGGACGAAAGTAACGGAGCGATTTTATCCGAGCCCAAACAACTTTGACCGGCCAAATTACGTCAGAATTATCAGCATTCAATACTTAACAGACCTACTAAATATCATGTTTAACTGTCAGGAGTAGCTAGTGTTGTCACGATACCAACATTTTGGTTTCGATCAAGAATTGCGATTCCAATTATTTTTCGATACTTTTCTTTAAAAAAGGGAAACAGTCTTAAATGTAATTGTTGTGCTTTATTTCACACCAGAACCATAACACAAACTTTTAAACAATGAGAACGATACATAAAATAAAGGAAATTGAGGAAATACAGTTTAAACTGCCGTTGCAGGAAAGACGGCCGGCCAAAATCACCGACTGTGTGAACGTGAAAATGAATAGAACATCACCTCCCATCTTCAGAGCAATCTGACTATTATAACTATTATACTATTAGGCTATGTTAAGAAAGCTTAATTAAATATCTGCCACAACATAAGTAACCGGATCAAAGTAACATTACGTAGCCTACAGTCAGCGGCACTGTGAGTGCAGACGTCGATGTGTCCCATTATCATTCATATCACATGATATCACATCATAATGTATCCTATATTTCCATATCTGAGTCAGCTGAGCCGTATCGCGCTGTGCAACACTCATAGTGTCACATACTGTATGCATAAGTATTATTTTAAGCAACACATTAAGTTGACGAAACACTCGAGTCGAATGTAATCCACTCGTGTCTTGGACAGGGCAGTGATATCATAAACCTGTTAATGTACGCATTCAAACACTTTTTCTTTTACCAGCTGTATTCACCTTGCAGGTGCAGCTATGTGGCTTTTATCCTGGATAAAGTGTTTAAGTCATGGATTTTTAAAGTTTAACTTCTTCATATGTCTAATATTATAGTTTCATTCAGGAAGTATGACGCTGCGCTGTCAGTACGCTTCTCCATGTTTGTGATTGGTAGAATGCTCCAGATACCACCCCTTTTATATGAATGCGCACCTAACTAGATAGGACACGGCTGGCTTGAGCGAACGAGTTGATAGCCAGCGTTGTAGGACAGTTTAGCGAGAGCGGCTTTGTTTTGGATTAAGTCAACCGGATAACTCAAAACATATCCAGGATAGGTTGAACTAGATTCGTAGTATACCCCCCAGGTTAGCCGCACAGCATAAGTTACCATGGAGATCTAGCCTGCTAAAAAGAGAACCAGCTTCGTAGGACCGGAAACCCAGAGTTTTCGCCGAAGTTAGCCGGCTAAGCGAAAATCCTGCTTCGTAGTATACCCCCCTGTTCTCTGGGCTTACACACACATCCATCCATCCATCCATCTTCTCCCGCTTATCCGTGGTCGGGTCGCAGGGGTAGCAGTTCCAGCAGAGAGCCCCAAACTTTCTTTTCCCTGGCGACATCAACCAGCTCTGACTGGGGGATCCCAAGGCGCTCCCAGGCCAGCGAAGAGATATAATCCCTCCACCTGGTCCTAGGTCTACCCCTTGGTCTCTTCCCAGCTAACTAGGTGCCCGAACCACCTCAACTAGCTCCTTTCGACGCGAAGGAGGAGCGGCTCAACTCCGAGTCCCTCCCGGATGACCGAACTTCTCACCTTATCCCTAAGGGAGACACCAGCCACCCTGCGGAGAAAACCCATCTCGGCCGCTTGTATCCGCGATCTCGTTCTTTCGGTCATGACCCATCCTTCATGACCATAGGTGAGGGTAGGAACGAAAATGGCCCGGTAGACAGAGAGCTTTGCCTTCTGGCTCAGCTCCCTTTTCGTCACAACGGTGCAGTAAAGCGACTGCAGTACCGCTCCCGCTGCTCCGATTCTCCGGCCCATCTCACGCTCCATTGTTCCCTCACTCGAGAACAAGACCCAAAGATACTTGAACTCCTTCACTTGGGGTAAGGACTCATTCCCTACTTGGAGCGGACAGTCCATCGGTTTCCTGCTGAGAACCAAGGCCTCAGATTTGGAGGTGCTGATCTTCATCCCAGCCGCTTCACATTCGGTTGCAAACCGATCCAGTGAGTGCTGAAGGTCGCAGACCGATGAAGCCATCAGAACCACATCATCTGCAAAAAGCAGTGGTGCAATCCTTAGTCTACCGAACTGCAGACCCCCTCCCCCATGACTACGCCTCGAAATCCGATCCATGTATATTACAAACAGGATTGGTGACAAAGCGCAACCCTGGCGGAGGCCAACCCTCACCGGAAATGGGTCCGACTTACTGCCGAGGACCCAGACACAGCTCTCGCTTTGGGAGTACAGAGATTGGATGGCCCTGAGTAGAGACCCCCTCACCCCATACTCCCGCATTACCTCCCACAGTAACTCCCTGGGAACTCGGTCATACGCCTTCTCCAAGTCTACAAAACACATACAGACCGGATAAGCGCACTCCCAGGCCCCCTCCAGGATCCTTGTGAGAGTAAAAAGCTGATCCGTCATTCCACGACCAGGACGGAATCCGCATTGTTCCTCCTCAATCTGAGGTTCAACAATCGGCCTGACCCTCCTTTCGAGTACCTTAGAGTAAACTTTCCCGGGGAGGCTGAGTAGTGTGATGCCTCTGTAATTGGCACACACCCTCTGATCCCCCTTTTTAAAAAGGGGAACCACCACCCCGGTCTGCCACTCCTTCGGTACCGTTTCCGACTTCCACGCAATGTTGATGAGACGTGTCAACCATGACAGTCCCTCAACACCCAGAGCCTTCAGCATTTCTGGGCGGATCTCATCCACCCCCGGGGCTTTGCCACTGTGGAGTTGTTTGACGACCTCAGTGACCTCCCCCCGGGAGATTGGTGTTGATCCCCCGTCAACTCCAGCTCTGCCTCTAACATAGAGGGCGGAGTTGTCGGGTTCAGGAGTTCCTCAAAGTGTTCCTTCCAACGCCCTAACACTCCATCAGTTGAGGTCAACAACGTCCCATCCTTACTGTACACACAGATGCGCGGGAAGGTATTTTGAGTAGGGGTGCTGAGGTGCTGGACTCCAGTGAACACTATTACGGGCACTATAGAGCACGCACAAAAGCACTCCCCACACGCAAACACGCAGTACACCCGCGACTGTTACAATGAAGGCTCGATAATCAGCTCACGGCATATAGGCAGGGGTAAAGTGCTATTTTTTACGAGTGGGGAGCGGACCTCACCTCCTCTATGGGGGTCCGGGGGGATGTTCCCCCGGGAAGATTTTTGTTAAATATTGAAGTTAAAAGCATCAATCTGGTGCACTTTGAGAGCAACATTAAGAGATCTATGGATACATCTCTCAACATCCATATGAAACAGAACTGTAAACAGATTTACTTTTCTTTATGGATATTTTACAAATCACTCCCCTTTCAAACTGTATTCTTGTTTTACTGCCATATAGTATTTCATAACTGTTTTTCCTTTATTCTCTTAATGTTGTATAACTATAGTGATCATATGAAGGTGTGCCGCGGAAATAATCTTTTGAATAATTTGTGACCAAACCGTTTGAGACCCACTGAGATAACTTAGACTAAAGTGAACTATCTAAACACTCAGAGAGTCCTTTAGCTTACCTGAGCCTCTCAGTCTGAGAGGAGACCTCTCCTCCAGCTTGTTGTGTAACAAACAGCTCCTTGTGTCCGTTAGTGCAGCTAGCTAATCAGATGCTCACAACACGGTCCCTGCTGCTGGCACCGGTCCCCTCTCTGAGAGGATTAAGAATCGAGATAGCAGACGGAGAGAAGAGAGGATCTCGGAGAAGAGAGAGAGCAGAGAGCGAGAGGCGACGAGAGCCGAGAGGCGCGATCGCGGAGCACGCGCGTCTGCTCGGTCTATCTGTCTCTCTCTCTCTCGCGCTATCTCTCGCTCCTCTCTCTCTCTCTGCTCTCTCCCTGCTCTCACACACACTAAATGCGCTATTTCCAACACACCACCACACACACACACACACACACACACACACACACACACACACACACACCACACACACACACACACACACCACACACACACACACACACACACAGAGCCAAGCTTGAATGACACAAGCACACTTTTATTTCCATGCAACTCTCTGATTGGTCTGGTGTCATGCCTCTGTTGCATTCACTGAACACTGGAAATTACAGTCCTGCCGTCCTCTCTAGTGTCATGATGAGGTTCACGTAAAGCACGGTTAATGTATTATATTATTGAGGTAGAATTATCCGGGGCTACAGAATTGTAGCCAACAATGTGGAATTTATTGGCTACATATTACACAGATTATGCACAGCGGGAGCAGCAATAACCGTCAAATAATAATTCAGACAGGGGAACTCCGCACCCCCTGCCCACCGCTTGGGGGTGCTGCAGCGCCCTCAGCACCCCCCTTCCCACGCCCATGTGTACACAGCTTGGATGGTTCCCTGCTTCCCCCTCCTGAGGTGTCGGACAGTTTTCCAGAACAACTTTGGTGCCGCCCGAAAGTCCTTCTCCATGTTTTCTCCGAACTTCTCCCACACCCGCTGCTTTGCCTCGGCCACGGATGAGGCTGCTGCCCTTCGGGCCTGTCGGTACCTTGCAACTGCCTCGGGAGTCCCCCGGGATAACAAATCCCTGAAGGCCTCCTTCTTCAGTCGGACGGCTTCCCTGACCACCGGTGTCCACCAGGAGGTTCGAGGGTTACCGCCCCTTGAGGCACCTAGGACCTTGAGACCACAGCTCCCCGCCGCGGCTTCGGCAATAGAGGCTTTGAACACCAACCACTCTGGTTCAATGTCCCCAACCACCACAGGAATGCCCGAAAAGCTCCGCCGGAGGTGTGAGTTGAAGGCCTCCTGAACTTGGGCCTCCTCCAGATGTTCCCAGTTCACCCAAACTACACGTTTGGGCTTACCAGGTCTATCCAGAGGCTTCCCCCGCCACTCGACCCAACTCACCACCAGATGGTGATCAGTTGACAACTCCGCCCCTCTCTTTATCAAATCAAATCAAGTTTTATTTATATAGCACATTTATAAACGATTTTTGGTCGAGCCAAAGTGCTGTACATATAATAAAAATAGCCTACAGTAGAGACACTTTACAGCAAATACAACAGCACAGATTGTTCAGAATATCAGTATGAGAAAAAACGACACCCTCTATCCGTGGAAAAACTTCCAGAGAAAAACCCACAGTTTAAAGGGGAAAAAATGGGAGAAACCTCAGGGAGAGCAACAGAGGAGGGATCCCTCTCCCAGGACGGACAGACGTGCAATAGATGCCATGTGTAAATCGAAGAGATAATACATTTTACAGTATATAGACCGAATGTTAGGAAATGCATGTGTCTGTAATAAGAAGATGAATCCACGAGGATGTCAGCTACAATCCTGTGGAAGCCATCAGGGAAGCAGCATGGCGAGACCCAAGGCAGGACCGCAGAGACATGTTCAGCCACGACCCGAACGTTCACGACTTAATCCAAAACTCGGGATAGAGGATCCAAGACACAGGACTACAGCAAGAGGATCAGCCTCGACTCCGGATCCCGGCGTAGATATAGATACAAAAGAAGAAGAAAAAAAAAAGATTTGGCTGGGTTAATCGGAACAAGAGAATACACAGACACAGACAGAGAGGGAAAAGGTCATTGGATAAAAGTTATTCTTGATAACCCTCTAGAAAGATCTCATGAACTTCCCCACTCAATCTATCAAGACCCGAGCAGTTCTATTAGAAGTCCAAGGTAAAGGCACAGATCGGCGCATACCGCTCATGGAATCCCTCACCATATGAACTCTGACCCCTCAAGTGTACAAGTGAAGAGACACCATGTGTCAGCTCCTTTTTAGAATAGTATTTATTCTCTTCTCTGATAAACAAGGGTAAGAAAAGAACAGCCAGAAACAGAGGAAGAGAGGCACAACGTGACTACGTAAATGCACTCTCCTAAATATTAAACGAGTAAGAGGTGAAGAAACACAAAGCCAGAAATTGAAATAAAAAGGCACCATCATGCTTCCCCTTAGAATAGGGTGGAAATTATGAAGACCCAAATTATGAAGAGGGGACATGGGATACTAGTGAAGAGGGACAACAGTGAAAAGGCCCAACGTATCCAACGTACTAGCACTCTCCAAAGAGACAGAAAGTCAAAGTATACGCCGAGAGGCACAACGTGACTACGTAAATGCACTCTCCTGTATAAATTAGTTCAAGGGAAAGGGGGTGAAAAACTAAACTAATCAAAAGAAGGAAGTAGAGAGGCCTAAATGCCCTCTCCTAGATTCAGTTAAAGGAAAGAACTGGGGAACAAACAAGTACAGGAGGAAAGGCCCAACGAGTCAACGTCAACACACTCTCCTAGAATAGTTCAAGGTAAACGGGGTAGGAAGAATATAGTAAGAAACAGAGCTGAAAAGGCGTCCAAGAACGCTTTCCCTCTAGTCCAGGGTGAAAATGTAGGATAAGAAACAGAGATAGAGAGCACAACAACCTATCTCTTCGTCAGATGCACTCCCCCGCCTGGATAAGCGACTTTGTGCCCCATCCCCCTCTACCGGACCTTAGATCCGCAGAGGGAGAGGGGAGGGACCAACCCCAAGGGGGGGTTTAGGGTTTTAAAAGAAAGGCCTGCAGAGATCCAAAAATGGATGAAGAAGTAATTACAAAACGGTTTATAAAACCAAGAGGTTATTCCTCATATTTCTAAAATGTTCTAATCTAATTCAGGGTTATACCAACTCAGCTCCAAGCAGTGTTTTGGACACTCAAGCAAACCCGAGTGTCCAAAACATACGGCCTCAGGTCCGATGATACGATAACGAAATCGATCATGGACCTTTTGCCTAGGGTGCTCTGGTACCACGTACACTTATGAGCATCCTTATGTTCGAACATGGTGTTTGTTATGGCCAATCCATGACTAGCACAGAAGTCCAGTAACAAACAACCACTCCGGTTCAGATCAGGGGGGCCGTTCCTCCCAATCACGCCCCTCCAAGTGTCTCCATCATTGCCCACATGTGCGTTGAAGTCTCCCAGCAAGATTAAAGAGTCCCCTTCAGGAGCCCCATACAGGACTCTTTCCAGGGTCTCCAAGAAGGCCGTATACTCTGAACTGCTGTTGGGTGCATAAGCACACACAACAGTCAGAGTTTTCCCCCCCATAACCCGCAGGCGTAGGGAGGCGACCCTCTCGTCCACTGGGGTAAACTCCAACAACGAAGCACCCAACTGGGGACTTGTGAGTATCCCCACACCCGCCCGGCGCCTCACACCTTGAGCAACTCCGGAGAAGAATAGAGTCCAACCCCTATCCAGAAGTAAGGTTCCAGAGCCGACGCTGTGCGTAGAGGAGAGCCCAACCAGATCCAACTGGTAACGCTCCACCTCCCGCACAAGCTCCGGCTCCTTCCCCCCCAGAGAGGTGATGTTCCACGTCTCCAAAGCCAGCTTCTGTCGCCCGGGTCTGGTCCGTCGAGACCCTCCGCTTTCACTGCCACCCTTCTGGCAGCGCACCCGACCCCATCGCTGTTTCCCGTAGGTGGTGGGCCCGCGGGACGGAGAAGCGCAGGTGTTGTCCACGTTGCCTTTTCGGGCTGGGCCCGGCCGGGCTCTGTGGCAAGCCCGGCCACCAGACGCTCGCTGACGAGTCCTCCTTCTGGGCCTGGCTCCAGAAGGGGACCCCGGGC
This sequence comes from Gymnodraco acuticeps, assembly GCF_902827175.1. NCBI lineage: Eukaryota > Metazoa > Chordata > Actinopteri > Perciformes > Bathydraconidae > Gymnodraco > Gymnodraco acuticeps. The sequence continues at coordinate 288,593 of NW_022989800.1, read as the reverse complement.
TTCCTCCGGGCCGGGTATCCTCACTTCTTGTTTTTTCTTTCATGAGGTCTTTTGAACCAATCTTAGTCTGGCCCCTTGCCTGAGACCAATTTGCCATGGGAGAGCCTACCAGGAACACAAGGTTCCAGACAACACAGCCCCCAGGTTCATCAGGGCACACAAACCTCTCTACACACACAGGTGTTTGTAAACATTAATTCACTACTACTTACATTTAATATCTAACTCCTTCAGCCTATACTTTCAGCTACAGAAACCATTCAACTATTACATTATTCAGCTATTTCAGGACATTGAGGTTATACATGTTGTTGTTTATACCTTTTTAAAACCTTTTCTTTTAAATATTAAGCTTCTTCACTATTTTTCCTTCTCTTCCAGTTTAACATTTCACTTTCAAGTTTTTAACAAAGTCATTGCAATGCTTTTGAGCTGTAACCATTTTGATTCAAATAATTTCACTTTTCTGCATTTCTCCGCTAAGTTCGGCTTTTTGTAGCTAAAAGCATCTACAGAGACCATTCAGCTAATAACATATTCAGCTTTTTCTGCATTTTCAGCTAAATTCAGCCACAAATGTTCACAGTTTACAGCATTCACACAATTTTCTGCAGGAAATGCATTTTCTAGTTATGAGTGAACAGGTCATGAGGAAAATCCCAAATGTTACCAAGTATGTTAAGGTGGAAATTCACGAGTGCTATCAAGTATGTAAAGGGTAAAAAATAACGAAAAAATAACGAATCTTATCAATATGCTAAAGTAGAATATTGCAAGTGTTACAATATTTTAAGGTGAAAAATCCAGAGTTTTATTAAGTATGTTAAAGGGAACAAAATAACAAGCGTAATAACGTTAGGTGGAAAATCACGTGTTTTCACTTATGTTAAGGTGGAAAGTCACAAGTGTTATGACGTAGTTAAGGTGGAAATCATGTGTGTTTATCACGCTTCCAAAGATAACGTTGTATAACACTGTATCATATTGGGCAGTGAATTGTTTTATCGCACGAATCCTAACTAGTGGTAAAAAAAAAGTAGCCTACTAAGAATCTATTTAATACTTTGCTTCACGTCCACGCCTGACGACCTCCACCAAAACCACAGTAAACAATACAATCTTAACATTTCGGAACTACTGTAACTTAAAAAGCCGGGCAAGGTAAATGCCATAAACGGTGCCACCTGCTTACCGGGAGCGATAAAGCATTTACACCACACACCTCAATTTAGGGTTCATTGTCTTGCCCAAGGACACTTTGACAAATGGACTGCAGGGGCCAGGGATTAGGGGCCGCACACCTTCAGATCGGCGGACAACTGCTCTACCTTTTATGACACAATAGGTTATACTCCTGATCCTATCATGTTTTATGTTTTTTTTTTCCATCTCCCTGTGTTAAAACTGTCAGTTTCATGTAGTGTATCTTAGGTCCTAATAATGAGTTCCTGATGTCCCCTTACCCATCCAGTTTCACAGCAAAATTCCTATTATATTCCTGTAGGGAGTTATCCATGTTGTCCTTTCATTATTTTTTAAGGACAGTCTTTGAAGGGCACACATTGTGTTCATGCAGTGTGTCCGCTTTATAAGGCTTCTATAGTGTACTGTAGGTTAGCGCTGGCAGGAACAAGAAGCTTCGGGGGAGTTCATTAGAGCACTGCTGACCTTATTTCCCATGTGGATGATATTTAATATCAACTCTCTATTTCCGTATGGAGATAAGTTTAAAGGTGGAAGCTTCAATAAAAATATATCAGCGTGCAACGATCTGCATCTCAGCATATTTCTCATTAAACAACATGCGATGTGTGTTCTCCACAGAGACAATAATGGAAATTAAATTGTGCGTAGTATGAATGTGAATGAAAAGACACATATGGAATGGTATAGTATTACATCAGTCTATTTACAGGCAGGCTTGCATGCGGTTTGCTGTTCTATTTAAGGAAAGCCAAACAAATGCAAGAGCTCTTCCCTCCCAGGTCTCTTCAAGACATTATAAGATCGTATAGCAGGTATGAGCACACACACAAACACACATATAGAGACTTCCTCCCTGTCACTGACAGACATCAGTCACAGTGTGGACGTGCAAAGTGGGGATGAGGTTGTGGATGGGTGAGAGTAGCGCAGTGCAATCACAAAGCGCTCAGATGAGATCCTAAATTAGAGCGTGTGGCCGGCGTGGACTCCCTGGGAGGGTTTGGTTAAATTACAGGCCATATTTTTAGTGAAGGCTAGGCTTCATCCCTGGAAATGCCAGCAGCTGAGGACCATCACTCACATGCCTGTCTGCCCCCAGTTTGTTCAGCACTATGACGCTTGTGTGTAGTTGGCGAGCAGCAGTAAAATGAGACCATTCTTTAGAAACAGTTTTATTGCTTTGTGTTTGAGTATGTCAATACATATAATTATTCACCTATAATTTACTGGCTGAGGAGCTTGATAATCAGTCTTGTGCGTGACAGTCCCAGACAACTATAGGCAGAAAAGGAGAGTAGACAATGTTGGTCATAAATGCCACTAGTCATCTGTTGCAACCATCTCAATTATACTCAAATACATTCATTTTAAATTCATTTTTTACTGTTAAGTTGTGGAAAGGGGTTATTTTACTTTGTTATATAATTAATTAAATCACATGAGCAGGAAATCCTTTAAACGCTTCCTGTTTCCATGGACATGTGACACCAAGAAGGTCAATATCTGAGAGCTCGGAAAAAGTTGACTGTGTTCAATATTTAGGCACAATTCCATTTAGAATAAAATTGAAATACTATTGATAACTTTCAATGTTCATCATGTTAACCATCTCAGATGTTTCTTGTCAAATTGTAAAATGAGTTTGTTGCCATATGACAGTGTGGAAGGGATCTATGTGCATCCAACCTATCCAACCTACAGTATTGGATTTTGAAAATGGATTTGCAAAGTATTATGTAATTTCAGATATTGTATAACTGTACCATTTATCTGGATTATAAATTAATCCACTGGCTGTGCTGGTTGAGGGGGAAAGCAGAGGGCACCACCTTGCCCCGTACATTTACGAGAATCCACAGACACAAATTTAGTCGAACAAACACCTTATGTGTTTTTTGGATGTTTTCTTTCCATTAGTTCGAAAAAAGACATGTAATGGAAGCAAAATGTACCAGTGCAGGATACATTTTGTTTTTGGATGTATTGGCTTTTGCAATGAAAACACATTGTTAACATTACTGTTACGGTGTGTGTAGGAAGCAGGACCCAAATTCAGATTAAGTGACAAAAATAGTTCCTTTATTTCAAGGCTATATATACGTACAGACAGAACAGGACACTCACCGAAGACCACGTCAGTACACAAGACAACCCGACAAAGAGAGACAGAAAACCCAGAACTTAAATACACCCAGGACTAATCACATAAACACGAGACAGGTGAGGAGGGAGGAGAAAACACAGAGGCACCAGGTGAACACAATCGGGTAATCAGGGAGGGAAACAGACAGAAAGCAAACAGGCAGGAAACGGGGGTGAACACTTTACAAAATAAAACAGGAAACCCAAAGATAGAAAAAGACAAGAAAAACACCAACACAGACAGATCCTAACAGTACCCCCCCCCCTCAAGGGACGGATCCCAGACGTCCCAAAACAAAAACAAATCCAAAACCTCAAGCAGGGTGGATGGAGGGGGTCCGGAGGAGGGACGCATCACTAAGCCACCAGGGTGGGTGGAGGGGGTCAGGAGGACGGGACTGAACTGACCGCCCAGGGGCACGGCAGAGGACCAGGAAGGGGTCTCGGGCGGAAGGCCCGGGGGCAAGGCAGAGGACCAGGAAGGGGTCTCGGGCGGACGGCCCGGGGGCAAGGCAGAGTCCAAAAAGGGGGACTCGGGCGGACGGCCCGGGGGCAAGACAGAGTCCAAGGTGGGGACCATGGAGGGGCGAATGCAGCGGCAGGAAGAATCAGGGGACCGGGCCCGAGGGCGAGGACCGCGGCACTCAGGGGGCCGGGCTCGAGGGCGAAGACCGCGGCTCTCAGGCGGCCGGGCTTGAGGGCGAAGACCGGACAGCTCCGGAGGCCGGGCAGGAGCCGGTGACGACCGGACAGGATCCGGAGCCGGTGGGACAGGTGTCGGCAAGATTCCCCACGGAAGAGGACCAGGAGTTGGAAAGACCCTCGGCAGTCGGCGGGACCCCCAATGGGACAGGACACAGGATTGGCAGGACCCCCGGCAGGAGCGCAGTCGGCGGGACCTCCAACAGGACAGGACACAGGATTGGCAGGACCCCTGGCAGAAGCGCAGTCGGCGGGACCCCCAACGGGACAGGACACAGGATTGGCAGGACCCCCGGCAGGAGCGCAGTCGGCGGGACCTCCAACGGGACAGGACATAGGGTTGGCAGGACCCCCGGCAGGAGGGCAGTCGGCGGGACCCCCAACGGGACAGGACATGGGGTTGGCAGGACCCCCGGCAGAAGAGCAGTCTGCGGGACCTCCAACGGGACAAGGCATGGAGTTGGCAGGACCCCCGGCAGAAGAGCAGTCTGCGGGACCTCCAACGGCACAGGACATGGGGTTGGCAGGACCCCTGGCAGAAGAGTAGTCTGCGGGACCTCCAACGGCACAGGACATGGGGTTGGCAGGACCCCTGGCAGAAGAGCAGTCTGCGGGACCTCCAACGGCACAGGACAAAGGGTTGGCAGGACCCCCGGCAGGAGAGTAGTCGTCGGGACCTCCAACGAGACAGGACATGGCGTTGGCAGGACCCCCGATAGAAGAGTAGTCGGCGGGGCCTCCAACGGCACAGGACACAAGGTTGGCAGGACCCCCGGCAGGAGAGTAGACGGCGGGACCTCCAACGGGACAGGACATAGGGTTGGCAGGACCCCCGGCAGGAGAGTAGTCGGCGGGGCCTCCAACGAGACAGGACAAAGGGTTGGCAGGACCCCCGGCAGGAGAGTAGTTGGCGGGGCCTCCAACGGGACAGGACACAGGGTTGGCAGGACCCCCGGCAAAAGAGTAGTCGGCGGGGTCTCCAACGGCATAGGACATAGGATTGGCAGGACCCCCGGCAGGAGAGTAGACGGCGGGACCTCCAACGAGACAGGACAAAGGGTTGGCAGGACCCCCGGCAGGAGAGTAGTCGGCGGGACCTCCAACGAGACAGGACAAGGAGCTGGCAGGACCCCCGGCAGGAAAGTAGATGGCGGGACCTCCAACGGGACAGACATACGATTGGTAGGACCCCCGGCAGAGGAGTAGTCGACGGGGCCTCCAACGGGACAGGACATGGAGTTGGCAGGACCCCCCAGCGGAACCTCCAACGGACCAGGACATTGGGTAGGGACTTGAGACGTGACTCGAGAGGGGACTCGAGAGGAAACTCGAGAGGGGAACCAAGGGGGAACTCGACAGGGGACTCGAGAGGAGACTCAAGAGGGGAACTAGAGAGGGGACTCCAGAGGGGACTAGAGGATAGACTAGAGGAGGGACTAGAGGAGGGACTAGAGAAGGGAACTCGAGAGGGGACTCGAGAGGGGAACTAGAGAGGGGACTTGAGGAGGGACTAGAGAGGGGACTTGAGGAGGGACTAAAGGAGGGACTAGAGGAGGGACTAGAGGAGGAACTAGAGGAGGGACTAGAGGAGGGAACTGGAGAGGGGACTCGAGAGGGGACTGGAGAGGGAACTCGAGAAGTGACTAGAGGAGGGACTAGAGATGGGAGTAGGGAATTGACTAGAGGAGGTTAATTGAGTAGGGACTAGAGATGGGACTAGAGGAGGGACTCGGGAAGGGACCAGAGAGGGGACTAGATAAATGACTAAAGGAGGGACTTGAGAAGGGACTAGAGATGGAACTCGAGAGGTGACTCGAGAGGTGACTTGAGAGGTGACTTGAGAGGGGACTCGAGAAGAGACTCGAGAGGTGACTGGAGAGAGGGCTTGAGAGGTGACTTGAGAGGTATCTCGAAAGGGGACTCGAGATGGGACTCGAGAGGGGACTCGAGAGGGGACTCGATAGGGGACTCGAGAGGGAACTCGAGGTGGGACTAGAGGTGGGACTAGAGGTGGGACTTGAGAAGGGACTAGAGAAGGGACTAGAGAAGGGACTAGAGAAGGGACTCGGGAAGGGACCAGAGGAGGGACTAGAGAGGTGACTAAAGGGGGAACTGGAGAAGGGAAGTGACTAGAGGAGGTACTTGAGGTGGGACTGGAGAAGGGACTAGAGGTGGGACTGGAGAAGGGACTAGAGAAGGGACTAGGAAAGTGACCTGAGGAGGGACTAGGGAAGGGACTAGAGAAGGGACTATGGCAGCTGGGGCCGGGACTGGGTCTGGAACCATGGCTGCTGGGGCCGGGACCATGGCTGCTGGGGCCAGAACTGGGGCTGAAACCATGGTTGCTGGGGCCTGTACTAGGTCTGGAACCATGGCCGGAAACATGGCTGCTGGGGCCTGTACTGGGGCTGTAACCATGGCTGCTGGGGGCTGAACTGGTTCTGGAACCCTGGCCCTTTGGGCTCGTGCTGCCAACCTGGCCTTGCGACTCCTTCCTTTAGAAGCCGTTTGGAGGCTCCGTGGACCTCCAAAGGCCAGACGAGTACCAGCGAATGGCTCCTGGACTGTAGCAAACACTGGGTGAGAAGCAGGGGCTGACGCCAGACGGACCACACCGATGCGTGTGGTATCAAAACGGGAGTTGGGAGGCCTGGGGCTGTCAGGCAGGGGATAACACACCGTGAGAAAATCCAAAATCCTGCCCGATAAGAATTTAACCAAGCCTGGCTTCTCCATAGTAATCCGGCGTGCCTCTGCCAGAACAGCCTCTCGCTGCTGAACCCTGGACGCTCCCAACCATCGATACGAGCAGTCATCCAAAGCAAAGGAAAACTCCAATAGCTCCTGCTCAAAAGGATCTGCTGGGCCCATATTTTGGTCGGGTTGTAATGTTACGGTGTGTGTAGGAAGCAGTAGTGATGGCAGTTTGACACTGAAGCTTCGAACGGAGCTTCAACCCTGGACTTCCTATTCCATAGAAGCAGTGCTTCGAAGCTTGCTTCAAATCACGTGACATATGACGTCCGAAGCAGCAACTGCTTCAAATCACGTGACATGTGACGTCCGAAGCAGCAACTGCTTCATTTTTTACATTACATTACATTGCATTCAGCTGACGCTTTTATCCAAAGCGACTTACAATAAGTACATTCGACCAGGAAGACACAACCTTGAAGAAAACAGAATCATATAAGTACATCAGGTTTCATAGAGCCAAACATTTCAAGTGCTACTCAACTGGCTTTAGGTAAGCCAGTCCTTTATTACTATAAAAGTGCTTCGTTAATAGTTCTAACGCTCGAAGTGGAGTCGAAAGAGATGAGTTTTCAGTTTGCGCCGGAAGATGTGCAAGCTATCTGCCGTCCTGATGTCAATGGGGAGCTCATTCCACCATCTTGGAGCTAGGACAGCAAACCCACGTGTTTTCGCCGATGGGAACTTGGGTCCCCCTCGCAGCGAGGGCGCAACGAGTCGTTTGGCTGATGCAGAGCGTAGTGCACGCGCTGGGGTGTACGGTTTAACCATGTCCTGGATGTAGGAAGGGCCAGATCCATTCGCAGCATGGTAAGCAATTACCAGTGTCTTGAAGTGGATTCTAGCAGTTACCGGAAGCCAGTGAAGGGAGTGGTGTGGGAGAATTTAGGAAGGTTGAAGACCAGACGAGCCGCTGCATTCTGGATGAGCTGCAGAGGTCGGAGGTCATTTCCTTCATGAATCCGTCATTTCATTCAGAGGTCATTTCCTGAATGAATCAACTGACTGGTTCACGGTCCATTCACGCGATTCAATGCACTGCCTCGTCTCGATTCTGACAGGTGACAGGTTGAAACAGTTTCAAACTTGAGTGCTTCAACACTTTATGACCGCTCTAAACAATGCACAATGTGTGGGTTGTTGTCGTAGTTTGCGTTGTTGCTGTTGAGTTGTTGTTGTTATTGCATTTGATATCATTATAGAGCAAGCCAGGAAGTAAGATAGGTCGTTCTGGCTCGGGAAACACTTTGAAATGTGGAGAAGTTGTGAACAAAAAAACAATTATCAGTAATATAAAAACAGTTAAATATTTCAAGGAATAGATAGCCCAGTGGGTAGAGCCGGCGGCCCGAATGCGGCAATGTCTTCCGCGCAGCTGGTTCAAAGCCCAGAATGGACGTATTTTAATCATTGCTTTTCAACTTTAATAACTGATAAAAGGCCCTCACCGCCCAAAATGTCTAGCACTCTCTAGTTTCTTCTCAATAACCCAATACACACAATTATCAATCTTTAATTGCAAATAGAACATGATATGCAGTCTTAGTGTGTGTGTGCATCGAATATTTTTCAAGGCAAAGATACGTTAAACCCACTGCAGCCTTGCACTTCGCCAGGAGAGGTCGCTGTAACTGAAGCTTCGAGAAATTAACCTATTTCCGACACAATTGTCAAAGTGGTTCGACGCTTCATTCAAAGCTTCATTTTGCCATCACTAGGAAGCAGGACCCAAATTCAGATTAAGTGACAAAAATAGTTCCTTTATTTCAAGGCTATATATACGTACAGACAGAACAGGACACTCACCGAAGACCACGTCAATACACAAGACAACCCGACAAAGAGAGACAGAAAACCCAGAACTTAAATACACCCAGGACTAATCACATAAACACGAGACAGGTGAGGAGGGAGGAGAAAACACAGAGGCACCAGGTGAACACAATCGGGTAATCAGGGAGGGAAACAGACAGAAAGCAAACAGGCAGGAAACGGGGGTGAACACTTTACAAAATAAAACAGGAAACCCAAAGATAGAAAAAGACAAGAAAAACACCAACACAGACAGATCCTAACAATTACAAGTTAACAGGTCTCCCTTGAAAAAGAGATCAATGATCTCAAGGGATTCACCTGGATAAATAAAGGTAAACAAACAACAATAAAAAAACAAAAAAAAACAATCATGCAACATGTCTAAACACCTCCAACCACACCAAAAACATGATCACATGAAATCCTCAGCTGATTAAGTAGATGACAAAATGTCTGCAGGAAGGCTAATGGGAGAAGAGGATGTAATTTGGTGATCCTGAAACACATGACAGACCACATGATGTTACACATGTTGAAGTCTAGATTTTGAATTTAGTAAAGATTCAGGGAAAGATTTATATTGTGCAATCACTGCTGACCATAACACGGTCAAGAAAAGGAGACACTTACAGGAGGCAGCCAATGAGTACCATAAATATTTCTTCCAAGCATGTTCAATGGGGAATGTCCCGTTGACATCAGCATATGACGGTCTGATGGGCCTGCTAACAAGTGTGTTCAGCGTAGGAGTTGTCAGCAGGTAACATCAATTGGCTTTGTTTTTCTCATTGAGGTAAAGAAACATCAATAATCATCCCACTTGTATTTCATAATGAACATAATAGCAGAAATTACATATTTCAAAGACAATATGATTTCATGTGGTTGACAATTAAAGGATTTATGAAACAGATAGAAGTCGCTGCCTTTTGACTCCAAGTTCTCTTTAGTTTATGACATGGGAACATTTCATTGTCATCTGTGCTTTGACATTTTTTTTAATTATCTTAAATACACACATGGTATTGACATTACGTTTTTAAGTCTAACCCAGAAGTATAGAGGTTGTGCAAGGGTTTATCAACGCCTGATTCACCAACTAGTCTCTAGCTTAACATCATGTAACTACAAGTAGCCAAGCGATTCTTTGTATAAATAAAAATACTGACTTTGAATAAGATAACTTTGTATATACCGATATGTTGTTAAGTATAAGTAACTTATTCATATTATAAGTCTTTATTTACCAAGAACTTGAGCCCAAAAGGAGTACTGTACACTTATGAGCAGGGGTACCCAAACTTTGTCCCATGGCAGGCTAAAACTGAAACAAAATGGTGGGTCAAAGACAAAAAACAAATACCTATTTTATTATTGACAAGGTGCAAAATGGTACTTCCCTTATATTAGTAAGAATGCCTTTTTCTATGTGCCAATGTCTCTGCCTTACCATTATTTTCTCACCACACCGGTGAACTTCCCGCCCGAAAAGTCACTCTGTCCACTATTCTCAGCTTATGAAATATAAGAAATGAATCAAGCCAAACGGAATCTTGTGGCAACCCAACCTTGGCCTTCGAGCCCAATATTTGGCAGCCCTGCTTCAGATAAATTCCCGTGTAATCTTGATAAGACAATGGCTACAAGAATATAAATGTAAACTGTTGGCAGTTTTAGTCAAACTTGACTTTACTTACTTTGGTTTACTGCCACTACTCTTTCAAGCCAGCAGTCTGCATCTTGTTTATGGAGAACCCCGTGCTGGACGAACACCTGGCCGACACGCGTCAGACGCCTCCAGTCTGATACATTTCCTCTGATGGTCTATCTTTAGTGAGTACAGGAGGCTGAAGATACGTTCTCTACTGCGTCCCGGCCCGTTGTGTGTTTTTTTGGGTACAGGAACAGTCGCCAGATACAAACAAAAGGACAACACCCTTCCTCTCACGTTGAGGATGAAGGCAGGAGGCCAAGAGCAGTCTAAACAATAAAAGCACGTTTCACTGTTGTGGGAAACAGTGTCAAGCCTAATATCCTGTGTACTGTGTTTTTCACTGATGTTTGAAAAAGAATATGTTGTAGTTGTCATAGGTTAGGAAAACACAGGGCTGATACACACATGGGTCTGTTGACAGATGGTAAAAAGACAAGATGTAGCTATTTTATCTTTGACCACAAGCCATTTACGATAAACCAACCAGTTCAACAGATTTTTCACTAGCATGCTATTTTTAGGCAATAGCATAGGTCTCAGATATATACAAAAATATAAAAAACATGTCTATGAAGTGTTTTGCTCAAAATACCACACAGATCACCCATTTAGCCATGCCTCATACTCATATCCCTCTATTTCACTTCCTGTTTCAAAAGTGCTGATGTTGGGTATAAAGCTTTATATATACACTGAATATCTTAAGTGCTTTGACAAAAAATCCATAAAAAGATTTCATCTGTGGAAGCTGTAGTACTGTAAAAAGCACAACCAATCATTTTCACCGACCCGGCTAAAGTAACTGGATGGCCTACCTGCCTGTCAGCCTTCCATCTGTGCACAAACTTATCTCGTGCTCTCATTGGTCATGTGCGTGTTCCTGTGTGTTGGAGGAGGGGCTCTGTAAGGAAGTGGCAGATTTCTTCCGGCTGTGTATTTTCAAATTCTAGCGCACTCGAGCTGGTTTCTCCAAAATTACCTACCCCACCTTTAGTAACCGTTTCCTAGATTTTGTGAAGGGAGGCTAATTGTTCAATCTCAACATAAATTCTATGTTGCCTACCTTAAATATTTCTGCCTATGTTAGATAAATACATAATGATACATTTGATTACTTTCAAGCTATGCGTTTCCCTTAATGACAGTGTATAACCTGCTGTTCATTCCATCCTGTGGAAAGAGGAGACAAATAAAAAAAGTTATATTTTTATGAAGATAATTATTTAATATGGAACTAAAAAACGTCTTTGGACTTTTTTATGTATTCCCACATTCTAAAATAAATCAATCCTTCTAACCCTTCTTCCAACTCAGAGTCACCATCTGCTGGTTGTGTAACGCATCACATACTTTTCTACTGGTTAAATAGCAGTTAAATCTGTCTCATTACAAGAGGATTTATTGTCTTTCTGCCATTGACTAAGCCAAATAGTAACGGTTGTAAGTCAACCTCAAGCTAATTATTGGATATAAAAAATACAAAACAAACAAAGGTATATAACAACTAATGTATTAGTATAAAAGTGCACAGAATCATAAATACAGGTACTAAATAAGAGTAAATAAAAAGGTGAATAATGGAATAAATACATTAAGCAAAATAAACTAGTCAGTGTGGAATAAATAAAAAATCATGTAGGATTTTGGAAATGTGTATCCCAATCCCATTTTTTCTTCTTTTTACACATCACAGATAACCAGAATCAAAATATTACATATGATTTCAAATTGTCCATTGTAAATCCTTGTGACATTAGCAGAAGGACATTTTTTCCCCGGAGGTGTGAGTGTCCAGTCCCTCTCCTCCCATCCAGTCCTCCTCCAGAACCCCCAGGATCTCCTGCAGGGACAGCTGAGGCAGAGGGGCCAGAGGTTTGGACCCCAGGGTTCCCTCCGGAGCAGCTCCGCTCCACGAATCCTCCAGCTGTGAGTTCTGACTCTCCACCGGTGGGCTGCTCTCCACACTGGCGTCCCCAGTATCCAGAATCAGGGGTGTCAGGAGTTGAGGAGTGGGAGGTGGAGACGGGCATATACATCTGCTGCTCTGCGGATCCTGGATACATGGCGGCTGCCTGACTGGACCCGTAGTTTCTCATCTCCAGGAGGGAGTGGCACCACCGAGAAGGGACTGGGGAGGATTGGCTGCCAGGCTGGGACCAGAAGCCCCTCAAGGGTGGGCTGGAGGTGCCTCCCAATGCTCTGCCCTGCTGGAGGTCATACATGGAGCCAAAATGCTCCTCAATGGTGGAGTATGCTGGAGGATGCTGTCCGTAGTAGTAGGATTCATCTACTTCCTTCTTCACCTGGGTTGGGTAGGCAGGCGGAGGGCCGTGAGGAGGCAGATGCACTGAGCCAGGACCCCTGCTGGCTACAGCATGAATGGGGGACAGAGCATCATGGACCGGGCTATCTGACTCCCACAGAGCCTTGTTGGCTCCTTTGACCTTCAGGGTGCGAGCTCTTCTGTTCTGAAACCACACCTGGACAGGAAAGAAATAAGCTTCTATTAAAATCAGGGCAGATACACAACACATTCTGTTCTGTTAATCATTTTCTGGGCACCAGTGGGGGTGTAAGCTCTCAGAGCCATGATGTACAGTTTATCTGTTAGCTCAAACAAGATCCTGATAAAAAAAGCCTGTGTCATCTATAAAGATAAAGACATAAAGTGATAGAGGGATAGCGGTATCTGCAATGCTATGCAGGATGCATTTGAACACAGAGGCTTTTTATGATAAGAAACAGCAGTTCAAGAGAGCTTACAAAACTATACTTGTTACTGTGGGTACAGCTGGGAGCTCCACCAAAAATCAATACAGTTTTATCTTAACCTATATCAATACCTTATACATTATTGTATGCTTATTTTTTGTCAGAATCTTCTAACCTAAAGCTGTCAAATAAACTTCAGTGGAGTAAAAGTACAAAATGTGCATCTTGTAATAAAGTAAAAGTATAAAACATGCAAACACTTAATTGAAGTACAAATACCTTAAAATGTTACTTTAGTGTAGTTGAGTAAATGTACTACTGTCCACTGGTGTACTAAAAGGCAGCGTGGGACTGTGTACCTGGATGCGTGACTCCGGCAGGCCTGTGGTCTGGGACAGGCTCTCCCTGAGGCCGATGCCAGGGTACGGGTCGGTCTCGAAGGTGACCCGCAGGAGCTCCACGTGGTCTTTGGAGAAGCTGGTTCTCTTCCTGCGACTTGCGCTGCGAGAGGAGCCGCCACTGGAGGACACAGGTCTGGCATCATCTGAGGGAAGAGGAGAGAAAAGATCTTTAATGGTTGTACTTTTGTCATTCTTTCTCAGTTCTGAACCATGCTTGTGCTCTTAACCAGGGGATGTTTGGATAGTTATTGGCCTTCTTTCTAGAAGACATCACTCATTCAGTGCACATGTTGAATATAGACAGTGATACAAATAATCAATTGCCTTGTATATTCTGGTTGAATCTGAATAAATACATGCACTACATTGAATTGAATGAGAGAAAAAAAGGATTGTGTTGTTTTACAGCCAAATATCAGTCAGCATAATGACTTTCTTGCTTTACTCATGCTGTATTCTAACTTACACATAGCCTTATCAATTATGTTATTATTTCTACTGCCACTGTGATTCTTCCGGCTGTTTATACCAAACCAAAATGTGTCAAATTTGTTATGTTTTAGACAACCTAGGTAGTAGGTTTGTAATTTGCCTTAGAAACAAATCTGATATTGGCCCACTACCTGACACAACCTATATGAGTCATCCTGGTGCAATAAAACCCATCCCTGTGACACTGCTTACTATTTAAACTATCATACAAATTCGAATTTGAACAATTAAGCACTACACAAAGTTGACTTTCCCAACAATCAAACCTTCTATATCACAAAGTGTTTCTTACCATTGCTGGAGTCTTTCCACATAGTTGCAGGTAAATAAATGGAGCTCTGCAAATGAATGGATTTGTAATGGACTTCTGAGGTCAGTGTGTGTTGTTCCTTCACTGAGCTCCTGACCTGTGTCTCCTGCTTGTGTCAGGATACCTTTTATATTGATCAATCCCAGAAGGCCATGGTAGAGCCAGGAGAATGAGGGGGTGTCGTTTTACTTTGATGGGTCGGTAACAGACCAGCCCCTCCACCCCCCCAGTTATCACCTCATCCCCATCAGAGTGGAGGCAAGGTCAACGGCAAATATGACAGAATGATCTTTGGAGAGACAAAAGAAAGTCGTTAGCCTCATCGATACCACTTAACAACAAGATGACAAACATGTGATTGTTTGTCTTTTCTGTGCTGCTGAATATGTGACATATAGAATAACCACAAAGCAGGAAATGTTCATTTAGGTGGGCCTAAAGGAGAAGAGATTTTGTGGCATCTGATCAGTGTTGGAAGAAGTACTCAGATCCTTGCATGTACAAATACTATGGTCTTAAAATAATAGTAAAAGTCCTGATTTCCCAATGTTACTTAAACAAAATATACTTAAAGTACAAAAAGTTCTCATTCTGCACAATGATTAATTTCAGTAATATAAAGTACAGAAGTATTATCAGCTACATTTACATCAAGTATTTTGTTATGCAGAATGTATCTTTTCACAGTTCATTATATTATAATGGTTAGTATATTATCTTATTTGTATACATGTAAGAACATTTAAGTATTTTTGTTTATCAATGTGGAGCAATTTAGATACTAGAAATACTGTGTAAAACAGTAGTACAGTAATGCATTATACCATATCAGTATATTGTGTGTTTTTATATGTTCAAAATAACTATTTACTGTAAGTTTTAAAAATAAATGTAGTGGAGTGAAAAGTTTAATATTTGTCTCTGAAATGTTGCGGAGTCGAAGTATACAGTATTACATGTAAATACTCAAGTAAAGCACAAATATGTCAAAAACTGAAAACTAACTATGAAAAAATATATGTATTTAGTTCAATCCATCACTACAGTACATCTGATACATTTTATTGACATTATTTCCATCATATGAACTAGTCCTTATTATTCTGTATTTATTATTTTAGTTATGTTTACCTGATTGTTAACATTAAGTGGATTAATGCACAAAAAGAAAAATAGACTTTATGTGCCATTTAGCCCACGCATTCTGTAAAAAGCTGTTAATATTAAAAATGGCAGATAGAGATCTTATCATTATTTGTTTATTGACATATTTGTTTTTAGAATGCCCCTGTTTGTGCACATTTGTATATGTTTGTATGTATCATTATTTATTATACTAATATTTGCAAGGCACTGAAAAGGACTGTCTTCTCATGCTTTGTGTATATGACGAGTGTGCAAGCTTGTGATTTAGATGTCACAGGCAATACACAACTGATACTCAATAATAGTATACAAAGCGAGGCCCCCGGATTTTTTTTGTTGGAGCTATCTCATGAATGATTTGTCTTTTTTTGGGCTAATATTCTAAAGGTGGCGTAAAGAAAATTCCAATGTGTATTGGGGTTTTATCATTCTTACCAAAGAGATGTCATTAATGTAGACTTTGTTATTATAAGGCATATAAATATGATTGTTTCGCCAGTATCTCTCACAGCACAGATGTTTTAGCTTTAAAGAATTAATTTAAAGAAGGATTAGAGCCGTATCTTTCTTAATATTCAAAGCCGCCCATTCATTTAAATGTGGCTAATGGGGGTCATGTGATTAGGGTTGAACACAAACACTGGCAGTTTTGCAAACTGTTGACCACTGATCAATCAACAATAGTCTTAAAGAAATATTAACTCACAGACCTTAGCAAAAAACAAAGCACACTTCTGAGCTTGAAACCTATCAGTGGCTCCTGTTGTCTTTCATATGCAGAGCAGCGTCCTGCTATCAGGAAGACAAAGGTGGGTCATTATTCTGTGATGAATTAGACGGTGAACCAGCCGCCTCAGAACGCTGACTCAGAGTTCCAGGCTTTGACCGAGCTGAATGCAGATGATGTGACATTTAACC
Organism: Gymnodraco acuticeps; assembly: GCF_902827175.1. NCBI lineage: Eukaryota > Metazoa > Chordata > Actinopteri > Perciformes > Bathydraconidae > Gymnodraco > Gymnodraco acuticeps. Next base: position 272,281 of record NW_022989800.1, on the reverse strand, counting down.
TCACTATCAAATCTGCGCACTGACATTTGGAAAACAATAAATGACTTCTTTCAAACATCATTGTTTTTTATTGGGTAGATCCCTTTATTTATTTCCCATGATAAATAAAAGCCAAAAATACAACACATTTAAGAAACACCTGAATTTAGCCCCCCAAAAAACAAAACAATTAAAAGCTATAACAACTGATGGAGGAATAATAAAGCTACAATATAATTAATACAAATATCTATGTATATATATATATATATATACAGCTCTGGAAAAAAACACTCCAGATGTTTCTTAAATCTCAATTTCTACATCAATCAATCAATCAATCAATCAATCAATCAATCAATGTTTATTTATATAGCCCAAAATCACAAATGTTACATTTGTCTCAGTGGACTTTACAGTTTGTACAAAATATCAGTATGACAATACGACACCCTCTGTCCTTAGACCCTCACATCGTACAAGGAAAAACTTCCGAAGAAAACCCACAGTTTAAAGGGAAAAATGGGAGAAACCTCAGGGAGAGCAACAGAGGAGGGATCCCTCTCCCAGGACGGACAGACGTGCAATAGATGCCGTGTGTAAATTTAAAAGATAATACATTTGCAACATAGATGTACATGTATAGCAGACATTCCATTCCAGTGTTTGTTGAATTCCAACACAGAGAAATGTTGTCAGTAGTTTACAGGATACAAAATGTATGTATTTTACTCAAACACATACCTATAAATAGTAAAACCAGAGGAACTGATCATTTTGCAGTGGTCTCAGAATTGTTCCCAGAGCTGTATTTATACATATATAGGTATTTATGTACATCATATATAATATACATACATTATATATACAAATACAATATTTTTTTATTATATATTTTCTTTATTAGTTTAGCTATATTTTGTTCTCCATCATAAAGAAATATATAGTATATGTCAAAAATAATGGAAATTATAGGAATAACAAATAAGGGGAAATGCCGTGATCCACTGAGATCAATATGAAAATCAAGGGGAGGAAAAAAGGTGCAATAAGACGTATATGTATATAATAAGCAGTAAATTAAATAAATCTGAGAATTAAATAAGAAAACAAATAAATAAATACTGAAATGATGTGCAGAAATAAAAAGAACTGAAAGTGTAGGTAAAGAGAGAACAAGGCCCTCTCCATGAGCATTATTATAGTCTGGAACTTCGACCTCCCTCCTGTTGTTTACATTTCATGATGTCTGAGCTGCTGCATGTCACACATTGAAAATGTAAATGCTAACAAAGTGAATCTAGAGTCAGATAGTACAAAGGGTCAAAGTGCAGGAACAGATTTACAGTAACTGTGGGAAAACAATGCAGCTTGAAGTCTAGCAGAGTTATCTGACACAACCGAACAAGCTAAGACTGGTTCTTTTCATGTTTATCAGGACAACTGGCAGAATCAATGTCTCCATGTGTGGAGCCGGCTCCTGAAATTCCCTCAACTCTCTCTCTGTACTTTATCCAAATCCTATCAGACCTCACACACACTCTGTGGAAGCTGCCAAAGTCACCAATTCATAATAATGATTCAAAGGAATTCTGGGTTCTCATATCATTCAAATTGGACATGTATTTCCAGTGATGAGAAGAAACTAGTTGCATTTACCTCCGTTAAGTTATTAAATTATATAATAATTGTAATTTTAGCGAGTTGAAAAAAGAGGTTACATTTGAATATATACTTTTAGGTAAAAAGCTATAGTATAGATTATAACACGCTCTGTTTGAATCATATTTGAAGTCACATTTAGGAACCTATATAACATTTTGACAGTGATAAATGTTGTGAGGTTTTTCCTGCCTTTAAATGTATGTTTTTAGGACCTTTTGAAGCTTTATTTGTTATAAATAAGTTACCTTATACCTATTACATTTGAAAAAGTACGTATCCAACACTTTGTTTTTCATATCTAAAATCAGTCTGATAAAATAGCAACATGGGAAAGAGTGTTATTAATAACCCATTTCAGCAGATTCAAAACTTGCCATCAGGTTTACATACAGTGATCACATGATTGAAGATAACTAAGCGCTGGTTTAGCATCTAGGCTTTTCAGCTAATGCAAAATCACTAGAAAGAGCTCTGTTTAGGTTAGAGATCTGCATATTAAAAAAGTAAAAACTCATCTGATCAGTTTATCTCTTTGTGTAAATTGCAAAGTATAATCCTCCAAACAGGGAGACGGCCATGCTGCAGATGTCAGGGATGCAAAAGCAAAACAGCCTGTCACAGTTTGGAATCCCCTGTGGTAAGTTTGCAGTTCTTTTATTTTTCATATTTGAGGTGCATTGGAAAGAAAAGGAAGAAGTTGGATATGAATTTCAAATTCAATCGTTGAACGTTGCATAGAAATGTTATAATTTGTAATTGGTAATTCAAGTAGAAAACCATGCAAAATGACAAGGTGAGATGAAGGAATGCCCTTTTTAAACACTTTGTAATGCATTATTATTCTGACATCATGCATTGCATTTTAATTACAGGTAATAATAGTTCCATTCTGTGAAAAAACATGGTTATGACGTCAATGAAAAAAATATGTTTTAGCTAATATGCATATAACATATTCTATATTAAATATATACAATTAAACACAGATCTTATTATTCTATTACTTCTTCAAAATGATCTATATATTTTGAATGTAAAATACTCTGGCTACATGTATGTATTAAAGGTGATATAAATAAGCAAAGTTGATTTGGAATGAGTCCAGGAAGGTCTCAGGTAGCAGTAAAATATATGCACATTATTATAAAATGTCTCTCCATATATTTTAAACATTTATTTATTGTTTATTCCCATCTCGTCTCACCAGGACCCATGTGTAAATATAGATACATAATAAAAAAAAATGTATCCATTAGGTGGCAACAATGCAGTAAAACGTTGTTATTAATCTGTATTTTGTTACAGGTTATTATAATAATTATAAATAGCAAAAAGACAAATATATAGTGAGAACACCTGACAAGTTCATATAAAACAATTATGGTTTTTTTTCAATAGCTTTGTCCACTTATGTAATATCCCTTCCATTAGCAGGAATATGAAAACGGTATCACCCTCCCTTCCTCCCGTCACTTCTCATCTCAGCTGTTACTACACGGTCGTATTTGACAGCGGGACCAGCGAACACCAGCAGCAGCAGCAGCTATGGCGAAAAGTGATGGATGCGATTACTTTAAAAGAACCAGCCTGTTCTGGCTCGTCGCCGTGACACTCGGCATGGGATATTTTACTGTAAGTTCGTTGTGCTGAAGTAAGATAGAATAGAGAACAGTGTTACACATAACTTCTCCTTGCTTACGATGCCACCTTGCTGTGTTGCATTAAATGTCCTCCGGGTTTTATTTTCTCTCAAAATAGAAAACGCTATTTTTATGTTGCTGTTTCTTCATTATCCTTAATTCTGTATCGATGTTTTGCTTGAGTTTGTATTACAAATGTTTTTAGTTGGTAAAGTAGCATTCGAGGTCATTGCCAAGTCAGTGTTTAATTGATATCTAATCTTATCGGGATCATTCAGTCCTAAGTAGGAGTATAAGTTAAACTAACTTCTGTCCAAAGTCCACTGGACATCATAGTAAGTAGTCCAGTGTTAACCCTTACTTTTGCTAATGCTTGTCCTGGCACCGCCCATTGCATTTGAAAAGCAAACAATAACGTGCCAACTCCATTCAAAATGTGTTAGTTTAATTTAATTTGGCATTCTGCCAAATGCTTACATGGATGCTAAACTCGCAGTAAAGCTAACTAGTCGACAGATATTGAGGATTTCTTTGTAATGTAGTAGTGCTTGGTCACTCAAATATATGCCGTCTTGATCTTGTCTTTTCGTAAAATGTAAATTGTTTTAAAAAGTTGCCATCCAGTGTACTTGACAAACAAGTAAAATGCACCTACATGTAACCTTTTACAAGGGTTTTGGAGCATGTAGCATTGTCTCAAACAGGTTTATTTATACTACCACTTGCCACGTAGGCTACACAGTAAGGTTAAGAGAGACCTTAATGTAGTAAGAAAATGACAACTGTTCATGTTAGGTAAATTAAGAAAAGTTAAGTTATTTCGTATGAAAAATGGTGGTTCTGCCTTTAGGTGTGTCTGACATCCAAACCATAAATGACCTGCATTCTCTGGGTTGAGGGGCCCTTTAAACAATATACTATTGTCTTTTCCATAGAGCAGTCATGGTCCATATTGACACATACCTGACATGTCACAGGTGCACTGAGGAGGACAATAGCAGAATGGCACACCGCTATACTACATCATGTCGATTCCACTGGGATTTGTAGTGTGTGTCAAGTTTACAATCTGTGTTCTATTACTTCGTATGCTTAGTAATTTCTACTTACGAAACAAATATCTGATCAAAAATGTTGGAAATAAATGGGATGCAGTGTCAGAAAGCAATTGATTAGAATGTAACTTCTATCTGTTATCAGGTGAACTGGTTGTAAGCAGAATGTGTGTAAAGGCGGAAAAAAAACACTGATTCTGAAAGTAACATAGATCACATTTAGTCTGACCTACAGTAGAGCCTAGAAAATATCCTGTACCGTTTCACATGAAAAAAAAATGAAATACCAACCCACCATGGTGCAGAACTGTGTCAAATTGAATTTTAGTGGCATATCTCTTAACAAGGCTCCCCCTTGTGATACAGTCATGACCCTCATTGCAGCAAAAAGAGCCAATAGTGCTGTTCGGGAAACCCTAATATCATACAGTTCATAAATGCCACTGTGTAATTGAAACACTGTAAGAACAGACAGATGATAGTTAGTTTTAACCAAGCGGCAAACTGGGGCAGAGCCGGGAGGCCAATAAGGAAGTGCCACAAACTGCAGTTCATCTAAAATAAACTGCACCGTTTCTTTTTGTATTGGAATGTTCTTCTTTTATAGAAAACCATTTGTAGCAGTATCTCTTAAGATAAACAGCATATGAGTATTGTTTTTATTGTTTAATGTCAAATGACTCTTTCTTTGTTTTGCAGTGCATTGTGTTTGCACCTGAAACAATTCCATTCGAGCACCTTGGTCCATTTGGCAGCTTCTGCACTCATCTCGTGGATAACTATGCTAGCATTATGTACAAAGGGTAAGTGATAAGACGCAAACACTGCTATCATGAGTTATTATTTTTAAAATCTGCCTTAGAATACAAATGTTTACTTTTTTTTACAATTTTGACAGTTCTCACTTGCTCAAAAAACAAGATTTTGCCTTATTAGAATAAAGACAATCAGATAATGTGCAAAGTACCCTCACAAGACTTGAATACAGTTTTTAATCACCTACAGCCTTAATGGTTCTCCCATTCACAGGTCGTTACACACACTTCCACTGCTAAAGCACTCTGCTAATTAGTCGTTTAATGCCCCAGCCACACGAGGACGAAAACGGCTAAACGCATAGGATTAACGCAAACGCAATCGCAAAAAAAGCTTCCGTCCACACGCAATATTCACCGGATAGTGTCTGTCCACACGAGACCGCTCCGTTTAGCTCCAACCGCTGGAGAAGCTGCAGTACATATGCAGGAGCCTGTACGTGGCGCTGTAACTTCCTCCACAAAAGCAGCGAAGAAGCATGGTTGTCATGGTTGCCCTTCTGTTTATTCTCCGCGGTGGGGGCCGAGGGAACCGGGCAGAGTTTTTTGCCAGTCAACGTGTATTAAAGTTTAAACCTTCTGACAAAATTATAAAAGTGCCGGTCAAAGGTCTTCTTTGTTATTTATTGAGCTTTAAAACAAATGAATAACGAATCTATATAATATAATAATAAAAATACACGGAGCCTCTCTTTTTCCTCCCACTCTTTGGACAGCGCCAGTGTCTGTTTCATGCAGCAGCTGATCCAGTAATGAGTGACCCGGCCGACAGTAAAAATAAACATATTTATAACTAGTTTAGGTAGTTTGAGAGGTAATTAAAATAGCTAAGGGTGATGATCTGACTTGAAGTGTGTGTTTTGCTTCGTTCACCGCTGCATCACAGCGGGAGGAGCTGCAGGTGAGCAGAGCTGCGTGTCTCTGTCCTGTCAGATTAGACTTCACTCGCGTTTATGTCCATATCGAGAGAAAGATAAATAATCTGAATTCAGTGTGTCTATATGACACTAAACAGTAACGCAAACGACCGTTTTCGTCCTCGTGTAGCCGGGGCCTAAGTCACATGACTGCCGTAGCAACAGTAGAGAATTAAGACAGAAATCAACACATAATGTTTTGTTGTCATCTGAGTCATGTGACAGTAAAGACAGCCGTTAATGCTGAGTGGACCATCCATTACTTGGTGTTTTGACATTTGTGAAGTAAGTAATGTAATCTGTTTTTAGGTAGTCATGTGAACCCAGGACTCATTGCTGGGTGTTACCTAACTTTACATGAAGACAAACAAAACATTATGTGCAGTTTCACCATGTTCTCAGACTGTATGACTTTAAAAGGAGCGCCTGTAATGCTGTACCAAGAAAAAGCGCACAAATAGAAAGCGTGTAATATAAAATCTGAGGACTATAACACACATTTGTCTGTTACAGATGGTGGGCTGCCTGGGCTATCCATTTGTTTGAGGCCTATATTGCAATGAAGATGTGCCGGTAAGAATGACAAGAACCTGATCGTCCACTGGATGGTGATGTAGTCACATTTTTGCCAATGAAATTAGGCAACAGCCTTTAAAACTCAAACGCATCATACTTGAGTATAAATAGACGTCCAAAAGCTGCCTTCTCTCACATGCTTTAGTTTGTGCTTCAGGCACTAGGGATATTATTCTTTAGTGACATTTCTGTAAAAAATAAATAAGCACTTATTTGTGTCCAATTTTGATCCTATATTGTGTTAGAACGTGGAGTTAAAAATGACTGAAGCTTTCCAGAAAAGTATTTGGAAGCCCTCGTTTTTCCTCTTTTTTCTGAGGCCTTTTATTTGACACAAATTAAATTAGGAAAGACTTTCTATTTGTTACAAAACTGTGAAGTATATGGGGATCATAATAATTGTACCAAGCTTCATAAAGGTCTCCATTAACTTTATATATCATTCCATGATTTATAGGTCAAAATAACTATCTGATATGTGTGTTGACTTATTACCATCTGTTTTCGCTTTTTTTTCTACCTGGGTTCTTTTTATAAAACCATACATGGCCAGTAGTCCGTCAGATATCGTTGTGTACAGATATGGATGCTTAGAACATTTTAAAACAACATTTTTATAACATCTAATTCATGATCTCTTATAATTTCTATACATATATTTTGTATTCTTAAAACACCATCCAGATAAATAATTTAAGAATAAACACTCAATGAATCCACTTGTTAAACAAACATCAGATGATGGGACAAGTCCTGACATCTCTGGCTGCCCCAGAAGCTAGTTCATTAATTGTTCTTTTGGGTCCTATCGAATAAGATTTCTTTAGTTGATTAGTGTTTTTTAATGCTTTTATTGGTTATTCCAAAGGTGGCAGCAGAGGTGGGAACTTTTTGAAGGTAATTCCTACCCTGAATCTAAATGTAGTTTAAAGCAGTGGCGAACCGTGTCTATCACAACTGGAGCTTCTGTAGACACACACACCCGCCGCCGCCCCCCCGCCCCGGCGTTATAATGTCCGTCTTTTCACTGAATTGTCGTCTTGAAAAGGGTACTCACAACAATTCTGCAACAACTTCATCTTCACCTGTTGCACTTACCATTTCAACGTTAAAAACAATAAAACGGCATGAATTGCTTCGTCACATTCATCTAGATCCTCTGTCTCGAGCCAGTTAACTAGCGGGCCTTCTAGAATACCCTGGAACTGAGGGAAACTCTGAAAGAATACGCCCAGATTGGCTACACATCAATATATGATTGGTTAATCAAACTGTCAGTCCAAATGTACGCTCTCATTCAGTGCAACGGCCAGGGCATTCTATCAAGGATGTAGAATACCTTGGTTGAAGGATATTCTACCCAGAGACCCAGAACAAGATCTGATTGGTTGCTTTCTTTTCTAACACAAAACCATTGAAATGCGTAGAGCATGGTCCGAGAAGGACAAACAAATTAACGTAGCACTGTAATATTACAGGTCAACAACACAGATACGATTCTCATTTATTCCTTTTATATACATTTTATTACATTTTATTCATATAATTAAATCGATTTTTTTGTTTGTTTTATCTGAGTGTTCCAGGGTATTCTCTGAATACCTTGAAGGTCCTGACGGTTTGCCACTGGTTTAAAGTATATTTAAAAAAGGACCAGTGTTTAGGGTTTTAACTCAAATGTACCAACTTAATACTACCGGATTACCCCTCCCTTTCAAATTCTATAAGGATTGGGGTTTTATACAGCTGCTTCTAACTTAACTTTGTCGTTCATTCTATATTCTCTTTTCCCCTGCAGTGAGAAAGGCATCACCAACCTGACCTCTCGCTGCCTGTGGTTCATCCAGACCTTCCTGTTTGGCTTCGCCTCCCTCGGCCTGCTGGTCAAATACGACCCAGAGCGCCCCAAACAGCACTGAATCCGGCAAGATGAAGCCAGAAGAACAACATAAGCTGAAAGAAGAAAATCAATGTGTGCCTCCTCTTCTTCCTCCTCTGTATTTCTCTCTGATATGAAATCCTGCTGAGGGGCAAGTGGAAGACACATCAGCCTTTCCCTATCTCTTTTTTCTTAAAAGTATTGAAGTCAAGACGTAGCTTTATAGAAACACTACAATTTTCCGTCTTAGTTCATATAACTTAATGTGTTCATATGATGGACGCAATTTAATTCCATGGATTTTCTATTAATAAACCAGGGAAGTTTTTTCTGGATAATAATATTAACATTGTTTTTATATTATATAGCATCAGAGTTCTCTTGATGATTCCGGACTGAAAATGTTAGTGCAATACAAGGGTTATCTCTAATGATATTATGTTGTGCTCTCACTATTCAATGGTACTTGGGATATGTTCTCAGCTGCTGTAATGAAGATGGAGCTGCAGATGGTACACTGCCATCTTCCTCTTCTCCAGGACCAAAATAAAGAGAGTTGCTGTTTGAATTTGCCTTTTAATATACCGAAGTGCTTTGTGTTCAACTTTTTAAACCGAAGACTGTAATTTCTTAATGTTAACATTGAAAAATAAAGAGTTAATTACAAACTGCAGGAAATGTGTTTCGCTGAATTATTAAGAATGTATTAAGAATTCCCTCTAAACCAGTTGATAGAAAATTAAGATTTTACAGTGGACCTGTGAAGCCATAGTAAGGCACAGAAGGACCCGAGATTAGGGGGAAATAATGAGTAAGATTTATTGTTTTATCCTACGTGTTGGCATGCTAACATTTGCTAATTTCCAATTCACAAAGAGTATAGCTGAGGCTAATGGGGTATGTTGTTTTAAAAAAACTAAAACTTTGAACTGATGGTGGCTTTAAGTATAATGTTAAGAGAACATTTTAAAGTATGCATGTAATAATAAGGTTGTGTGCCACTGCCTACCTTAATAATAATTTGTTGGTTGTTGGACCAGCAGGAACAAGCTAGCTGTTAGCGTGTTGCTACATTTCCTATACTGTATGTCCTTATCCCTATTTATCCAGGATCCTCTATTGCCCAGCTCTTCCTCAGGAAATGTAGAAAGCACATTATGTAGTTCTCTGACACTAGAGGTCTTTAAATCCAAAAACAAAGATAAGACAGTTTGAGTTTTTCTAAGGAGCTATGTTCTTGACCAACATTTCTGTCATTGCAGTCAGCTTCTCCCAGTCAGGATGTCTTCATTGTTCAATGTTCAGGAACTTTTACAGGAATCTGAATCATCCATAGAGGTCAAATCAAAATTAATTCAAATACTAAAAAACCAAACAAATGTATAGAATAAAGCAATGTCATGTTGAAAAAATATTAGTTTTTTCAATGCAGACATAGGTTGGTGAGGCTGCAAGCTAACTGACGCTGCGAGATGTCCCAGGCCCGGTTTTACGGGGGTGCATAAGGGTGAAAAAAAAAAGAAAAGTCAAAAATATTACATATATAATAACAATAATAATAATAGTAGTAATAATAATAATAAGAAGAAGAATATAGTTGAAATAAATTGTAATTGTGGTTAAATAACATTGTCTGCTGCATTTATTTGGTCAATTTAAACGGTAAGTAACGTTATTATGTCAGGTGCGCGTGACCTGTGCCGCTGCGCGTTTGTCATCTGCAAGGTGCTTACACAGCAGTCGGTGATGGACATCAGAAAATGGTTAAAACAACCAGCCCTTATCGCCAGCAGTAACACTGCATCTACTGCAGGTAATAACAGTTCAGATCATGGGGACATTACGTTACCCGCGGCCACTGTCGTGGACACTAACGTCCTCCCGCCCGACTCGCCGCCTTTTCCCGCCTCGCCCACGGAGGCGGAGCAGCCGTCTTCGTTGCCCCAAACACCGCCACCCCTCAGCGGCCGGCAAGTGCCAGAGGACCTCAGCAAAACAGAGCCTGCCCAGGTATATTTAAAAAAGTACCCAACTCGCCTGTACAGTGGGGTAAGGCGCTCATTTTGCAGCTCATGGTTTCAAAACAGAGATTGACTGTAAAAAAGATGCCATCTTCTGCTATGCATGTAGACATTTCGGTTCTACGTCAGATGCCTTCACCACAACTGGCTACAACAACTGGTGTCATGCTGTTGTACGTGATAAGGGACTGGGAAGGCATGAATCATGCAAAGAGCACAGATCCATAGATCTCTTCATTTTGCTCTCAAAGTGCACCAGATTGATGCTTTGAACTTCAATATTTAAAAAAAAAAATCTTCCGGGGGGGGGCATGCCCCCGGACCCCCCTAGAGGAGGTGAGGACCCCCCTAGAGGGTGTTAGATCCACTCCCCACTTATAAAAATAGCACTTTACCACTGCACCCTCTCTAATCTCAGATGCACCCTGAGTCATTTTGTTGTGGAACCGGGCCTGAATGTGTTACAGCCACCTGGCATCACATAACCTTTGTGGCTTAGTTTGTGACCAGCAACATGTATTTGAGACACCAAAGAGTGTCTGGCAGGAAAACAATACAGGAGCAGGTCTGAAACACCTGCGCAAAGATGGAGCCGAGGGCCAATCAGAAGCAGGCTAAGGGGGCAAAGAAGAGGGGGAGAAAACACCAAAGGATGGAGTGTTTAACAGAAGACTAAATTCCTGAATTTGGCTGAAATATCATTTTAAATCACCAATCTAAAACCAATGGTCATTAGAACAAAGATTACAAACCGATAAAAGTTACATTCATAAAAGCTTCTGGCAGACAACCACTGTAAATGAAACAGACCAATAAACTTGACTGAAATAAAGGATGCCCGTAAGTGTTGGAGACATTTGGGATAATGTAAGTACACAATTCAACAAAAGCATACTTTTAATTTGATATATTGAGATATGAAAAAATTAGGCAACATAAACTTTAATTTGAAGTTGTGTTTCAAGCAACCAACAAACAGATATTCTGCAGGTCTACAAGTGTGACGTTGCACGAAGCAGTTGCACAATGTCCTCTGCTTATGAACATAAGAGCATTAGCCCGTCTTAAATAGCCCAGCCTCCACTGCAGCAATCCTCTGCTATTATCAGGAGTTGGCAGTAAAGAAACATTTCACTTTCCCATCACGCTTCATTTTTTTTCTTGAGAGTTTACACCAGCCATCAAGAGAAGGCTTAATATTTTTAAATTATATCTTTTTTTCACAACATCAGAAAACCACAAAAACAAGTCAAAGACAGTCAATGTTTATTTCGAGAACACTTTTTACAATTTTACTCTACCATCGTAGGCAGAATAAATACAGAAATATATACAAAAATACAATATGGATTGAAAATAAAATACACATTTGATGCAGATGGTTTAGGAAGTTGCATAGTGTGTACTTACTTTACTTAGAGGGCACTAAAGGAGTAAATATCCAGTGCTTGAATAATGCTCTGTGAACTATACATTCATCTTCTGAATACAGCCTATGCACTTTACCATAATTACACAGGGGCATAATTAAAGAACGATAGCAGCATAAGTAATAGAAGTTACATGAATAGTATTCTCTACACAATCTCAAGGCTTTTCTTTATACACTTAGGTTTGCTTAACAGCCACTGTCTTAATGGTATTCCTATAACAGAGTTCATATATTGTAGTAGTGTATATAGCAGGGTGTGTTTGCACGGCAGCTCACATTATATTCATGTGTCATGTAATGTTATTTTCCAGTGTTCTAGTCTTTGTGTTCATGTTGTGATCACCGATCCAGCCAGCATATAGAGGGGTAGCGCTCACTCAGGACCTTGCGTAGCTGAATGCTTTGTGTTTTATCCCTGGTTTCCACCACACACTCCACCTGCCAACACATCCACATACAGTTAGCCCTCTAACATCACACACCCTAGAATTAGGTCAGTGAGTGAATTATGCAACACCTTCACCTTTTGACGCGGCTGTTGACCAAAGGTGAAGAAAAACAGTATGGTGCCAATTTCTTAGTGTAAACTGCAGAGGCTTTAATAAAGAACCAGGAGACTAGGTGCATGCTTACTCATGTTCCTCTGTTTTTCACAATATGACATTATTCAGATTTTGATAAAGGTCCTGTTTCTTTGGATGGTAAGAATGAGGTCTTATTTCAAACAACACAGTTTTTTAATGCACTTGTAAATTGATTTTGTGCTACTTTGATTTCAGAATATGTTTTCTGACATTGTTGATAGTAAACACTCCAAATAAAAATGTTGGTTTTTATTTGACTATTTTTGTCTCTCTGCATCTTTAGATTTGATCATTATTCATTTGCATATTTAAACATAACTTGAAAACCTTTAAAACATACATAATCTTAATGTGAGCAATCAATTTAGGGAAGGTCCATGGTAATGTGTACTGGTTCTATATTTTACCCTATTCACCTGTTGAAAAATGTATTCAAGTCATTTTTTCCTCATATTGAGCCAGAAATCTCCACTTCAGTAGCACTTACATACACCATATTTTGCAGTTTCATCCCTATCTATATTCTGAAGCTTTTTGTGTAGGTGTTAGTTCATAAATTGTTCATATCGCAAGTTACAATACACTTTATTCCTGACAAAAAAAGTGACATTTAGTTTTTTTATTGGCTGTGCCTTGCAGTGTAAGCATATGTTCTTAAGGGACAAACAAACTAGAAAAAAGAGCACTGATACCTCTATATTTCTCTTAAATTGTATTTTTTAGTTACACTAATCTGTCCCATTAACTCAAAGCCATGAGTTTCATGGCAATGCAAGAAAAGAAAATGTGCAAATTGAAGACGAGGACAACAAATTCTGATGTGTAGAGGAGAGATATGTCGCATACCTTTGCCTTGAAGAGGTCTGACTTGTCACTTTGTCTCCGTTGGCAGACATCCAACAACCTTAGAGGAAATAGACGAAGACATTAAGGAATAAAAGGTGGCATCAAGAGATATTATACATAAACTAGACCTCAGCGTGAAGCGAGAGATTGATCAACAGATCTTTCAAATGTACAGGGGTTGCCCCTACCTGACTTCCTCTCTGGACAGGACGTCCAGCAGCTTAGCCATGTCTCCTGGATATTCCCCCAGCTGCACAGAGAACTTACTGACCCGATCATCCAGCACCAGGGCCCGGTCCACACACTGCCTCATCAGCTCCAGCTCCATGTTAGCACTGGTCACCACTACAGCAACCCTACAGAGGACACACACACACATAAATAAACATACATACACACACACAAGTCTTGTTTTATCTGCAGCCAAACGTTAAAAGAATCACTTTTTCTTAGTTGAAGAGTGTTTCTGCTACTGTATAACATTAAAATAACTGCTGTTGTACACTTTGTTAAGATAATTTGCCAATTGGGCATTGTAAGGTTCAATAATATTAACAAGTTTGACACACCTTTTGCCTTTCAGCTCTGGTAGTTTTCCAGCCAAGATGGCTGCCAGTCCCATGGCTCCCTCTGTGTCCACAGTGGAGCGTTCAAACTCCTGAAACCGCAGCATCGCCACCAGAGAGTCCTCCTCACTGAGGCAGAGGCAAAGAAAGACAAATAAGTTACAGCAGCCATAAGAAAGTCCTCAATTGGAAAACACGGTTAGAATTCCCGGTCTATACGTTTTCAAATTAGGGTTTGATATAAAAAGATTATAACAGTGAGTATTTTCTAAAATATTCAATATCTGCATCAAAATACCTGGAATTCTACATTTCAGAGCAGTAATCATTTCAAATGGGGTTTTACAGTGAACTATATTCAGAATATTAAATTAGTTTTCACACGCTGGGCATCCAATATCTCATTGAAAATGTTTTCAGATGAAGCGTGAAAGTGTAAATGTGCAGTACCTGACAGAGACGACTTTATCCACTAGTTTCTTTGCCAGCTGGAAGGTGTTATCACCCAGGGAATGCTCCATTAAATCTGCAATAGAGAAATAAAAAAGCCATAAGCTTCTCTCAGAAAAATGTGCAGATAATTATGAAGTTTGTTGAACATGCATGTCACAGTTCTTTAATAGCCTTGAACAAGACCTGACTATTAAATGTTTAACTGAGTTTACCTCCATAGAGTTTCTTATTGGGGTTGCTGTTCATGTTTTTGATTGGGCCGTTATTTTTCAGAGATTGTTGCAGCAGAGGGAAGCCTTCTGGTTCAATTCCCTGTTGGAGAAAGCCAATGTATTTTCACCATATTACCACATGTGTAAACAAGACGTAAACCAAACACATTGGAGTTTGGAAATTGAATACTATAACCCGATACCTTTCAACATCGGCAACACACACTTGGATTAACACCAGGGAGTTGTAGCCTACTTATTTGTAATCAGAAGAAAGAATTATGGGAAATGTGCTGGTGTTAGATTGGGCTACAGATCAAGCCCTATACTTAACCCTCCTATTGTCTTCGTTCCCCCCCCCCCTTACTTTGGTGTTCGTGGTCACATTTGACCGGTCCTGTTTTAACTGCTATTACATTAACACAAAAACCATTAATCATCGCCAAATTTCATTTAACACCCTTTCAAACTGTAAATATTGTATCAGACTACTGGTATACATGAACAACTGCAGTAAATATACAAAGAATAGACACTGAATATGTATTGCGTGTGCCAGGTGTGATCCATGTGGGGGGGATGGGCACATAAGAGCGGGAAATGTGTCAAATGGTTCTGTGTGTGTGTTTGTGTGTCCGGTGTGATTCACATGGGGGGATTGGGCACATAAGGGGGGGAACACATCTAGAGTATGTGTTTGTGTGTGTGTGTGTGCGTGTGTGTGTGTGTGTGTGTGTGTGTGTGTGTGTGTGTGTGTGTGTGTGTGTGTGTGTGTGTGTGTGTGTGTGTGTGTGTGTGTGTGTGTGCGTGCATGCGTGCGTGCGTGCGTGCGTGTTTTATCTGATCCGGATGGTTACTAATTCCTTTTCTTTATGGCGGTCATTTTTGACCGGGAACACCAAAGTTGACTAACTCATCCAAAATGCAATGAAAGTGGTGGTCAGCAATTGTATATGTTCAAATGTCTACAGTGAAGGATATCATAAAGCCTTAATGCAATCGAATGTAAAACAAAAAAGTTATGATTGATGAAAGTAGTAAATCGGTCAGATTTCACCCGAAGACAACAGGAGGGTTAATTATATTATATACTTAAACATTACAGTAGGTAGACAATTATGCAGATCATTAAACAACCTAATTTGAGCGTGTACTTACTATGACAAGAATTCTGGAGTTGAGGTGTTTGATGGCTGCAGCTGTAGCAGCCAGTAGCCCGTACTGTCCAGCTGCCGGAATAACCACTGCGTCCAGTTTAGACACTTGCTCGTAGATCTCCATGCCAACAGTGCCCAGTCCTGCCAGGTATGCTTCATTTTCCTCTCTGTAAATCAGAAGGCAGAGTCAGAAAAAAAAGTGTAACAGGTGAAGGTGTGTGTCCTGATGATCCGCAGACCTCATATTGTAGATGTCCTTTGTAAAACCACGCCAAGCCGACCTCCATAAGCCTACATTACCCATGAGGCAACTAAACCATCAGTTGCAGTTTTTTGCAAGTACTGTCTAATATAGATTACAGAGGTCTGGTAAACTCACTTTTTTCTAACTCCACGCCAAAATACTTTTTTTTACTGACTATATTGTATGACGTACAGAACGTTAGTTTACATAACGTTCTTGTGGCATACAAAACTGTCAGAAATCTGAAGGCAACTTCTACAGTCAAAAAACTGTCAAAAAGAGTTTGTCACACAGATATATAAAGAGAACTGGCCCTAATGATTTAAATAAGTGTTCGTCCTGGCAAGCTGATTTACCTTAAACATATATTTTCACAATGAAAGTCAGTAGAAGTCATTATTTTATCACTTCACGGACTGACCCGAAAGTGTAGTAGCAGCGTTTGGCCAATAGGAAAACACGCAAAGAACTTTCGGTTGTAAGTTTGTCTTTAATATTGCAAGTGTTGCTGTTGTTTTTCCCCTTAAAGGTCCCATATTGTAGAAAGTATTGTTTGACTATAGGGAACGTGTATGAATACTGTGAAAGTATCTAGTGCGTGGAGAATTTGGGAACGGAGTTCCACCTTAACGTTATTAGTTACATCAGTGCTTTCCCAAAATGTGTGCCTGGTAAATTAAAGACCACAACTACTGGGTATAAAAAGTATTAGTTGAGAATGTTAACACTGACTCTTCCAGGTAGAGGTATCCATTCTCTGAGGCCAGATGGCGGGCGTGGTTCTGGGAGTCGTGGCCGCTGCTGCCGTAGGAAATGACCATGGCTCCGTAGTCTCTGTAGATCCGGAGGCGAGGCGAGGAGCAGCATGACGGCATGATGACAAACACCGGGATGTTCAGCTCTACTGCATGGTGGGCCACGGCCATGGAGAAGTTACAGTCAGTGGCAACGATCACGCCCTTCCTCTGCTGAGCCTGGGGGGACAAAAACACGTTGATATGTATTCATATGTCATATATACAGGGTTGGGTTGTAACGGAATACATGTAACGGCGTTACGTAATCAGAATACAAAAATCAAGTAACTGTATTCAGCTCGCGTTACATTTGAAAAACGAGTAATCTGATTACAGTTACTTTCGTAAACCTGAAGTGAATACATTTTGGATTACTTATTGGAATTATTGGTGGAAAGATTTCCTCACAACATTTAATATTCATTACTAAAGGTACAGCCGAATCATCAAAGCCCACAAAACCTATTACCGCCGCAGATGGACCAAAAAAGCGTTTGAAAAAAAATCGCGGGTCCGCTCAGTGAAACAATAACAACGAAACATGGAGGAACAAAAGTATGCGTTTAAATCGCGTGTGTGTGGTTAAAACACATCAGCCTGCGGTCGCTCTTTCTTTAGCCTTACTAATGATTATTTCTGAAGGTAAACACAGTGAAGGCGGTGCGTGAAAGGCACTGCGCGTTCCTCTTCTCAGAGGCTGCCTCCTGGCGCTGCAGAGATTTCATGAAGTGAAGGAGGTGTTCCTTCTATAAAACAGCTGTGGGCAGCAGATACTGTGAGTGTCACGGACATGAATGCATAGATCAAGGCAGACTGGTGCACACACTCTCCTGTTTTGCCAATCCGGTGCTTAAACAAATATAGCTCTACACCCCTGGCCGTAATATCCTTAAAATGAAGTCCGAGTTTGACATTTTAATTCATGTCCTGCCAACACTGGCAGGACAGAAGGCGACACGCTCGTTCTAAGCCGTGTCCCTCACTCCTCACATCCCAAGCTGCATCCCCAAAAAGTTAATTATGTTGTTACATCGTTTCAGATGTTATGTTTCAGTTCACTCTTGATAAGCCATTAAAACAGTAAAAACACATTCAGTGTCCTTTTGCTTTTTGTGTCTCCTGTACACCAAAACATCCATCTGTGATGGAAAAAGAAAGTAATCCAAAAGTAATCTAAAAGTAATCTGATTACGTTACTTTTTTAAGACACGTAACTGTAACTGTATTCGGATTACTTTCAGAGCCATGTATTCAGTAATCAGTAACTGATTACATTTACAAAGTAACCCTCCCAACCCTGCATATATACTGTATGTACACACAGCCAACGTCAACCGATTTAGTGGAAGTCAATGAAGAATCCTCCACAGTGTGAACTAACATTTGCACTTCCAGCATAATAATGGTCTGCTGTCTTGCAAGTGGTTCTGTGCAGGACTACTTCTTAGCAAATTGGTTTATTTTACACTCAAGGATGGATTAAAAAAACAAGATACAATGTTAATAAGTGAGCTTAACACATACTGGTGGATATTGTTACATTTGTACAGAACAAGGCTAGCTGTTTCCCTTTGTTATCTTTATGCTAAGCTAATGAAGATGTTCTCATTAACCCTCCACTAGAAAGCAAATTGGCATATATCTCAAAATAGCAAACTAGTCCTTTAAAAGGTTTAACATTGCACCAAGTTACATCACCACAAAAGATATTCTAGGTTAATTTCTGGCCTCAACCAAATTAGGCCTTCTATGTAAAGCCAGTGTTTCTCAAAATGTAAACCACAGTTCCCATAATCCCTGATGCTTCCTGACACAAAGCAGATCTTTGCATGGCTTTACTGGCGAGGATAAAGGCGTCTGAAGTCATTTATTCCATCAGTGTGCTCAACAGTTGGCTTAAACCTAAGAATATATAAGAAACGTATTAACACAACTCTGCTGATAGGCCATTTGTAAGGTTAGTTGAACATTATTTAAGTTCTCTCAAAGATAAGCTAAGGGAAACATTTCCAGGCCACTGTCAATTAAAGCTGCACTCAGACTATTTTTGTAACTGCAAGTCAGTATTGGTCAGTGTCTGCAGGAGCACACAAAAAGTAGATCACTAGCTGTGACCTGACGGACAGGAAGGGATCATCTATCTCTGTCTCTGACCTGTGTGAGGGAGCTCAGCATGTGCCGGACTCCTCTCTCCTTCACAGAGCCTGTGTAGTGCAGGTGCTCCTTCTTCAGGTAGATCTCCATCCCGTACTGCTTGGAGAGTCTGGAGTACTGCACAAACACACAAAGAAGAAGCATTTTAAGAGAAGCTCTATGTTTAATTAACTGAACTGAGTTAACTGAACTGTACTGTATAGGTCAAAAGCTATAACTTTAGCTCATCTTCTGGAACAACATTTCTTTAGTCTATGACAATGTATTCAGATATTATTATCTACTTATTCATTCTTTAATCCCTGTTGGTGCAACTATCATTCCAGTAATGTCTGTTTGTTCATCAAATGTTGTCTATATTTATTCAGAAGATGGTGTATTGCCAATTGTAGGTGTTCACGGACAGGGAATCTGCTTTGGTGTATTGGTCAGTAAGGGTTAGGGTTAGGGTTAGCAATTTGAAATAACATAACAAATAGAATTACAAAAATCCTAAAACATACAAAAGAATAGAGGAAAAATGCTATAAAGTTATGAAAAGTTCTAAAAATATCTAAAATACTTTTTAATTAACATGACAAGACTTCTGTAGTTTTTACAATGGTAATTTGGAGCAGAAATGTGCAAAATTGTAAAAGATTTTACAGTATTAAGTATAAATGCAATATAAAAATGTATAGTTCCAAAGATGTGTGTTTATATTTTGTAGTGAGGGTTCTGAAGCACTCTATATCATTTTTGTTAACCTTTTCTTTCCCCACCACATCACTATAGTCCTTTTATAGCTTACTGTGCAGGGGGTCTTCTGGATCCCAGCCTGGATCCTGAAGGCTGCGGCGCTGATGTCCTCGAAGCGGAGAAACGGGACAAGAGGTCTGGGATTGTGCCTGAACTCGCTCATACGTCTGGTTTTAGGGGGGTCCTTGAGCACGATCTCAGCAGGACCCCCCACCACCTTGGTGCTATAGACCTTCACGTCCCCATTGACCAGCTCCTCCTCACCAAAGTCCTTCAGACGCTCCGGTTCAATGAGGGTGGATCCACGGACTGCATTACCGTTAGTGACGTGGCCACATTTGTCAGAGCCTCCAGGCTGACTGGGGCCCAGACACAACTCATCTCTGAGAAGGAAACACCAGGTAGACATATTGTAATTCATTTTAGATTGGGATATCATGCGTTTGAGAAAACTGACATGTACTTCAACAAAATGATGATACACAGATTAGACGAGGTAGGAAGTACCTTAATTCCTTGTCCTAATTATATCCTCAAAACCTTGAAACTTGCTTGAACTTCATTACGATGAACATACAGATGAATTTAATCAGACAGAGACCAGTGAGCAACTCTGGTTAATTTGTGGATCAAAAGCTGAGAATCCAGATGCATCTGTCACTGAACTAGTTGTCAGGACTCCAACCCAGAGGAAAAACAATTCCCAAACAAAATAATCATTTGCTTTTCATAGCTCCTTGAATTACAAGGGTTGGTGTTCAGCATCCAGACCTCAGATCATAAAGTTTGAACTTCCCCAAAACACACAAATGCACCGCCCTGGAAGACTTTTTCTACATTTATAACAGCTCAGTACATGGCCATTGAATATAACCAAACAGTATAACTCACTTAAATAGTTCATTCTTTCTCAGAAATGTACTTAAAATGTTGAGGTGTGTGTATACTACTTGAGTATTTACAACTTACTGTCTATTTTATACTTCTACTTTACTACATTTCCAAGTTTCATTCAATTTAAAGCTTTAGTTACTAGTTAGTACATTCATTTAGATTTACGTTTTAAAGATCTACATTTGCAAATAAGTTATAATAGGTTACCAAGCAATATAGTAGGTTAAAAATGAGCCCTACCTCTTCAATTTGAATGCAATACTTTTAATTGTAACTTTATTTATAGCATATTTTAGTCAAGTAAAAATATCTGAGTTCTTGTTTACTGTTAATTTCTCAAATTACATTAAACCTCACAATCAATTGTTGACCATCTAGTTACTGAGGCACTTTACACAATATAAACATAATAATAGGATTACACCCTTTGGAGATTAACCTTGTCACCTAGCCACATAAGCAGATCACAAATAGTTAATAGCTACATTTGAATAAGCTTAGTCCATGGATCCAAGTCGTCTCCCAGAACATCTGAGAATGGCTAGCACTTTAGAATAATTTAAATCAGGTCTAAAAACATTTCTTTTTAATATGGCTTTTCAAATTTAAATGTTCTAATTTTCGAACTGTTAAACATGGTTTTCTTTCTTTTAATTAATTATTTTGTGTGTTTTGTATTTCTTCTCAATGTATCGTGTTTGCTCTGTTTGATCCTGTAAAGCACTTTGAATTGCATTACTGTATGAATTGTGCTATACAAATAAATTGCCTTGCCTTGCCTTGCCTTGCCTCGCCTTGCCTCGCCTTGCCTCGCCTTGCCTCGCCTTGTCTCGCCTTGCCTCGCCTTGCCTCGCCTTGCCTCGCCTTGTCTCGCCTTGTCTCGTCTTGCCTCGCCTTGCCTCGCCTTGTCTCGCCTTGTCTCGCCTTGCCTCGCCTTGCCTTGCCTTGCCTTGCCTTGCCTTGCCTTCTACGGTATGAACATATGTGTTTATGTCTTCAGATGGGCAGGGTTTGCTGTATCAGTCCAGATAGAGCTGAGTAACTCAAAATAACAAAAAAAGAATCCAGTCATGAAAGTGCTTTAGCTTTAGGTATTAGTGTGTTTGAATACCAATCTCCCACCAGATAGAGCAGTTCTCCCTAACAAACGTCTAAATCTGCACTCCTCAGAGAACACACCAGTCTATTTATGTCACAATGGTGGGCATAAACAAGAGTGTTACCTTTCACCGCGTCCACAGGGTCCATTGCTGCCCTCTGCTCTACTTGTCAGTTAATTCCAGTTCCTTATTAAGACACTCAGTGTGCACTTATGACTTGAACAGTCAGAGGCTGCACCTCTAAGGAGGGTGCTTCTGATCAAAGGCAGAGTTCAAAAACAACATCAAAAGGGGGAAAAGAGCAAAATGGCCACCAGGATGAAGCCTCAAAAAGCATCCCTCAAATGGTAAAGAAGGTTATTTTAATTCAAATTGGCAACACAAATTATTACAAGGCCAAAGATATTTCAGCCCACCAGACTTTGGTCATCGGTTATCTTAGCTTATAATGTCCATTTAAAAACGAAAAGCCCAAAATGGCTGCTATTTTGCTTCCTTTTGTCCTATAATGGAACAATGATCCATTGAGAGGAGAAAAGTCCTCCAAGCACTATATTACCCCAATTGTTGATGATGCATTGTTGTAAGTGCCATTTTTCATCTTTCTGTCATTCAGGCATGGGTATGACATCCAAATTGCATGCTTTGTACAGTTTGTTTAAGTCAAAGTACCACAAGTAGCACCAGATGGTTTAGATATACTCGTACCAAAGTTCTTGAAAGTTGTTTTTCTTACTTTGTCTGGACATGTCCATTTAAAATCGACCCAATGGTTCCCTGACAATCATGGTTGTTCCGTTTTTGCTAAGAACCACTGGAACCCTTCTTGTGACCCTAGATGTGATGTAATTGACAGAATATATTGCCCAAAGCAGTGGCAGAGTACTGCACTATAATGATTCTTGAACAGCCCACCTCTTTGATTGTTTGCTTTTGATTTCTCTCTGTCTTTCTCGTATCGAGAGTAACCTGGGGACGCAGATGAAAACAAGGTAGATGACCAAGCGAAGGAGCAAGTCTACCAGGGCTTGGAAGGTTGGGAGGAGCTCTCCTCTCGAAGGGGTAGGAACTGAGGAAGAGGAGGAAGAACGGGACACACCGATAGAAGCCTTTTCGGCTGGGGACCTGGATGGAGCTGGAGAAGGTTTTGGGAGAGTTATCTGAGGAGAAAGAACGTTGGAAGGGATTTCATAAAGCCTCGATTGGGCGATCTCAGCAGCCGAACAAATGGATGGTGTTGTTGATTTCATTTTGTGATTGAGTTGAGGAGGAGGTGGCAGAGGAATAGATTGGAGATTTGAGGGTGTGTTTGTCAGGGAATGCTTCAAAAAAAGTGGATAAGGAGGAGGGAAGGAAGTAACTAAAGGAAGAGCTGAATCGATGAAGGTAGAAGCTTTTTCCAAACTAAGCACAGAGGGTAAATATGTTCCTACTGGACTAAGCTGGTTAGGGGAGGGGTCTTGAGGATCCAAAGGGCTACATGTTGTAATATCCCACCTCTGCCAGAAGGGGTCCTTCTCATCTCCGTCTTTAAGTGCAGGCCTGGGTGAGTACAAACGCTCAAGTCGTTCACTCAAGTAGCTCGAATAGAAAAACTGGGCGGCAAAGTTCATCCTGATCGAAGCACTGTCTTCCTACAGTCCAACAAGTCTTTGAATCCCTCTCCTCCTTCGGCTGCTGTGCTGTGTCCTAGGGATAGGAGGACACTGACTGGAGCTGCTCCCACGGTGTCACGTCCCCTGCCCTCAGCTCCCTCCCTCTTTTTCCTGCCATGGGGGGGGGTTATTTAACTAGGGATTACCCAGGTGACACATGCACGTTGGCTCTACCGTCTCTCCAGTGGCCTGGCCCCTCCCAGCGCTCTATTCCTGGGCCCAGACTGGGATTACTACCCCATGCTATGACGTTGTGCTAATCAGACAGTCTAAGAAGATAGATGCAGACTTAGGGTTTATCTAGGGAGCAGTGATCTGGAGGCTCAACGATACATATGTGACCTAGAGGATTAGAAATTACAGAAGTGGGGCGGTTTGTGCTTGAAAGGGTACAAATGCTTGTTTGTGTCCTAAAAACAGCAGAATCCAATAATTTTTCCTGCAAAATAGCTAATAAGGGGCCATAGGTGATTCCCAAATGTCCATTCCCATATCTAGAATCCTTCAAAGTGCTCTCTATTTAATAGTAGACTATTTTACTAATGCAGCATCGGGTCTAAAACCAACAGACTAAGGGACAGTTTTATCCCACAAGCCGTTAGACTGTTAAACACCTGAACTTTTGAAAGAACATCTGTTTGCAACTTATATCAATATTCCAATTACTATAGAATATTCTGCACTATTTCTACTATATTTTATTTTATTTAGTTGCACTATTTTATCTGTTTTATTGTGTTGCGCTGTTTGAGGAGCCTGTGTGACCTAAGATTTCCATTGTCATAACTACACTGTAGCTATGCACAAATAACAATAAAAGGCTTGAATTTTTTGCTCACTGTCAGGACTCGCATCTGAAAGAAACTGAAGCAGGATGTTGCTGCAGAAGAGCAAGGCTTTCCTGGACTGTATAAACAAGGGCATGTTCAACTGTAAGAAAAAAAACAAACAGCCTGTAAATAACGGGGGGAAAGTGGAGAAGAGGTAAATTGGCTGATGCCAGCTCTCAGCAGGTGGTCCAGATCCTATTCGCCACTGATCGGATGTCCATCGTGCCCCTAGAATCTGGAGCAACAGGGTGCCAGCATTCAACTGGTTCCTTGCGGATAACGAATGTACCTCAAATCAGCACAGGAATATATATAATCAGAGATAATCCTTTTAGCAGACATGGCTCAAACTCTATTTGCAGGTACATCTAAGGGTATAGTGACTGGAGAGTAGGGTGGGTGGAGCTAAAAGCCTTCGCATAGTGCAGATAATGTCAAGTACAGTGTCAGTCACAGCAAAGGAAACTAAGAATGTTTCACTCTAAATATCATGCCTGTTATATCATAAACTTATGCTTCACTTTCATAGATTGAAAGATGGTTATTGCTTTATTATAAACCCATTGTGTAAAAGCCTATAAGAAACACAGAAGAGCTGAACATTTACTAAAAGTGCCGTACTCCTGAATTTACCCTGTAGGCGACCTATTGACCACAATTCTGAAAGTTTCAATATCAACATTTGTGTATATATTGGTTTTATTATAAAATGTTGACAAGCCCAAAACATTGGTTATTATACTAACATTTCCCTTCTATTTGGTAAAAAAATTAAAAACATTGCCCCAACCTAAACTTAGGGTAGACTCACCTAGAAAATGAGAAAGAAAAAGTATGAGCAACGGGACATTTAGATATACCAAATGTAAACATTTATAAGATAACTTCTATGCAAATGAACCAAAATAATATTGACTATTAAAGACATAATAGCAAGAACGAATGTGACAACCCACCCAGTTTTCCCCCAAGCTGACCACATGACAAACCTCCAAAAACTTGGAGGAGTCCTATCAGTCAAGCTGTTGTTTCTGTAAGTACAACAAATCTTACAATAGGATTAAGACACAGTCAGAGGAAACCAAAGGTCAACTAATGACTTGTTTTAAAAGCAAAGGGTTGAGCTTTGATTCTTTTGATAGAGTCAGAGCGTAAACACACTAACAACCACACACCTCATCCAAATTAGATTTAAAAAGTGTCAGGAACACTGTGTTTGCCAGGGGCCAGACAGGTTGAGGGAGCTGAGCTCTCTTCTTGGCAACAACAAGGTTAATGAGCTCTTTGTTCAAAAGAAGATAATGGTTTGACAGGATAAAACGATGAAGGGGAAGATGAGGGTCTCAATTTCACCCTGCTTGTGAGGACATCATCATACTGGTAGGCGTTTTGAACTAAAGCAGCAGACAAACAGACAGCTCACAGAAGTGAACTAGACAGGAATAGCTGGAAGGAAGGTGACCCCGCCTCCAGCAGTCTGTCACACCACGGATCAGCGTGACACCCAAACTCTGATGCCAGGATCATCTGGCTCTGTGTGCAGGCAGACACTCTGTTCTTCACCATGTACTACTTGATCGGAGATGAACCTTGACACACATTCACATTTAATATCATACTGGTTTAAAATACTCTTTCATTTCTGCTACACATTCATGTGATAATGAAAAACGAAAACATTTGAAATATCTATAATAATTTCATGATCCATTTTCAATGATCCATTCCATTTTGAGAATTGTGGGTCCTAGAAAATGTAGCCTAAAAGTACCCATATTTAACAAACTGCAATTAGAGGGTAAACTTAATTGAAAACTATAATTTCATTTATATTTAAAATTTTAAAAATAACTCCTTGTCTAACTCCTACTAGAGTCTACTAGAGTTCTCATTTTCTCATAGACTTCTATACAATCAGAACCAGATGTTGCAGCTTGCTGCAAATCACAATATTTAGCCGCTATTAATGCCCCACATTTAACATTTATAACTCAGTTTTATTGCATTAATTGTATTGTTTACTTCTGTTTTGCATGTTTTTAATAAGACCTAACGGTGCAGTGATTTGGTGTTCCAACATAAAACAAATGTGTACATTATTTTTCTGCATAAACCACTTCACTTTGATTTAGTTTCAAAATGTTTATATAATCTTCTTTTTTCCCGACTGCTGTGTCGCCTCACGTCTCCTGCGTCTTGGCCAACAGTCGCACTGGAACACACCGCAAAGATTTCAGCCGACGGCCAAGTACCACGTACGAACTGCGCATGCGTGAGTGGCAAAAACTCTCCTTACCAGCAGGCGGCGGTAGTGTGTATTCGTCATTCGAAAGAGGCAACGAAGGCAGACTGCGTGATAACCGAGAGAAGAAGAACAGACTGCATGATATAAACAAACAACAAATAGCGTGTGCGTTCCATTTTCACTCTACAGCGAGAAGCTCATAGGGCTTTCCCGAACCTATGTCAAGAGCTGGAGTTAAATGAAATATCAGATTTGCCTTCTTAATAGTTTGTATGGGTCCCTCACTTCCGTTTCACTTCTCATGCACTGATTCGCTAGCTGAACAGCCAATCAGAGTGATTTCTTTAGCCGACGGCCTTTTCCCGACAGCGAGTGGCGGAAGGTATCGGCACGGCCGAAAAAAACACGACAGGGATGGACACACCAATCTGAGTAGGGCGACAGGACACTCATCGACGGCCATACATCTATCGACATCTATCGGCGCCGAAAATCGGCCTGGTGTGTAAGGACCTTAAGGAACACCTTACATTTGTTATGAATGGGCCATGTTTTAAAAAGCATTCTTCATTGTGTGATGTTAAGAATATCAAATGTATTATAGTATAGAGTTATTATTATATTACTAATATATTTATTTTTTCCCTATAACAATTGTTTTTGTATGTGTCCTGTTTTGCAGTGGTGTAAAGTTTATATATTATAATCAAACATCAAATATATATATTTCTGAAATGGTCCAATTTGCATAAGGCATACTTTTACTTTTGGTACCTACGTATATTTTGATGCTGACCTATACGTTTTCTTAAATAACATTTGCAATGCAGGACTTTTTGTTACGATCTGCCTGTGTTGTGTTTTGTCTTGTCTTTTTCTGTCTTTGGTTTCCTGTTTTATTTTGTAAAAGTGTTCACCTCCTGTTTTGCCTGTTGGTTTCTGTCTGTTTTCCCTCCCTGATTACCCGATTGTGTTCACCTGGTGCTCCTGTGTTTTCTCCTTCCTCCTCACCTGTCTCTTGTTTGTTTGATTAGTCATGTGTGCATTTAGGTTCTGTGTTTTCTGTTAGTCTTTGTTAGTTCCTTGTTGTTGTTTGACAGTGTTCACAAGGAAGAGTTCTGTTTGTTTCTTTATAGCCTTGAAATAAAGGTGCTTTTTCTGAGAAATCTGCTTTGGGTCCTGCCTGCTTCGCTCATCCCTGACAGAAGGAACTAACCAAATATGGGCCCAGCAGATCCTTTTGAGCAGGAATTATTGGATTTTTCCTTTTTTTTGGCTAACTGCTCTGATCGATGGAGGGGAGCATCCGGGGTTCAGCAGCGAGAGGCAGCTCTGGCAGAGGCACGCCAGATGGCTACGGAGAAGCCAGGCTTAGTGAAATTCTTACCTGGCTGGATTTTGGATTTCTTCTCGGTGTGTTATCCCCTGCCTGCTAGCCCCAGCCATGCTGGCTCCCTGCCTCCCAATTCCCATTATGACACCACACGCATTGGTGTATTCCGTCTGGAGTCAACCCTTGCTTCGGCCCCAGCAGCCATGGTTCCAGCCCCAGTTCTGGCCCCAGCAGCCATGGTTCCGGCTCCAATACAGGCCCCAGCAGCCATGGTTCCAGCCCCAGTATAGGCCCCAGCAGCCATGGTTTCAGCCCCAGTTCTGGCCCCAGCAGCCATGGTTCCGGCCCCAGCCATGGTTCCAGCCCCAGTTCTGGCCCCAGCAGCCATGGTTCCGGCCCCAGTTCTGGCCCCAGCAGCCATGGTTCCAGCCTCAGTCCTGGCCCCATGGACGCCAGCTCCCCGTGTCCTGACGGCGTACCGGCCGACGCCAGCTCCCCGTGCCCTGTCGGCATTCAGGCCGACTCCAGCCCCCCGTGTTCTGTTGGCGAACCAACCGTCATCTCCAGCTCCCTCTCGAGTCCCCTCTCAAGTCACCTCTCGAGTCTCCTTTCAAGTCACCTCTAGAGTCTCCTTTCAAGTCACCTCTCGAGTCTCCTCTCAAGTCACCCCTCAAGTTCCCTCTCAAGTCATCCCTCGAGTTCCCTCTCAAGTCTCCTCTCGAGTTCCCTCTCAAGCCTCCTTTCAAGTCACCTCTCGAGTTCTCTCTCGAGTCCACTCTCAAGTATACGTCTCGAGTCCACTCTCAAGTCCCCTCTCAAGCCTCCTTTCAAGTCACCTCTCGAGTTCCTCTCAAGTTACCTCTCGAGTTCCTCTCAAGTCTCCTCTCGAGTTCCTCTCAAGTCTCCTCTCGAGTGTCCTCTCGAGTCCCCTCTCGAGTCACCTCTCGAGTTCCATCTCTAGTCCCTCCTCTAGTCACCTCTCGAGTTCCATCTCTAGTCCCTCCTCTAGTCACCTCTCTAGTCCCTCCTCTGGTCCCTTCCCGAGTCCCTCCTCTAGTCCCTTCCCAAGTCCCTTCTCTAGTCCCTTCTCTAGTCCAATCTCTAGTCCCTACTCAATTCCCTTCTCAAGTCCCTCCTCTAGTCAATTCTCTAGTCCCCTCTCCAGTTCTGGCCCCAGCAGCCATGGTTCCGGCTCCAGTACAGGCCCCAGCAGCCATGGTTCTGGCCCCAGCAGCCATGGTTCCAGCCCCAGTACAGGCCCCAGCAGCCATGGTTTCAGCCCCCGTTCTGGCCCCAGCAGCCATGATACCGGCCCCAGTTCTGGCCCCAGCAGCCATGGTTTCGGCCCCAGTTCTGGCCCCAGCAGCCATGGTTCCGGCCCCAGTTCTGGCCCCAGCAGCCATGGTTCCGGCCCCAGTTCTGGCCCCAGCAGCCATGGTTTCGGCCCCAGTTCTGGCCCCAGCAGCCATGGTTCCGGCCCCAGTTCTGTCCCCAGCAGCCATGGTTCCAGCCCCAGCAGCCATGGTTCTAGCCTCAGTCCTGGCCCCAGCAGCCATGGTTCCAGCCTCAGTCCTGGCCCCAGCAGCCATGGTTTCGACTCCAGCCCCTCGTCTCCGGCCGACGCCAGCTCCCCGTGTCCTGACGGCATTCAGGCCGACTCCAGCCCCCGTGTTCTGTTGGCGAACCGACCGTCATCTCCAGCTCCCTCTCGAGTCCCCTCTCTAGTCCCCTCTCTAGTCCCCTCTCAAGTCACCTCTCGAGTCTCCTTTCAAGTCAGCTCTCGCGTCTCCTTTCAAGTCACCTCTCGCGTCTCCTTTCAAGTCATCTCTCGAGTCTCCTCTCAAGTCACCCGTCGAGTTCCCTCTCAAGTCTCCTCTCGAGTTCCCTCTCAAGCCGCCTTTCAAGTCACCTCTCAAGTCACCTCTCGAGTCCCCTCTCGAGTCCACTCTAAAGTAACGTCTCGAGTCCACTCTCAAGTCACCTCTCGAGTCCCCTCTCAAGCCTCCTTTCAAGTCACCTCTCGAGTTCCTCTCAAGTTACCTCTCGAGTTCCTCTCAAGTCTCCTCTCGAGTGTCCTCTCGAGTTCCCTCTCGAGTCACCTCTCGAGTTCCATCTCTAGTCCCTTCTCGAGTTCCATCTCTAGTCCCTTCTCAAGTCCCTCCTCTAGTCACCTCTCTAGTCCCTCCTCTGGTCCCTTCCCGAGTCCCTTCTCAAGTCCCTCCTCTAGTCACCTCTCTAGTCCCTCCTCTGGTCCCTTCCCGAGTCCCTTCTCTAGTCCCTTCTCTAGTCCCATCTCTAGTCCCTACTCAATTCCCTTCTCAAGTCCCTCCTCTAGTCAATTCTCTAGTCCCCTCTCCAGTTCCCTCTCCAGTCCCCTCTCGAGTCCCTCCTCTAGCTCCTCCTCTAGTCCCTCCTCTAGTCCCTCTTCGGTTCCCCTCTCTAGTTCCCCCTTGGTTCCCCTCTCGAGTCCCCTCTCTAGTTCCCCCTTGGTTCCCCTCTCGAGTCTCCTCTCAAGTCCCCTCTCGAGTCACGTCTCAAGTCCCTACCCTATGTCCTGTGCCATTGGAGGTTCCGCTGGGGGTCCTGCCAACCCTATGTGCTGTGCCGTTGGAGGCCCCGCCGACTACTCTCCTGCCGGGGGTCCTGCCAACCCTGTATCCTGTCCCGTTGGGGGTCCCGCCGACGACTCTTCTGCCGGGGGTCCTGCCAACCCTATGTCCTGTGCAGTTGGAGGTTCCGCTGGGGTTCCTGCCAGCTCCATGTCCTGTCCCATTGGGGGTCCCGCCAACTATTCTTCTGCCGGGGGTC
The DNA here is from genome assembly GCF_902827175.1 of Gymnodraco acuticeps. Classification (NCBI taxonomy): domain Eukaryota; kingdom Metazoa; phylum Chordata; class Actinopteri; order Perciformes; family Bathydraconidae; genus Gymnodraco; species Gymnodraco acuticeps. The sequence continues at coordinate 241,686 of NW_022989800.1, read as the reverse complement.
CTGCCAACCCTACGGCCTGTGCCGTTGGAGGTCCCGCCGACTACTCTCCTGCCGGGGGTCCTGCCAACCCTGTGTCCTGTCCCGTTGGAGGCCCCGCCGACTACTCTCCTGCCAGGGGTCCTGCCAACCCTGTGTCCTGTCCCGTTGGGGGTTCTGCCGACGACTCTTCTGCCGGGGTCCTGCCAACCCTATGTCCTGTGCCGTTGGAGGTTCCGCTGGGGGTCCTGACAACTCTATGTCCTGTCCCATTGGGGGTCCCACTGACTACTCTCCTGCCGGGGGTCCTGCCAACCCTACGTCCTGTCCCGTTGGGGGTCCCGCCGACGACTCTTCTGCCGGGGGTCCTGCCAATCCCATATCTTGTTCCGTGGGAGGTCCCGCCGTCACCTGTCTCGCCGGGGGTCCTGCCAACTCCTTGTCCTCTTCCGTGGGGGTTCCTGCCGAAGCCTGTCCCACCGGCTCCGGTTCCTGTTCTGCCGACACCGGTACCTGCCCGGCCTCCGGAGCTGTCTGGTCTTCGCCCTCGAGCCCGGCCCCCTGAGAGCCGTGGTTTTTGCCCTCGGGCCCGGCCCCCTGACTCTTCCTTGGATTCTGCCTTGCCCCCGGGCCGTCCGCCCGAGTCCCCCACCTTGGACTCTGCCTTACCCTTGGGCCGTCCGCCCGAGTCCCCCTTTTTGAACTCTGCCTTGCCCCCGGGCCGTCCGCCCGAGACCCCTTCTGGGTCCTCCGCTGTGCCCCTGGGCTGTCAGCCCACACCCGTCCTCCAGACCCCCTCCACCCACCCTGTTGGTCCTAGTTTTGTGTCCCTCCTCCGGTCCCCCTCCACCTACCCTGCTGGACTTTTTTTGGGACGTCTGGGATCCGTCCCTTGAGGGGGGGTACTGTTACGATCTGTCTGTGTTGTGTTTTGTCTTGTCTTTTTCTGTCTTTGGTTTCCTGTTTTATCTTGTAAAAGTGTTCACCTCCTGTTTTGCCTGTTGGTTTCTGTCTGTTTTCCCTCCCTGATTACCCGACTGCCTGCTTCGCTCATCCCTGACACTTTTACTTGCAACAGAGTATTCCTACACTATGGTACTTTTACTCAAGTACAATATCTCTGAGTACTTATCCCACCTCTGCTGTTTTCTATCCACTGACCAACAGAACCCTCCTCTCTCCTGTGATCCCTTCACTCACTTTTCCTCCATTTTTATTTTCTGCTGCTTAACCTGAAGATCTGCTTAAGAGGCCAGACGAGAGCCGGAGGCCGAAGACAGCCAAGACGTTACGCAGTGAACGTGGTTCTCTTCATTAAGCCAGGCTCTGTGTGTGTGGGTTTAGAGGTGTGTGTTGGTAGGTGTGTGAGTCGCAGAGACAGAGCCAGAGAGAGAAAAGTAAATTCAGTGACAATAACAGGAACCAATAATTGTGATCATAAAGGGCCTTCTCTGCTGCTGAATGGATGTTGATATCTCTGACTTCCTGCCGAACACAAACACTGACTGATCTTCTCAGAAAGAGATCAGCAGCTCCTGTTATCCTCCCAACAATATAGTTTAAAGGCCCTGACACACCAGGCCGATTTCGGCTGTTTTCGTAAGTCGGAAGACGAAGCGTGTCCTGGCGCCCAAACTCAATTTGGTGTGTCCCGCACCGTCGGCCGTGACACGCCTTATTTGGACTGCCTGACCCGATGCATGGCCGATTCAACATGTTGAATAGGCTTGATTGATTGATTGAAAAGTTTATTAACAGCTTGTATATTGGGTACAGTACAGTACAGCTCAAAACATACAATTGTTAAGGGGATGCAGACCAGAGAAAGATTTTCGTCTTGTTTACATCAGGGTCCCCCATTTCCAATTCATCATATCATTTAAGACATATAAGACATATTTGACATACAGATGGCTTATTTACAATTTACATACAGGTGGTTTTTTACATACAGATTGCTTATTTACAATTTTCATTTTAGATTTTGTTCTAATACATCCTAACCGGACATTTAAGACATACCAAGTCTACAGATATACAGTTAGTAACAGAGTCTAAAATGCGAGTATATACATAGATGGGGGGGGGAAGCTGTCCATTGTACGACAGGTTGAGATTTGTACCATTACCGGGGCCAGTTTTGCAATGCTCTCCCCCGAAGGTGCTCTTTAAGAGAGGTTTTGAAGGTAAGTATAGTTTTACTTTCCTTTACAGTTGTGGGAAGAGCGTTCCACCTTGATGTGGCATAATTGCGAAACGTGTATTCCCCCTTTTTTGCGCCAAATATGGGTTTCACATGATTTGTGGAGCTCCCTGTGGTGTTATGATCATAGTATTCCTTGACCTTTGGGAAGAATATTGACATGTACATGGGTACCATAGAGGTGTAGTGGATCTTGTAGACCAGTCCCATTGCAAGTAGCTGTACTCTGTCGTCTACTCTAAGCCATCCTAGGTTGTCAAAGTGGGCAGAGGTGAGGTGGGTTCTAGATGAAAGGTCAAGATGCCATGCATCGGGTCAGGCAGTCGGACCAAACAATCACTCTGATTGGCTGTTCAGCTAGCGAATCAGTGCATGAGAAGCGAAACGGAAGTGAGGGACGTAAACAAACGATTTAAGAAGGCACACACAGACTGCTATTCATTTTGATCTCATCATGGCGATCTGAAATGACGGAAACGAAGACCTGCTCATCACCTTGATCCAGGAGAGGCCAGCTCTGTACGACATCACAGAGAAAAGGTACTCGAACCGAGTAGTGAAAACCGGACTCTGGCGAGAGATTGAAACGCAACTTGGTTTCTCGGGTAAGATTATCTTTTTCATCAATTGAGCTCTTTAGCAGATACTGTTGGCTTTGTATTGTTTGCCAGCGTACAGTAACGTTAACGTGAAATGTAATTTGTTATTTCAACCTTGCGTTTTGTTGTTATCTTGTTGCTAGCTGTGCAGTTTGGCACTGCATATAGATATGAATTGGACATGCTAACTAGCCACAATGCTTACATCGTTTATTTGTGTGCTTCAGAGAAAGAGCTGAGGAAGAATTGGGATTATATGCGAACCCAGTACACCCGGTACAGGAGACTTGCACCTTCGGGTAGTTGTGGAGCACAAAGGACTGGCAGACAGCAGTGGATCATAACCAGGCTGCAGTTTTTAGAGCACACAAGAAGGAAGGAGAGTACTTCGAACCTCACCATCACGGTAACTATTTTATTTGTTGAGTACAAATAAGTGTTTCTTGCTTCTTTCATTTACAAAAACATTATTTTCATTCATTTGGTGGTTAAATATAACAATAACAGAATAATATATATATTATTGTATTATAATTATTGATGTGCTCATCACCTTAATGTTGCAGCTGGTAAAGGAGGAGCTAATTGAAATTACATGATATACTGCTGGGTAGCTTATGAAATTCACCATGGGATCAATAACGCTTTTATCTTAACCTATAATAATACATGATAAAATATGTCTTATATTTTGTAGTGTTCTGAATATTCTAGAAGTATGTCTTTAGCATCTGAATAGAGCATCACAATGTGTCTACAATGTACCTCTCACACTTGACCACACCCCAAACTAATGGCACACACATTTCAGGGTATTGTTTTGTTATGAATGCTTAGTAAACAGTTTTAAGAAGCCATGGTATTAAATCCAACTAACTGTGAATTTATTTTTAAAAAATTAAGGAACGTCCGGTGGCTGCAGAATCAACCCCCGGTGGCACCAGCAGTGAAACCTGTACCAGCACCACCGAGGAGTCCTTCCACTTTGATGCTGAGCCCTGCACTCCCCTGGCAGAATCCACCATCTGCACCACACCGGCACCGCGTTTCGGAGAGAGGCCAAGCACACTCAGCACTCGAAGGCCTCCGGCGAAGCGCAGGATGATGATCCTAAATGAGATACTGTCTACTGCTGTTCATTGTTCAAGATTGAAATGTAATGTGCAAGCCGTTTTCTGCCCCTCTATTCACATGTAGCCTTTCATACTTGATGGTTTCTTCATTCTCTAACTGTTGTGGAGCAGAACTATACAGTTGCAGGATTAGTCTCAAGTACCTCAATATCATTATAGTATGTCTGCATTTTATGTGCTCATTTCATCATTCATGTATTGTATATTCTACTAAAACTGAATCAAACCATAAATAAGGTGGCTTGTTGGGATTACTATATATAATATATATTATTTTATCCCACTTGATGCTTTGCTCTTGCTGCTTGTTTTACACTGATTTTATATCTTATTTCTTACTGATGTAAAGCACTTAGTTTGAACTGCAATCCCCTGTATGAAAGGTGCGATACAAATAAAGTTATTATTATTCAGATGAATGTTTCTGTTCATTCTCCCATATCCTCCTCAATCTGCCTAGAAGTATTTTAATGTTGTAGCTGTTAAATAACCAATACTAATGCTAGGGCTGCAACTGACAGTTATGTATAGGCACATTGTTATTGTTTCTTATCGCTGTGTGATTAAAAGAATAAACACAAATAGCAGGATAGGCAATGCAAAACTTTAATTCGTACCTTCATACACACATAACACAACATTAGAATGAGCTTGTATCAACGCCTACATGATGATAACCTGTCAACATGACAGGAAAATCCACATGACATTAATACAGAGCAGGCAGAACCAAAATCTATCTCCAGTGCCGCACGAAACATATTTTCGATGGACGAGAGTGAAAATGGAACGCACACGCTATTTGTTTGTTTATATCACGGTCTGTTCTTTTTCTCTCTCTTCCGGTTGTTGCCTTTTTTGAATGACGAATACATACTACCGCCGCCTGCTGGTAAGGAAAGTTACGGCCCGTCTACACTACAGGCATCGAAAAAGCTTGAAGCTGGGCGTGTCTGAAGCTTGGCGATTTTTTGCGAGCAACGCGACCAACAACCAATCACATGAATCTCCCGCCCCCGATATACAAACCAATAGCAATGTTAAAACGAAGTAAACTGGATATAAATCCCCAAACAGGCGAAAACCTACCAGTTTCACCCACTGTCTCTGCCACCTCCCTCCATGCCTGGTTCCTCCGGTTTGTATCCCGGTAAATAGTTCTGGTCGGAAAGAACCGGGTGATTTGCTACCGTAATTTCTCGTTTGGAATATGAGGAAATGAACTGCGGTCTGGCTCTCCCAGCTTGCACGTGGTTTGATTGGCTAGCGCTTGTACTGGCGGGAATTGCAAAAACGGGATTTGATTGGCTGACGCCAGCTTCGAGCAAGCATCGAGCCTCAAAAGTTGAACATTGTTCAACTTTTGACGCCGATAGACGATCGCGATGCTTGCAACGCCTTGCCATGCTACCCACAATGCAGTTCGGCGAAGTTTGAAAAGATCCTACATCACCCCATTCAAATGAATGGGCGAAGCGTTGAAAGCATTTTTTGACGCCTGTAGTGTAGACGGGCCGTTATTGCCACTCACGCACTGAAGTCTTTGCGGTGTGTTCCCGTGCGACACATGGCCAATACGCAGGAGAACACGGCGACGGGCGACGGGCGATGGGCGACGCAACAGCCGGCGTCGGCGAGTCCTCTGGTGACTGCATGGTGTGTCAGGGCCTTAAGTAACAGATAAACAGATAAGAGCTTGTCTACTTTAATCTAACCTTGAGTGCAGCAAGAGAACTCATCTTTAATGCATCACAGGCATTTTAAACATTTAGCTGCACTGTCAACAGATGTAGGGCTTCAACTATGATCATACATCTGATTATTGTAATTGTTGATAGCGATTGCTTTGCATTTTAAAGTGTCATAAAATGGCAAAAGATGTTGATTGGTCTTTACTATGCGCAATATGACATCCTCAGGTGTTTTGTTTATCCAAAACTCAAAGATAATCACTTGATTGTCATACAGGATTTTTTGTTTAAAACAGTAAATACTCCCATTTAAGATGTTAGAATTAGATACTGTTAACTTTAAAATGTTTTAATAGTAAATGGATTGATTTGACTTTTTTGTTGAAAAGAAAAAAAGTTAGATTTTTCCTTTTTTTCATAAAATTAAGAACCGCATTTTGATGCCAGTCATCACAAATTCAACAACAATCTAACACCACATGACGAACCAAGCACAGTTCACCAGTTCTGAAGCCAGCCTGTGGTTGAACTCCGATCTGAGACCCCTCCCCAGAACTACCCCCGCCCCCTCCCAGATACTGAGCTTTTTGTTCTGCAATTCATGTTTCCATTAGAAAACTGGGCGCAACCGAGTCAACGTGGGAAGGATAAGAGAGCAGGAGAGCGTACAGGGCAAAGAGGGAGAGAGGGTGAGGAGAAATATTTTTGCTTTCAGTCTGAATCAGAGCAGATTCTTCTGTCTTTTGTGTTTTATCTCTTAAACACGCTACACTCTTCAGCTGCTCGCCAGGGTTCATCATGACCGGCTTCTTCACTTCCTCGGTTGGACTCATCTTCATTCTGATTGGCTACGCTGCTGCAGGTAAGAGATGTAGCTGGGTGTTGAAAGGAGGGAGGGGGGAGGGAGGGGTCAAAGGTCAGACAGCTGGGAACTGAGTGGGTCAGCTGTGATGAAGGTGTGCTGATTGACTATAAAGATGACTTATGTTGTGCAGTTAAAATATATTATGGTGCCAGTCATGCCTTGTACATACATTATGTCTTTGTTGCAACACATCTGATCTATTGCACAGATGTGTGTGTAGAGAAACATCGGACATCATGGGAGTTAATGTCCATACGTGTGTGTGTGTTTTCAGCACATCTGCTTCTAATTTCAAAGTGTGTCGACATAGTTTGAAAACAGTCACTCTTCATGTTCTTCTGCCCGCTCCTAACCAGAGTGTTTACCAGTATTACTAAAGTCCAACGGAAAATCACAGAAATGTGAGTCAATCCTCGAGAGCCAAATCTGCGACGGACAGCCTCAAGTGTGAATTACTCTGACTGCATACTGCAGGAATGACCAACTGCAGGAGGCAAAGTGAACGCACACACACACACACACACACACACACACACACACACACACACACACACACACACACACACACACACACACACACACACACAACACACACCACACACACACACACACACACACACACACACACACACACACACACACACACACACACACACACACACACACACACACACACACACACACACACACACACACACACACAGACACACACACTTGCTTCCAACCACACAGACACAAGCATTTAATCTAATTTAAATATTGTTATATAGAAAGATAGAAGCAGTAGTTGTTTAACGCCTTTTTTAAGCCACCTCCCTGCAAAAATATAGTCTTGGATATGTAAGTCAGAAACAATTAACCTGCAATGGAAAGAAAATGAGAAATGCACCCTATATGGCCTCATATTTCTGAGGAAATAAGCGCGCATTGGAAACATTGTGTTGTTTTTAAGTGGTTGGCTACAGATGAGGTTGCAGCCCTTTAGCAGGTGAGATATCTGGGTTGAAATGTTAAACACTGGAAATGTCAGTTGACGTTTAAGCACTGAAAGCCATTGAAAAACATATATTTGTGTCAGTGTGTCTCTCAACCAAACTTGATACTGTTAACCAACCTGAGTTATTACTTTAGAACAGGCATCCTCAAACTACGGACTCCGGTCCGGATCCGGACCGAACCACCACTGTCTCCGGACTCTGAGCAAATGATACTTTTCATATGTATGATCTCTCTGTATTATATGTGAGACTTCGCCACAACGCATTCGCAACGAGTCAAAATTCTCCGCTATGTCCACTGCAAACAGCGCTCTGCATGTCTGACTGTTCCACTGTGTTCCACCTGTGTGTGTCAACGCTTTGGTCCAATCACATTCAGCATCCAGTCAGCGTTTTTTCCCCCCAAACAATCTGCGAATCAGAGGCACAGTAGGGCGGGTCTTCGCGGAATGCGGGTGGGAAAAATGTGTGTGTCTCTTTCAACCTGTCTAAGTCAGAGCGAGAATTAAAACAAAAACAAAAAAAATTCAGAGCGAGAGTTAACAGCTCATCTAGTTCCATCTGTACTGTAGCTAGTAGCCTAGTTTCACCTACCGGGGTGGCAACGGACACCCTAAAAATAGCCTTGCCACCCCAGCTGCCACCCCAGTTGGCAGCTTTGTTTTGAAAGAAAAGCTGTGGCTCATCGGACATTTATGAGAGAAAGTCTCTAATGTCCGAGTGCAAGTGAATGCAGCACAAGATGCACGTCATGTAACCCCTCCCCCGGTCCTGGCGCGAGCGTGGACATACGATTTGGCGGCGATTTCATTTTTTAACTGGACGGCGCAAAACGAGAAGCATTCGGACCCAAGCACTGAAGGAATGAGGTATTTGCGGTCTACAATGACAGAGAAGAGACTGTCAGTTTGACTGTACTCAGCATTGAATCAAAACGCACTAAAGCTGTTGATCTTAATACGTTTGTGAGGCGTTTCGCTGAACAAGATGGTAATCGCCGCATTCAGCTGTAATAGACATGTCAACTTGATGCTCTGCTCACGGATGAGCATAAAAAACGATTAAGATGATGACCTTACGTGTGTAAATATATTGTTTTCTTTGAGGGGGTCTGCCCCCAAAAAACTGTTTTAAGTCCTGAGAAAGTCAAAGAAGACGGTGTTTAAAACTACACTGCCCAGCCAAAAAAAAGTAACCACTTTGATTGAACTAGGCCAGTAGGTAAGGACTGTCCACTGGACAATAACTGCAGTATAAAAGAATGCATGACTGAAGTGATGGAGACCATGTTGAAGGCAAACAAAAAGAGGAAATAACAGGTCAAATCAAGCAAATCCCCTCTCAGATTGCACAGCAACCAGAAGAACATAAATACTGGCTGGTGATTTGATTCATCAGCTTTGTGATGAAATAGAAAATGCACAGTGCATTTCCTTAGCTGTGGGTGAGTCCACTGACACCACTGACAATGCTCAGTTGCTGGTGTTTGTGAGTTTTTATGATGAGGCAAAGGGGGAGTTTGTTGAAGATGTGTTGGGCCTGACGAACCTCAGTGGACACACAAGGGGGCAATACATTTATAAAGCAATAATGGGAATGCTGAATGAAAGAGGGTGCAGCTGCCTTTATTCATAACTGTGCAGCTCTTACACTGCGACTCTGAGGGGTCAAGCACAGACACAATAACAATGAAAACTGCTGCATACAGATTATTTTTGTTTTTGCAACCTCGTGTTAAGAATCTTGTTGCAATTGTTTAAAAGTTTGAATGACCGTAATAAACGGACCTTTGTCTTATTGAAACATTTATTTTGGACCTTTAAGATTTGTATTTGAGTACCCCTGCTTTAGAAGAATACATTTCTTAATCTACATTTGAAAAAGATGCTCTGGCCAGACTTACGGCCGAGCTTCCAGAACCCTGGGGAAACTATTTTCATTGTGTAACCTGATGGGTTTAGATGGTGTCTTGCTGCTGTGATTACATTTTACAAAAGTTTCAAATGAATTGTTGAAATAATTTGTGAAAAAAATGATCATGGTTCATTTAGTTAATAGGTGCAACTACAGACATGCACACATTCACATACACAGAGCCACACAAACAATTGTGGACTTGGCTGAGCTCCCTCTTTCCTGCAGAGAGAGCACATGCACTATTTCACACACACACACACACACACACACACACACACACACACACACACACGGTCATTCACCTCTATCCCTGGGTGGAATTTGTCAGTGGGTTCATCATATCTGTTTGCTTTTCCGGTGCTGTATTTCCTAATAGTGTGAAGGGGTTCCTGTGTGATTCCACAACCTCCTAGAATACTTCTGGCAGGGGGGAATTATTCATATGAGCTGGACAAAAGGCAAAAGCCAACACAAACATTTTTGGAAACTCAGATTTATAATAAAACCTCACATCTGCTTCTTGCATCCAGCACAGACACTTTTCCTTCTCATAACAGCATTCATCAGGAACATCAGCATGTATACTCTCTGTTGCAGCTTTCCACATCAACACACACTGACACTCAAACTGAGGCACATTGTGCTGATGTGTTATCTAGCAGCACATTCCACTACAGCTGAAAAATGTGGTCGTTTTGAAATGCAACAACAGGAAACCAACACTTTAATGACTTCTAACTCCAGATGCTGTGTAGGAAATCTCTTATGGCGCACTACAGCACGGAGCATGGTTTAAGCGTGCCGTGCCCGACCCGTTTTTGGTTGCGTTTCTACTAGGCGTAGTTCCGGCTAGCGGGTACTTTTTCACAGTTTTTCTGGCTCTCCAAAATTGAGGTTCTTTCCTGGCCAACAACGGGGCTGAGTATGCTAAACTAGTGAGAGAATCGCTGACAACTACAACAAAATGAAAATATTTTACCGTGATTTAATTGTAATACACGTTTCAAAATTATGCCGAAGTAACAACATACTGATACCGGTTAGTAAAAACCATGAATTAATGCTTTGACAAGTCTGCAGACAGACGGCTGCCGTTTGTAGGGGCTGTTACGGCCCCTACACACGGCGGCGTGCGTTGCCGCTTGGCGGTGGGCGTGTCTTGAGCTTGGGGAGTCAACGCGAGCAACGCGACCAACGCGAGCAACGCGACCAACAACCAATCATATGAATGTCCCACCCCGGACATACATAGCAAAGCTCATGCTACATCCATGCTGGCTAAATATACTGTCTATGCTTGCTAGCTGTCCATTCAAACGAAGTACACTGGATATAAAATCCCCAAACAGGCGAAAACCTACCAGTTTCACCCACTGTCTCTGCCACCTCCCCCCATGCCTGGCTCCTCCGGTTTGTATCCCTGTATGTAAAGAGGGACTGGTCATATAGTACCGGGTGATTCCCTACCGCCACGATAATTTTCTCCTCCATTTTTTGACATATGGGAAATAACTGCGGTCTGGCTCTCCCAACATACACGCGGTTTGATTGGCTAGCGCTTGTACTGTCAGATTTGCATACGCGGGATTTGATTGGCTGACGCCTCCGTCGAGGCGGCAAAAGTAGAACATTGCTCCACTTTTGCAGCAAGCACCGCGAGAGAAGCTACGCTTTGCTCCCACAATGCAGTTCGGCGAATCGTGACGTCACCCCATTCAAAGTGAATGGGCAGAAGCATTCAAGCGGCAACGCACGCCGCCGTGTGTAACGGCCCCTACACACGGCGGCGTGCGTTGCCGCTTGGCAGTGGGCGTGTCTTGAGCTTGGGGAGTTTACGCGAGCAACGCGACCAACAACCAATCACATGAATCTCTCCTGTCAATTGCATAAAATGTTTTACATGTCACACTTTACATGATGAACATTTATGACATTAATGTCTATGGTGCAATTTTACGCAACATTCCATGCTGGCTAAATACTGTCTATGCCTGCTAGCTGTCCATTAAAACGAAGTAAACTGGATATAAAATCCCCAAACAGGCGAAAACCTACCAGTTTCACCCACTGTCTCTGCCACCTCCCTCCATGCCTGGCTCCTCCGGTTTGTATCCCGGGAGGTGAACAGAGACTGATCATAAAGCACCGGGTGATTCCCTACCGCTACGATTATTTTCTCCTCCATATTTTGTTATATGAGGAAATGAACTGCGGTCTAGCTCTCCCAGCATACACGCGGTTTGATTGGTTAGCGCTTGTACTGGCATATTTGCATAAAAGGGGTTTGATTGGCTGATATTTTCCATTTAATAAAACCAGTTTAGGGTTGTACAGTTGAGTTCGAAAAGAGCCCAGGTATGTTGGCTCATTGGAGGTGACCAGCTCTTTGCCTTTTGGTTTATACAAAAAAAAAAACTGAAGTTACCTGCTGTAACTCCAGCTTCTATGAGTATGTATAAAGTCTTGTTCCTATCAATGGGAGATGGCCTGCAGCCACAGAAGGTGCTAGAAAAGGAAGCACATCCTGCCAGAGACCGCTGGCTTCAAACAAATATGTTGGCTTCAAAGAGAAACAGATAATTGGAAACATTACTGTGGGGGGGGCTGGAACAATGCATGTGGCCCTAACCACCATGTTGAAGTGAAGTCACACCAAGAGCATCATGAGAAAGACTCAAGGCGGAACACTCTCCTTATATTAAGTGCAAAAAGTTACTTGATTGAATGTTAGACTTAAGCATTTCCAATTGTCCCTCATTATTTTAAAGATCTTGTTTCTAATTCCCCTCTGATATGCTTATTTTCTGTTTGCAGGACCTGAAGCTGATCTGCTGCCTCAAGTGGTGCGTTCAAGTGCCTGTCAAGAACACAACAGCCTACACACCCGCCTGGATGTAGTGGAGAAGGTGCTGTTTCCAAACCAAACTACTTTCAGTGCTCAGTGGTCGTTTAAACCATCAGGATTCTCTATGTTTATTTTTGCCAATATTTTCAGCTTTATCACATTTTTTGCTTTCTCTCCGACTGCCAGAAAATCCTCAGTATTTAAGTTATTTAAAAAGCTGTGGCTCACTGCCCATTAAAACCCAAATATTTGTCTACTTTTCCAAAAACGCTGATCAGCCCACATTCATCGGACAACCCCCACGCTAACTTAGATAACTTAGTTAAACCAGATGTTTTCAGAATCAGAATACCTTTATTAGTCCCACAGAGGGGACATTTACATTGTTACAGCAGGAAAGAGCCAAACACAGCTTAATGTAACCTAAGCATGCATAAAAAAGTATTAAAGATTAAAAAAAATAATAATAAAAAAAAGTTACACATTTAAAAAAACACACATCCTGTAACAGTTATGAGAATTTAGCAGCCAGGTATTGGGCATCTGTATAAGTCATATGATTAAATGATTGCCTTACTCATCATGTGTGATAATTCTACTATTCACAACACAAGTAATGAATGCATTATTCATTATGTCAACCACGCAAATATGTCTTGTTCCTGCTGCAGAAAGTGGAGGACACAGTGGAGAAGTTGGAGGTTGAGCTGGCTACTCTCCTGGAAGCCATTGAAGCCCCAAAGTGGAGCTCCCTGCTGGACAATACAGGAACACCAGCGGTGGATATCCTGGAAGACCCAGAGTGGAGGTCCTAAAGCGGAACCATTTATATTAATGTTATTCCTATAGTCTAAGACATTCCGAAAACAATATGGTGAACTCTCTATTAAATCTAAAAAACGAGAGTTCGAAAAACCTAAATGTGTGCTGTCGTCAAGTTTAGGCGACTGTTATAGGTGGTGGGGTCGTCTGAAGGTTTGGGGTTTGATCCCAGCCTATACAGTCAACATGTTGATGTTTCCTTGGGCTAGATACTTCCTCCTATGACCAACTCTGAGTATCTCTGAATGTTAGTTTCCTGAAGGTCTTTGAGGGATCATAAAGACTGGAGAAGCACCTTATAAATGCAATCCACCTATAACATTTACCATTGTACAAAGTGTGGAACTGCTCATAAGAAGATTGCTATATTAAAAAAAGATCTCTCCTTCATTGTTTAGAGCTGATTTAGACTATACTTGATGACATCACAAGTTGAAACCTTCTTTTCAGGTGTCTGGCTGTGAGAGGGACTAGCTCATGTTCACAGTCATTGATTTTACTTTCTTAGGTCATGGAAATAATATGTGAATGTTTTTACTTTATGTGTTCCCTTGAAATAAATGCAAACTTGTTTGGTGTGTATTAATTCACCGTGTCTGTGTCAACATGATGTTTTGATCTTAAAATAGGGGCACATTGTAAAGCTTGTCTGCATTTTGACTTTAACTAATCCTGTGACAGCCTCATCCCCTCTGCAGTACAGTAACACAGCTCATGTGAATTCCCTTTAAGGCCCTGACACACCAAGCAGTCACCAGAGGACTCGCCGACGGAAGACAGAAGAAGAACAGACCGTGATATAAACAAACAACAAATGGCGTGTGCGTTCCATTTTCACTCTCGTCCATCGAAAACATGTTTCGTGCGGCACTGGAGCTAGATTTGGGTTCTGCCCGCTCTGTATTAATGTCATGTGGATTTTCCTGTCATGTTGACAGGTTATCATCATGTAAGCGTTGATAAAAGCTCATTCTAATGTTGTGTTATGTGTGTATGAAGGTACGAAATAAAGTTTTGCATTGCCTATCCTGCTATTTGTATTTATTATTTTAATCACACAGCGATAAGAAACAATAACAATGTGCCTATACATAACTGTCAGTTGCAGCCCTAGCATTAGTATTGGTTATGTAACAGCTACAACATTAAAATACTTCTAGGCAGATTGAGGAGGAGAATGGGAGAATGAACAGAGGGGCAGAAACATCCATCTGAATAATAATAACTTTATTTGTATCGCACCTTTCACACAGGGGATTGCAGTTCAAAGTGCTTTACATCAGTAAGAAATAAGATATAAAATCAGTGTAAAACAAGCAGCAAGTGCAAAGCATAAAGTGGGATAAAATAATGCAGATATATATATAGTAATCCCAACAGGCCACCTTGTTTATGGTTTGATTGATTAAAGGTGCAGCTAGTTTTAATTACTTTGTATGCTGTGTATATCTGTTACACATCACAATATATATATTTCATTTCGATGTTTTTCAGTGGAATGAGACAACAGAAGTTAGAATATTAAATGGAAACGTTAAAAATAAATCAACTGGGGATTGATGCTCCTCATGGAAACATGGAAGCAATTGCTGCTCTCCTCCAGAAGGCGGCGGTGCAGGACAAACACACAGAAGTGGTTTGTGAAGGTTTCCACGTGAAGAACAAAATAAATGTAGAGAGAAGGAGCTGCTGTAACATGTACACATGTTGTTGAGTGTGTGTGTGTTGTCCCAGGTGTGTGTTCAGAGTATACCGAGTGTATAAAGACTGGGTCCCGCTGTATTGCTCAGGCTTCACTGCAGCGTCTATTCACAGGCGCGATCCCACTACTGAGCGGCACGGGGGCTTTGACCTGCTCCGTGTCCGACCTGGGCCGGTGCCCCCTCCTTAGACGACCTGGTGGTCCCGGGCTCCCCTAGGAGCACCATATCGATACCGAACTTAGTGTGGACACCCGTTCGGCATAGTCCCTGCCAGGGCCGTATCCAGGATTTCCTAAATACCGAGGTCCAAACATGTTAGGGGGTTCGGGGGATACACCCCGAGATTTTTGGGATTTTCATGATCTAGTTGGGTGCTTTTTCAGTCCTGTGGGGGGTCACACATTGGATAATATATTGATTTCAAATCATGTCAGTGGGCTGACAATGTCAGCATCAATTATTTTTGAAAGTGTAATACATAAGAATCAGTTGATTGTTACGATCTGGACATGCAGATGATCACAACACATTGTCAACATTCACTCTCCATGTCTCTCTCCTTTCCATACAACACATCCTCAGTCCCAGGTCGGCCTATGTTGACGTTATGTCAAGTCCCCTGTCGGCTTTTTACAACGCAAGGGGGGGGGGGCCTTAGCGTCCATTTTCAGCTTTCCGGGATGTCCATATGCTTCTATAGACGCTCATGGAAGCACGGCATTCGTTTGTGTCGGCTGCCCTTAAAGGCAATGTGAGCGTCCATTCTCATTGGATAACGGAGAATTGTACACCCGGAAGTAAGTATTCCCCTTACTGTCGATTGATTTTACAGTGATATCTGCACTACTCATCGACTAAAAAACACCAGATTATCCTTGTTAATTACACAACATTGATTGGTTTAAATTGTGTGCAATGCTTTTGTATTTTTCCCCTTCGATTCGGAGAAACAAATATGTTTTCGGAGTAAAGGATGGCAGAAGACACTACACTACCCAGAATCCCCAGCTATCGTTTGGACTACACCATGTGTTCTGCTTGACGTCACGTGATCTTCAAATTTCTCCCTGAAGAAAAACAAAACATGGCCGAACTTCGTTTTATTCTCGATGGAAAATGCCTATTTTAAAGTTAGTTTGGCCATTAAAATGCGTTTTGATGTCATTTGATGCGAGAAATATGAGTTGTTATTTCAGATTATGTGTGCAGTGGATGTACATGATCTTTAGTTTGCTAGTTATTACGAATATTACTTCAGGATATTGCGTCCATAACGTTTTCATTGTTACCAAGGTGGTTGCTAGGGACGCTGCTATCGATATTATTTCTGTTATGTTGTGTAACTGTTTAATGGTGTTATCTTTATTGCTACCCCCTTCCCCGTCAATGTATAGTGTTGGTCCACAGCGAAAACATATTAGTTTAACAAAATCCGCATCTAAAGATAGCCTACGTTATTTTCCCCTGTGCAATTCCAGTCTCACATCTCACAGCACATCGTCATTAACAAATAACGGAAACAGACCGAAAACATTGAAAAAAAATACAATAATACTTTATTCCGAGTGTGCTTGCTTTTCTCTTTGGAAGTCATCACATAACGGCATTGTAATACACGGTTCGGCTGCATTAAATATTACATATCTGCCGTAGTTCTGTATTTATAGAGCCCTGATGAGAAGACTTCTAGACAAACATGAGGAACTGAAAACGTGACGTGGATCATAAATATATCAGCCATTAAACAACATCTTACATTTCTTTTCACACAATACGTCTCCTTGCAGTATCAACACTAATTCGGCTGACTTTTATATTTGATCCAATTGGTAGATAGGCTGTATTTACACCATAAAGGTGCACACCTGATATAAAGGGACACCTAGTGGTTAAAGCATGTTATTGAATTTCATTATTTTTATCATTAGATATTAATAGGATCCCTATAAAGTATATTAATTACTCGTTATTCTCTACTAATAGTTCATTAAAGACTGTATATAATGACTATTTTGCACATCCCTTTCAAGATTTCAACATTTTCTAAGGTTTATTGACATATCATATAGGCCTACACAACTATGGTGTAGTTATGCATTGAATGAAAAACTTGGGTCGCAGGTTCCTCAATAGTGCATTACAAGACATCTATCAATATTTGTGCGTACCTCCAGCAATGTTAACTATGTTGAAGCACTTATTTTAACTGATATTATACATCATGTATTATACTCTTATAAGATGTATGTAGATATTTCATCTCCGACCTTGTCAGGTATTGAACAATCAATAAATAAAGAACACAGAATTGTTGAATATAAAACACAGAATTTGTGTGATTATACTAAATGATTTACAAATAAACACCACTGCATATTTAACTGTTACACATGCTGATGTAACGCAAATGTTCCAACTTGAGATCAATAAAGTATATCTTATCTTAAGCTGATCGATGGCTATACTGCCATATTTGCAAAATGTGCCTCTGAACCTTGACAAGTGCATGTTTCAGGCTTATCAATTAATGTAATGTAATGTAATGTTATCAATTAACAACAGGGGTCACAAACATAAGACCAGCTGTTAAATAAAGCTCTTCTGACCTTAGCTGGCATGTGTGTATATATATATATTAATGCTGCCCATTATGGGCACAAGCAATTTTCACCCATTTATTAATTATATGTTTTAAATGTGAGTGTTTCCTATCCCCTAAACCTCCAGGGATGTACACAGTTTAATACTGGCAACTTCTTATTATGGGAAATACGAAAACGTCTTTTAAAACTACAACTCCCAGTAGAGACGTGCCATAGATACAGAACATGTTGCGAAACAGAATAGCCAGCATTTGTAGTTCTGGGGACAGGGTGGGGGAGGGGGGACGCGGTGGACCCGTTCAAATCCAGTTTTGGACAGTCTGCGTGGTTCCATCCCATTTCAAGTGCTGTTCGAGGCTCGGCGTAACCCTCGGAGCACACTCTCCAATCACAGAGCTTGAGGACTATCACGGGGTTTGTCAAACAGAGCACATGGTGTAGTGTCTTCTGCCATCCTTTACTCCGAAAAAACATTTGTTTCTCCGAATCGAAGGGGAAAAATACAAAAGCATTGCACACAATTTAAACCAATCAATGTTGTGTAATTAACAAGGATAATCTGGTGTTTTTTAGTCGATGAGTAGTGCAGATATCACTGTAAAATCAATCGACAGTAAGGGGAATACTTACTTCCGGGTGTACAATTCTCCGTTATCCAATGAGAATGGACGCTCACATTGCCTTTAAGGGCAGTCGACACAAACGAACGCCGTGCTTCCATGAGCGTCCATAGAAGCATATGGACATCCCGGAAAGCTGAAAATGGACGCTAAGGCCCCCCCCCTTGCGTTGAAAATGGACGCTAAGGCCCCCCACCTTGCGTTGGAAAAAGCCGACAGGGGACTTGACATAACGTCAACATAGGCCGACCTGGGAGTGAGGATGTGTTGTTCCATACCCTGCAGCCTCTCTTCCATCTTCTTTAGTCTCTATGTCCTCTACTATTTCTCTTTGTTCAACCTCTCCCTCGTTGTTCACTTTTTGCTCCTCCTCACTTGTCGCTCCTGCCAGTGAATTAAAAGCAATTCAGCCATTTAGTTCATTTCACTTGTTTGTTTGCATTTTTTATTTAATTAAAATCTGTTTTGTTTGATTCTCAAAAGAGAACAAATATGTAAGCAAACAGTGTTTTATACAATTGTGTTATTATGACATCATAACTGCAATAGATGTATGTTGTTTTAAAATTATGCCTATTGTAAATTAAGACTATTGTTATAGATACATAGATGGATAGACAGATGGATGGGGTTATTAAGCCTACATTCTTTTGTGTGACTACCTCCAGTGTGACTTCCATCTCTCTCTATCTCTCTCTCTCTCTCTCTCTCTCTCTCTCTCTCTCTCTCTCTCTCTCTCTCTGTCTATCTCTCTCTCTCTCTCTCTCTCTCTCTCTCTCTCTCTCTCTCTCTCTCTCTCTCTCTCTCTCTCTCTCTCTCTCTCTCTCTCTCTCTCTCTCTCTCTCTCTCTCTCTAAAGCTGAGCTTCGACTGACGTAGTATTTTCATTATATCTGAGTCAGTGTAAAAAGAAAACAATACAATGTTATATCTTCAATGTTTTACTCAAATTGAAATGAAAGAAAAGCAATACAACGTTTGTTAAAAGGTAATCCTTCTGACATTGGATGAACGTAATTAACTTTAGCTCTCTAGCTAGTTTATTCACGCTATGTAAACCAAAGTATAGCCTATAGCTTCAATATAAGTTAGTGTGCATGTTGTCGGACGTCCACTGACTAACGTAGTGCGTTCACACAGGATCTGCTGGTCCTATGATGTCCTGATGAGCAGGAACACAAGCAGCCCACTGGACTCAGATCTCTAGATACCTCATCACTCCTCCGTTGCTCCGGTTCAAGTCCGGGCTAAGGTGGTTTGTTGATACATGTCGGCTTCTTCTGTTTGCTTTAACAGAGGCTATGTAGTTATGCAGCGCCCCCATTGTCAGTAAATGGAAGTACTACAAAGAACCCCGTTTAGCGCAATTATTTCACAAGTTTTGTAATAGACACAGCTCGGAAAATATCACCGAGGTCCGGACCTCGGTGACCTCAATGGTAGATACGGCCATGGTCCCTGCAGCTCAGAGCTCCTGAGCTCAAACGCTCCTCCAGCCTCAGGCTCCCGGTAACTGGGATTACAGGCGCGCGCCACCGCACCCGGCGAGAGGACTCTGCACGGGAGAGGGTTTGGAGAGACGTGACGTCATGTCTTGTTTTGCATACACAATGATATTCTTCCTCTCTTCATCAGGTTCTAACTTGTTTATCAAATTCAGCTGATGATTTGTATTGCTTAAGTTATTGGGAAGTTTAATTTAAGAACATTTACAATTAGACAAGTAGTTTATGCCTAAAATTATTTAGTTTTATTGTCATGGGTCTTTTCCATTCCTTTTCGGTTCATATCAGTAAAAACATTTATAAGTTTGAATGTTGTATGTACTCATTCACTTCTGGTGAAGTCTGAGGAGCGGCATACATTTATTGCTAAAACTGAAAGTGTAACTTTTAATGCTGTTCATTTATGATTCTTAGTATGAACATCTCGACATTTGTGTAGAA
Organism: Gymnodraco acuticeps; assembly: GCF_902827175.1. NCBI lineage: Eukaryota > Metazoa > Chordata > Actinopteri > Perciformes > Bathydraconidae > Gymnodraco > Gymnodraco acuticeps. The sequence continues at coordinate 221,766 of NW_022989800.1, read as the reverse complement.
TAAGAGTGTTTTTGTACACATCAGTCCTTATGAGTTTATATTTATCACAGTAGATTTTCATCACTCTTATCATTTCTCAGTGATACTAATAACAATACATTGCTGCTGGATAACTGCAATACAAATTAAATAAACATGAGGAATATACAGTATCAATTTTTTTGGTTTATTTTTCAAATGACAGGTCTGACTGCAGAGATTGATGGACTTTATAGAACTCTAAGAAGAGCAGGAGTTGGTGATGAAGGTGGAGGAGGAGGAGGAGGAATAAAGGTCTCTGATGCTCAGCTCTGGATCAGCTGCTGTAGATCTGGAAGTCTGTGAAGTCCACCAGGACCTGGAGGAAACCTGATAAACTGGAGGTAGAGTTTGACGGAGGTTGAAGAGGGAACAGGGTTTTAGCAGTTACGGCTCGTCCACACTACAGCTTCAAAAAAAGCTTGGAGCTGAGCGTGTCTGAAGCTCGACCAACAACCAATCACATGAATCTCCTGCCCCTGACACACAAGCAGCGGTTTGATTGGCTAGAGCTTGTACTGGCATATGATTTGATTGGCTGACGCTTCCACCGAAAGCTTCAGAAGCTTCAAAAGTTGAACATTGTTCAACTTTTGCAGCCTGAAACGCCAGGAAAGCTCCGCTCTGCTTCCCACAATGCAGTTCGGCGAAAAGTGACGTCACCCCATTCAAAGTGAATGGGCAGACGCGTTGGAAACCGTTTTTGAAGCTGTCAAAGCTGTAGTGTGGACGGGCCGTTAGAGGTCCAACAGGCGGGAGGTTTCCAGAAGAGGTGTTACCCCTAGTTTCCACCGGGTCCGTCTGCGGCGCGTTACGGGCGTGTTGCGGCTGCGCCGCGGCGTCCGCAAGGATCGCGGCCACTCTAGTCAATGGGTGCTATTCCACCAGACGCGCCATGTTACGGCTCAGAAGCGTCCCAGAAGCGTCTCGCCGCTGGGCTCCGCTCGAAATAGGATTGAAGTCTATTTTTCGACGCAACGCAGCCGTAAGGTAATGTCGGGCAGGAATTGGAACGGTGACAGCATCCGGCCCACCCCCCAAAACCGGTTCCTTCTCCTCCCCCCATCCCTCCTCAGTCTTTCCAGTAGGAGAATAAAGGCCAGCGTTCTCCTTCGGTTTACAGGCACTGTGTGTAAATTATATAGAATAATTATGATGATGAATGCATTTTTTTTACCACTAAAATACAGCAACCCATCTTTGATTCATGTCGTTTTTAACTGGACTATTACAATTATTATTAATTATGTCTGTAGTCTACAACACAACAAAATAGGAAATAACAACAATAAACACAATTTAAACAGACACAAAAATAAACCATTTAACTACGTAGCCTACTTACTTTCTTGTAGAAGTACAAATGTCCAGGAAATATGCCCAAATCAACAAGAACTACGAGCCAGCATGCACGACACTCCGCTTCCGTAATGCTTCTGAAACGCTCGTGAAACGCGCCCGGTAGGGTATGACGCCGGAGGAGGCCGGACCAAAACCGCGGCGCAGCCGTAACACGCCGCAGACGGACCCAGTGGAAACTAGGGGTTAGGTGGAGCATGCGTCTGCAGCTTCCTGCTGTCTGCAGGTGGAGGCTGGGTATGAAGGCAGAGTTCAGATCTGCAGCTGGAAGAGGGGGGAGAAGTACTCAGATCTTGTACTTGAGTACAAGTATAAGCATAGAGTGTAATACTCTGTTACAAGTAAAAGTCCTGCATTAAAAACGTTTCTCAAGTAAAAGTACAAAAGTATTGGCATCAAAATATTCTTAAAGTACTACTCATGCAGATTGCTCTATTTCAGAAAAATATGTAGGCTATATGATTTATTATAATGATTGATGCATTTAAGTGTTATCAAAGATGGTAAAGGTGCAGCTAGTTTGAATTACGTTGTATGTTGTGTTTATCCGTTACATATCACAATATATATATTTTTAATATGTTTTGTCAGAGGAATGAGACGACAGAAGTAAGAAGATTAAATGGAAATGTTAAAAAATAAATTGGGATTGATGCTCCTTGCTGCTCTCCTCCAGGAGGAGGCGCTGCAGGACAAACACACAGAAGTGGTTTGTGAAGGTTTCCACGTGAAGAACAACATACATGTAGAGAGGAGCAGAGCCGTATAATAGAAGAGTTACGACAACGGAAGTCCAAAAATGGTTATCGTCACGTGGTTCATGTAGACGAGGATCGTTCCCCGGAAGTTCATGGCGGGCAATGTAAATGCACTGATAACAGGAGATAGAACTACGATTTTTGGTAATTATTAGTGAATAAAGGTTTTGATTTGCAATATTTATACAACAAATCGATATGTGTATGTATTTACATCAATATGTTTTAAAAAATAAAATAGAATTTGCTAATATTAAGTGATAATATTAGGATTAGTGTGAACAACTAGTTTACATGGTAGGCTAACAGTGCCTTGGTTAAAGAGCCTGTTGCTGTTTATTTATAGCTTTGAATTCTTTAAAACCAATAATATCTTCTTAAACTTGTATGGTAGTCAGGAGCATCACTTTCTAATGTTTATTGATATATTTAGAGGGAGGGGATCTAAAGTAATGCTTTAAAATTCAGATTAGATTAATGTCTACCATTTTCTTAAATTCATGGTAGGTTCAGTAATCCCATGGTAATTGAGGACACAAGTTATCTAAATGACTAATGTCATCTTTATGGCTTTCAGAAAGGACAGGAGACCGACAGGTGACTATCAAAGGACTAGCAGCAGCATGATGATGATGATGTTAAATGTGTTGTTTTAGGAACATCCATTGCAAATACATGGAATTCAATAAACATTGAATAGCATATCATGCAGTTTGTCTGTGCCTTTTCCTCCGTGTTGTCCTGGTTTGCTGTGCTGCCTCCCAGTCGCCACCATGGTTTGCTGTGCTGCCTGGGGATGCTCAAATCGCTCCGAGAAAGGAGTACGAATGTACGGCTTCCCCACTGACACAGAGCAGAGGAAAAAATGGCTGGCTCAAGTCAGCAGGAGCAATTTCACGACCAACAGCAAAAAAATATGTGAGGTAATTATATACAAACACTGCATTTGCACTTTTTCACAAAACGAAAACCACACCATTGGGAAAGCTTAATGTTTTGTTTAATACAAAAAAACAGGGAAAGGCTTGAAAAACACTGATAGTTGAGACTCAGGGTGCAGGGTGAGGGTCTCAGTGCAGGTATTCAGGCTCCATTGAATCCCCCTCTGGTTCTTGTGCTGAAAGAGGGATAAACAGACAGGAGAAAGGGTTATACACACCTATATAGCACACCTATTGGATGGGAAATTGCCTTGGGGAGATAAGGTGTGGTCTTTGTTCCCAACTGAAGTTATGGAACTTTATTATTTGTGAATTTAATAAAGTATGACAAATGGCATCAGTAACAGATATGATATGAATTTCTATAAAGTTGTCTCACATTCTTGGTCATATTTTATATATAGTATGTAATGAGTATAACATGTCCAGTAAGTATAAAGTGTTTCCTAATACTGTGTATTCAACCACTATGGAATATGTATGTGGGCAGACAAGATTCAGACACAGTTGTTCTGTGTGTGAAGTAACCTCAAGTCACTCCGCAGGCACATTTTGATGCAGACCAGTTTGTCAAGACAAAAAAGGGCAAGACTAGGCTGAGAGCAGAGGCTATACCCACCATCTTCGTGCATCGCCCTGTGGTCAAAAAGAGAAGGGCCCCTGCACCACGATTCACCCCGGGACCTGTATCTACAAAGCCCATAGCTCATGATCACAGCTATAGTGTGAAAGGTGACACAGGTATAATAAGTATGAACTCTTAGTAACAAAAGTAATATTTGTTATTTTTAAGTGGTATAATATTTAAAATGTTCGAACATTTACAGTGCCATGTCTTCTACTTACATTAGTCTCAAAGATTGAGGGAAGAAGGGATGAGGAGACTGAGAGAAAGGAAAGTGAGGGTGAAGAAAGAGAGGACATGGCTAGTGAGGAGAGACAGGGAGGGGGGACACCACCCACTCAGCCAGCAGCCAGTCAGCATACGAGGGAACCAGCAGCCAGTCAGCATACGAGGGAACCAGCAGCCATTCAAACAGATCTATTACAACAATTAAAGAGAAAATTAAAGAGCCAAGAAGGAATCACCAAAAAAGCAAAGGCTGCACTAAGAAAAATCAGGAAGGAAAATGCAGCTCTCAAGAAAACAATGAAAATTAGGGACAAGAAATATAAGAACACTTTTTCAAAAGACCAACTGAAGGCATTAGGCAGACTCACCACAAAGGGGATGAAATGGAGCAATGAGACAATTAAGAAGGCTTTAAAAATTCGCTTTGCGAGCGGACCAACGGGTTACAAAACTCTGCAGGAATTGAAGATTCCCCTTCCAGGAATAAGGACACTGCAAAGAAGGATGCAATGTGTTAAGTTTGAGCCTGGTGTGTTGACAGAGGTCTTTGATTTCCTAAAATTGAAGGCAGATAAATTGACAGACATTGAAAGGGAGTGTGTGTTGACCTTGGATGAAATGGCAATCACACCAAGTGTGGAGTTAGACATGATTACAGACAAACTGTACGGTGATGTGACTTTACCAGGTCACACAGGGGTGGCAACACATGCTTCTGTGTTTATGTTGGCTGGAAACAGAACACGGTGGAAGCAAGTAGTGGCATATCATTACACTGGCAATTCTACCAATGGAGCAGAGTACAGGCCAATCATTATTGAGATAATACAGAGGGCAGCATCCATAGGGCTACATGTGCTTGATGTCACCACTGACATGGGTAGCCCTAACCGAGCCATGTGGAAATCCTTTGGGGTGGACCAAAATAAAACATCGGTGCCACATCCAGCAAAACCAGACAGGCAGCTCTATTTCATGCCCGATGTCCCACATCTGGTAAAAAATTAAAAAAGTGCCCTTGTCCGTGGGCAGGTCTTCATAATTCCTGAGGATGTTGTTAACAGAGAGAACCTCCCCTCTAACGAGGTTTCTGTGGTCCCCATTAAGGACTTATTGACCTTTCAGGAAGGGATGGCCTTAAAAATAGCTCCCCATCTTTCAGCTGCAGCCATCGAGCCAAGTCACTTTGATAAGATGAAGGTTGGTCTTGCTCTAAATGTGTTCAGTAAGGCTACAAGTGCTGGGCTGAAATACATGGTGCAGCAAGAAAACCGCCCTCTGTCATACCTGACGACAGCGTGGTTCCTGGAGCAGGTTGATCGTTGGTTTGATCTGATGTCATCTCGCCATCCAATTACAGCCCTGAGCAGGCTCAAGATGGAGGAGTACCAAAAGGCCATCACCTTCCTCCAGAACATCGTCCATCTGTTTCGTGGGATAAAGATAGGTCAAAAGGGAGGTTGGAAGCCTGTTCAAACAGGGGTGATAATGGCAACAACATCAATTTTGGCCATACAAGAGGAGATGCTTACACAAGGACACAGGTTTGTGTTAACGTCAAGGTTCACACAAGACTGCCTTGAAAATACATTCAGCTGTGTGAGGTCTAAAAATCCTGTCCCAACTCCAGTGGAATTCCATCATGCACTGAGAATCATATCTGTGGGGCAGTTCCTTACCACCATCAGCTCTGGGAGCTACCAGGAAGACCACAGTAGCTTTTTGGCAGACTTCCTGGACACAGGGGAGCCAAAAATCACTCCATCAGTCAGAGTGGAACAGCTGATGGCGGTGAACAGAGCAGCTGCACCTGACCTCACAAAAACTGAGAAATGTATTCTCTTCCATCTTGCAGGCTACATCGTCCACAAAATCATCAAGTTTGCCAGCATCTGTGAAAAATGCAAAATTGCAACAGAGCACCATGATGAGAGTCCTTCTGGTGACAACAGCTTGTTAGTGGACTTGAAAGACTTCAAGGCAGGTGCTCTTTGTCGTCCCTCCCAAGAAGCCTTTGACTTCATTCACCAAATTGAGGAACTATTTAGGACCAAGACTGGTTCCTCCCTCATGCAGCTCCCCAACGCAGTGGGTGTCTTGGAGAAAGAAGCTCAGGCCCTCTCCAGCAGGCTTCCGTCATGCTGTGGAGTACAACAAAAACTCGTAAAAGATGTATACGGCTGAGGCTGAGAATTGAGGCAAAAACAAATCAGAAATGACAGAAAAAAAATAAAATTAAAAGATGGCCATTTTGGAAGCAAGAGCCAATCCAAAAAGGTGAAAAGGAACAACAGCAGCCAAGCTACCACATCCAGCAACCCCCAAACAGATCCACAGCTGCAATCATTTCCATTAGCCGTTGCAATGGAAATATTTGGACTAAACATTGCTCTTCCACCTGCCAGCACCCAGCTAACATCACTGCCCCTCCACCCGTAACATCACTGCCCCTCCACCCGTAACATCACTGCCCCTCCACCTGCCAACATCACTGCCCTCCACCTGCCAGCACCCAGCCAGAGGAGAGCAAACAACAAAAACAAGCAAGGTGTCCCGTCATGTACCTGGAAGTTTGGGTTGGCAAAATGGAGTAAGAGAGGGACTTGAAAAACCTTGGTGGTTCTCTACTCCTGTTGTTACAGTTGTCTTGGTTACAGCTCTCACGTGTTTTTTTGTTGCCATTTCCACATCTTTAGAAAATATGAAATAAAAAATTGAAGTGAAATCAACCTCTTCTCTGGAGAACAAACTTTGATTTCTCTGCCTTGTGAGTTTGCAGTCTTGCTCCTCCACCTGTAACATCACTGCCCCTACACCTGCCATACAGTAGGTTACTAACAAGATTACTTATATAATACAGTGATAGAATACATGTTTAGTATGCTTACTTATATAAAACAGTAGTATTAAACTTACCTTGTGTTTTCACACTCACTTAAGTCCCTCTCCCTTTGCCATCAATCCAAAATCAGCTGAGCTGCAACATTATACAGGCAGGTAATAATCAACATAATCACAAGGACACAATATGGCTCTGCTAAAAACACTCACTCTTACACGCACCAAAGTTATATTTATCTAATATTTAACTCCCTCCACCCCCGCATACAATCCCGTTTAGAAGCCCCTCTTCTCTAATTCAACAACGTTGGACCAAATGACATTAAGAGAACGGAATTTACAATTAAAAGGTTGTTCAACGTCTGTTGCTAACTTGCTTCGGTATCCTAGCTTGATCTGTTATCTGTAAACGTTCCCTAAATCTACTGATTTAGGGATAATCCACTGACTTCCTTTAATACACATGTTAATTTGAATCAGATGTACTGATAATATCCGCAATATAAATCTTTAAACTTCTTCTTACCTTTAAAAGTCCGTCACAAACGGTTATTATGCTGCAACTCTACCGCTCTGCTAGCCTTGGCGCTAACTTCCGGGGAACGAATGAGAGGCTCCACGATCCGCCATTGCTGTAAAAAAGTGGTCCATTGGAGTGAACGGAGATGTCATAACTCTTCTATTATACGGCTCTGGAGAGGAGGAGCTGCTGTAACATGTAAACACGTTGTTGTTGAGTGTGTGTGTTGTCCCATTTTCATTTCATTTCAAACCTTTATTTATACAGATAAATCCCATTGAGATCATTGATCTCCAGTGGCGAGCCGTGACTTTTATATCTAGGCCCTCTGACCCCCCTTCCCTCGAGATATTACGTCACAGCGTATACTTCAGCGGAATATCAAAACAACGGCCTGGGGTGCAAAACGCATCAATGACAGCGACCCTCTACCACACAAAACAACACAATTTAAACACCTATCATGACAGGGCTCCCACAGCCAAGTAACAATTGCAAATGAATTAAGTCGGCACGGCGGCCCGCATTGAAAATGACTTAGGGCTACCTTTGATGATCAAATCACTTAAACACAAAGTCCATCCTCCTGTCCTTTTGGATGAAGCACTTGCGGGTCATTCAGCTGATCCTTTGCCACTCCAGTCATTCATCCTAGAGGGCCCTGACGGCTCGCCACTGTTGATCTCTTTTTCAAGGGAGACCTGCTCAAGTAGTTCCACATGAAACATAAAAACATAAATAGAACAACAATAGGACATTGTAAAGGCAACCGAACAACAAATTGTAACTCAATCTTGAAAATGACTCGGTTAATAATTTCGCAACGATGTCATCACTATCACTGAAGTGAGCCATCATGAACGAACTTATGCTAATTATAAATCTATCAATCATAAATCTATCGATCATAAATCTATCGTTTAGATTTATGATTCGAAAATAATAAAAGTAGGGTAGACATGTGGATATTATCCGGCTGAACAAAACGTCCATTATCTAACAGGTTCGTTTTCCACAGACCTTATTTCAAGCTATTTTCCAAAATCCTATGGAGAAATCCCATTGCTTCCTGTCGAGGGAATCCGAGCGAAGCTTACTTCCGGGTTTTAGGACGCATCACTGCACCACTTGCATAGACTTCACAGCGGGCGGAACTTGTCATAAGGTCCGCGAAAATAAAGCCTGCCCTTTTAGAGGGAAGATATGATGGTCAATTGTACTGTCATTTGACATCACTCTCTCATTGAGTTAATATAGCGGGCCCTCTGTGAATATAGAGAGGGACCAACAAGCCCTCCCGTCTTCACATAACTCGCAGAGACGGCATGTAACCCTTCACATTCCAACAGAAACTGAACAGGCAGATTCGAAGGATTTATTTCTTTGGAAATATTATTTTAAATACAATTAAATCGAGTTATTTTGGTAAAACTAATGAAAAATTGAACAACAAAAAAATATTTTAAAAAATATTTTTTAAAAAACTTTTCTTTTAATGTTTTCAAATATTATTTTTTGGAATATCTTAGGCCCTCACAGAGGGCCTAGAGGGCCCTGACGGTTCGCCACTGTTGATCTCTTTTTCAAGGGAGACCTGCTCAAGTAGTTCCACATGAAACATAAAAACATAAATAGAACAACAAAAGGACATTGTTAAGGCAACCGAACAACAAATATTTGCCTTGAGGGATATGGTGTGAAGCTTTTCCAGACGCGTGGTGTTGACAGCAAATCAGGTCTTCTCTTTGAGTGCATTTAAGATGTTTATTTGGATTGCAGGATGATGACAGCAAAACAAGAGCCGGGTGTATAACTGATAACTAAACAACTAACTGTGATAAAGAAATAAACCGAAATTAACTCAAAACAAACAGAAAATAAGCGAAAACACGCACGGTTGAAAAACTGTGTGGCTTCCCTCTGGTGATTCCCAATCCCTAATGCTGTGCACCTGTGTCTTCCCCAAATAGTAGGCTGTACCCTGAAATTGGCTGAGTCCCCGCCTATGCCCAGGTCAATTCAGTAGTATCACAGCACCTTCATATATGTTACAGCCGCTGTTACCTTGTGCCCTTAACTCTGGTTGTGTGTGTGTATTGTTGAGATCTTCATATGAAGTGAATACTTAAAACGAAAGTTAATTGAGATCATGGTATGAAGTGAATACTTAAAAACGAAAGTTAATTAATAAATCATACATGATCAATCATATTCTTGTATAAACCCATAATGAGAATGCTTCTTGACGGTTTTTGAATATGTATGTGCTTACAATTTTTTTCTGTTGCTATTTTGATAACTTTGCATTTTGAAAAGAGGGTGTTGTGAGTTTTCATTGTATGTTTAATACTTAAAAACGAAAGTTAGTTATAATCAAATATAATCAATTATATTCTTGTATAACCCACAATGAAAATGCTTCATATTTGAGGTTTTTCTATAGTTACAGTATAAACAAAACAAAGTGGTTTGTTTAGGTTGAGTTTTCTTCCTCTCCTCTGGCAGCAGTCCACAGGGAGGGGTGGCTCCAGGCTTAAGGAGAAACACATTAGAGGCCAAAGAGAGTTCATGTCCTTTTCACCCTAACATGGGAAGGTGTGTCTCATGTCATAAAGCTATGGAACATGTTGAGACATGTTCAGCTTTGTACATTAGTGGGCATGCGCAGTTTTCCACAAATTGGGTGTAGAGGAGGAGTTTGTTTTTTGGGTTTTCGATCCAGTTTTTTTTAGTATAAAGAGACTGGTTTTTTGAGAGAGCGCGAGAGAGAGGGGGGGGGGGGACCCCTGGTAGACTCTCTCCCGGTAGGCTGTGTGCTTCAGAGCTGGGCTCTCGGTAAGGTTCTGCCAGACGGGGTAACTATCTCTCGAATTTCTTGGTTGTTGGCTGAGTGGAATGATTTGATGAGAGATGTGTTTGTGAATATTATAAATACCGCCACCTGTGGGGAAAATCTCGCCCCCGAATTTTTGCGGACAGATATGGGTTTTTGAGTGTTAATCCGCCGTCTGTGTCGGAAAAAACGGTATGAAAACTGATGTGAATTGATTGATGAATGGAAAGTTGAATGCGCTTTTTATGGTCACCGGTCTTTTTACGAGGAAATACCTCTAAATTCTATCGGGAGAATTTTAAAATGTCACAACTGAAATGGGCAGTTGAAATTAAAACATTTTGGTAATAAATGTAAGACTGTGAATTAAAGTTTCATTTGAACATGATCACAGCACGTTTTTTTTTTTAGTATGATTATAATGTTGTAAAGAGAGAAGGAAAAAACCCTGTATTAGTTTGGACCTATTTTTCTTCAAATAAACTGAATCCCACCTGTTGGATTGGGATAATTTAAAAGACACCTGTGCCCTCCTCTCCTGCGTCAAAGGTAAGATTGCACCCTGCCACACACACTTAGGTAGGAGCACACTCCATTTACTGATATCAAAATCCTTCGGGATCGCTTAAACAGATTAAAAAAGAGTTGTCTGAATTGAAACAGCAGTTAATTGAACCTGGTTCTTCGGGGGGTTAGGAAGAGGTGAGATCTTGCTGACGTTGGTGGATCTGAGCCAAGCAGAAAACTTACATAGACTCAATAACTTCGGAAAGGTCAATTAGTAGGTCAGAGTAATTTACCGGAATAAATTATCAGGACCTCTCCGACTCTAAACAGTATGTAAATGAGCTGTGCGGTTCCTATGCTGTCAGTGACCGTACCGACCAACGTAACATCCGCGGTGATTGGACGGACGTCACCCAATCCCCGCCCGCTTCTGCCACGTCATCCGGGGGAGGAGCATAAAGGCCGGACACGGACACCATTCGGGAGGCTCTGTATTTTGGGACAGACGCCTCAAGCCTCGCATTGTGACATTGCCATATTCTGTGATTCCTTTGACTACCTAGCAGTGTGTTCAGTAGGGTTCTGTGCGAGCACACTGATTAGCAGTGTGTCGTAGTATTCTGTGTTTAGTGTAGGGTTTGTGTGTGTGTATTGCGTAGATCCAGGTTGCTTAGCTCCTGTAGAACCGCATTTAGATTATTGACATTGTGAAACAGCTTAGACCCAGGTTAGCTTAGCGCCTGTAGATCAGCCTTTGTGAAACTATTGCTTAGACCCCGGTGATTAGCACCGGTTGATCAGCAACAGCTGTGTTTCCACACAGCTTCCTTTTGTTTAGTGTTTTTTCCACTTTAGAAGTGAGGTACGTTCTTTCTTTTGTAGCATACTGTGCAACTCTCTTTTGGAGTCCTTTGTTGTTAAACCGTAACAGTTTGGTCCGTTGTTGGTCCAGGCTGTTCGTGTGGATATTATTGTGTTCAAAGTTTTGGTTACAAATAAACCACCGGTAACAATTACCAATTCCAAACTGGTCGTGTCGTGTCCCTTTGTACCCCTAGCCAAGAGGGAACGTAACACGTGGGGGCTCTCGTCCGGGATATTTAAATAAATTCCGGGGGTTATAGGTGGTTTTATTGTGGCTGAAAACTTTGTAAAACGTGTGGGCGGTACCCCCGAAAATGGCATCCTTCACTTTAGAATCGTTCTTAGTTTGGCCGTCCTATGAGGAGTTGGACCGGTGTAAAAAGGACGACTTGATGGAGATAGCGCGGCACTTCGGTCTTGGGGTGAGCCGGCAGATGTTAAAACAAGAGTTGAAGGCATTGGTAGTGGATGAGATGGTGAAAAAGGAATTACTAGTACTGGCTGTACCTGCTGAGCTTCCAGTGTCCAATGTTCTAACTGAAGACCCGTTAAGTCAGAGGCAGGCGGCGGAGTTTACATTTACCGAAGGAAAGAGTGGTGACAGCGAGGGGGGCGAGTCGTGTGAAGCACTGTTCATGCCGCCTCGCAGAGGTCCACCCTCTCCTGTGGGCAGTACAGATTCCCGGGAAGGGAATAAACTCAAAGTCCGTCTTGCCCGACTACAGTTGGAAGCTAAAGACAGGGAGCAAGACAGGCAGTTTCAGTTGGAAATAAGGAAAATCGAGGCAGATAAGGAAGTCCGGATCCGGCAGATGGAGCTAGACTCCGAACTGCGCGCATCCGGTGTTGTTGGCAATCCTGGAGAAAGATTTTCACTTCCTTCTCATCCACCTGCTTTCAATGTAGGGAAAAATGTTGCGTTAGTGCCGGTTTTCCGTGAGGCTGAAGTGGATGCATATTTTGGTGCGTTTGAACGCATTGCAGCGGCATTACAGTGGCCGGCTGAAGCCTGGGCTCTGTTAGTGCAGTGTAAACTTCACGGGAGAGCTCAGGAGGCGGTTGCTGCTCTTTCACTGGAGGACAGCCTAAGTTACGACCTGGTGAAACGTGCCATACTTAGGGTGTACGAGCTAGTTCCCGAAGCTTATTGGCAGAAGTTTAGGAATCACAGAAAGGGGGCTAGTCAAACACATGTCGAGTTTGCCAGGGAGAAGGGGATGTTGCTCACTAAGTGGATTGACTCATGTGACGCTGCAGAGTATTCTGCCTTGAAATAATTAATCCTGATGGAGGAATTTAAAAGGGGATTACCTGACCGTATTGTGGGGCATATAAATGACCATAAAGTGCAATCTCCTTCCGCAGCTGCTGTGCTGGCAGACGAATATGTGCTAACGCATAAAACGGTGTTTTCTCCGGCTATTGCTGAGAACTCTCGCCGCATGCCAGGTGCAACTGTTGGTCAGTCAGCTAAAGTATTCACAAGGAACAGAGAGGAGAGAGAATGTCACTATTGTCATCAGCCTGGACATGTTATTGCTAACTGTATGATCCTTAAGCGGAAGGAGCAGCCACCAAACATGACCAGGCCGAAAGGCATCGGCTTAATTAACACAAACTCACTCAGTATTTCCGCCTCTGACAACGAGGAGGAAATAGATCCCTGTTTTAAGCCTTTTGTGTTCGAGGGGTTGATATCGTTAACAGGTGAGTCGGACGATCAGAGACCCGTTCGAATTCTACGAGACACTGGAGGCTCACAGTCAGTGATTGTAGCATCGGCCCTGCCATTCTCAGACCAATCAGCGTGTGGGTATGGATCACTATTATGTGGCATTGAAATGGGTTATGTGCCCCGTCCCGTACACAATGTACACATACAGTCTAAGTTCATTACTGGATTTTTCCCTGTTGCTGTGTGCCCAGCATTACCCATACGGGGTATAGTTATTTTAATGGGAAATTACATCGCAGGAGGTAAGGTAACTCCTGCACTTGAAATATTGGATTCTCCTCAGACTGTGTTGTCTGAGGCAACAAATGCTCACATTTTTCCCATTTGTGCTGTCACTCGCGCGCAGGCGCGTAAGAGTGACTCGGAGGTGTCTCTAAATGATACTATGTTTGGGACCCTGTTTACAGATGATAAAATGCCGGAGGAAAAGCCAGCAGTGGCGATTTCCGTTTCCTCTGCTGAGACCGCTGCGCCAGCGCAATCTGCCAGCCCAGCCGTTGACGGTTCCACACTCCCGGTAACCCGAGAGCGGTTACTCGCCGCGCAGAGGGCGGATCCGACGCTTGTGAAGTGTTTCGAGCAGGTGGTGAGTAATAACAAAGCAAGGGGTGAGAAGGTAGCGTATGTGTTGGATAAAGAGGTATTAGTGCGCAAATGGTCCCTCACTGCTACTGCTGAAGCTGACTGGAGTGTAGTGCATCAGGTAGTCGTGCAGGCGCCATACCGCCAACATGTACTATCTGTAGCGCATGAAAGCCAATGGTCAGGACACTTGGGCGTGACAAAAACCTTTCAAATAGTTCTTAAGCATTTATTTTGGCCAGGTTTAAAGAAGGATGTCTCGAGCTTTTGCCGCTGCTGTCATGTGTGTCAGGTTGTCGGTAAGCCTAATCAAAAGATTCCGCAGGCTCCGTTACATCCCATACCGGCTATAGGTGAGCCCTTTGACCGGGTGTTGATAGATTGTGTTGGCCCTTTACCACGTACAAAAACGGGTCAACAGTATTTGCTCACCATTATGTGTACATCCACGCGTTTTACGGAAGCTATTCCGCTGCGTAGCATTACTTCCGCATCTGTAGTTAAGGCCTTGACGAAGTTCTTTTCTACATTTGGAATTCCGCGAATAATTCAGAGTGACCAAGGGACAAACTTTAAATCGAAGTTGTTCAAGCAGGTTCTCCAAACACTGCAGGTTAAACATGTCATATCCAGTGCGTATCATCCCAAGTCGCAGGGGGCGTTAGAACGGTGGCCTCAGACGTTAAAAAGCATGCTGCACAAATACTGTATGGAAACAGAAAAAAATTGGGATGAGGGAATTCCCTTCGTTTTGTTCGCAGCCCGTGAAGCGGTTCAGGAGTCATTAGGATTCAGTCCCGCGGAGCTCGTCTTCGGCCATACGCCCAGCGGTCCACTTAAAATGTTACACGATGAGTTTCTTTCGGCTGATAATCCTCCAGATAAGAACGTATTAGAATACGTTAGTCAGTTTGGTGAGCGTTTGCACCGAGCAAATTCACTCGCTAGAGAGTCGCTATCCGCTTCACAAGCTGTCATGAAGCGTAATTATGACCGTGCCGCTGTCCCTAGGCACTTTGAAATAGGTGATAAGGTCCTCGCTCTATTGCCTATCCCCGGCTCTGCGCTCTCAGCAAAATTCCTCGGCCCGTACGAAATCCGTGATTGTCTCAGTGACACAGATTACGTGATTGATACTCCAGAGAGACGACGAAAAACGCGCGTCTGCCATATAAACATGTTGAAGCGTTATTATTCACGCACTGCCACTGATAGTCCGCCGGCCGGCTTGGCTAATCAAAGAGTAGCTGCTTCTGCGTTAATCGTTACAGATAGTTCCGGCCCATCTGACGACGGTTTGGTGATGCGTTCACATCACCAGCCGGGTGCTCGGTTATGCAACTCGGAGATGGTAAAGACATTGCCCACTGTGTTAGGTCATCTGCAGGAGGCACAGCAGCATGACATAACCCAGTTGGTGGATCGTTTCCCGAGCCTTTTCCATGATGTCCCGACACAAACTAATGTGATAACGCATGACATCGATGTAAAGGGCGCGAGGCCGATTAAACAACATCCGTACCGGGCCAAACCGACCAAGCGCAAGCTTATGAAACAGGAGGCTGAATATCTCGTATCAAATGGCCTGGCGACACAGAGCTCTAGCCCATGGTGTTCGCCGTGTCTGGTAGAGGCGAAATCTGATGGTTCCCCGCGCTTTATTACAGACTACCGTAAGGTGAACGCTGTTACGGTGACAGATTGCTACCCATTGCCGAGAATGGAGGATTGCATCGACAATTTAGGTTCGGCGAAATATGTCAGTAAATTGGACCTACTTAAAGGTTACTGGCAGGTACCTTTAACGGACCGTGCCTCAAAAATCTCCGCTTTCGCTACGCCTGACTGTTTTCTGCAGTACACAGTCATGGCGTTTGGTATGTGTAATGCTCCCGCTACATTTCAAAGATTGGTGAATACTGTCCTATCCGGAATAAGCAATTGTAACGCGTATTTGGATGATCTCATTGTGTACACGCCCACCTGGGAGATGCACACGAAGATCCTGGGGCAGATATTCACCCGGCTCGCACAGGCGTCTCTTACTTTGAATCTGGCCAAATGTGAGTTTGGTAAAGCTACGGTCACATATTTAGGAAAGCAGGTTGGGCAAGGCCAAGTCCGACCAGTGGAAGCTAAGGTTGCTGCGGTGGCTGAATGTGCGGTGCCCGTCACCAGGAGTGATCTCCGCCGTTTCCTCCGTATGGCAGGCTACTACCGCAGTTTCTGCCGAAATGTTTCCACTGTAGCCCAACCCCTAACTAAGTTGATCAGTCCCAAGGTGGACTATGTTTGGACCCCTGAGTGCCAGCAAGCATTTGAGTGTGTAAAGACACTCTTAAGTCACGCTCCTGTGCTCGCTGCTCCCGATCTTGCTAAGCCCTTTAAACTCGAGGTGGATGCTAGTGCAGTGGGGGCCGGTGCTGTTTTACTGCAGGAGGATGCGGATGGAGTTGATCATCCTGTCTGTTATTTCTCCCGCAAGTTCAACAAACACCAGGTCCACTACTCTACCATTGAAAAGGAGACCCTTGCTTTGTTGTTAGCTCTCCAGCACTTTGAGGTTTATGTCGGGTCCAGTTCTTTGCCGGTTGCAGTGTTTACCGATCATAGCCCCATTGTCTTTTTGTCCCGCATGTACAATCACAACCAGCGTCTCATGCGGTGGGCTCTGATCGTCCAGGACTACAACCTGCAAATCTGCCACAAGAAAGGTTCAGAAAATGTGTTCGCAGATGCGTTGTCCAGGCTGGAATTATGTGTTCTGTGGTCATGGTGTGGTATGGTTCGCAAAAACCCTGTGGGGTTTGTGTCTTAAGGGGGGGGGGGGGGGTTACAGCCGCTGTTACCTTGTGCCCTTAACTCTGGTTGTGTGTGTGTATGTAAATGAGCTGTGCGGTTCCTATGCTGTCAGTGGCCGTACCGACCAATGTAACATCCGCGGTGATTGGACGGACGTCACCCAATCCCCGCCCGCTTCTGCCACGTCATCCGGGGGAGGAGCATAAAGGCCGGACACGGACACCATTCGGGAGGCTCTGTATTTTGGGACAGACGCCTCAAGCCTCGCATTGTGACATTGCCATATTCTGTGATTCCTTAGACTGCCTAGCAGTGTGTATTTGGTGATTCCTTAGACTGCCTAGCAGTGTGTTCAGTAGGGTTCTGTGCGAGCACACTGATTAGCAGTGTGTCGTAGTATTCTGTGTTTAGTGTAGGGTTTGTGTGTGTGTATTGCGTAGATCCAGGTTGCTTAGCTCCTGTAGAACCGCATTTAGATTATTGACATTGTGAAACAGCTTAGACCCAGGTTAGCTTAGCGCCTGTAGATCAGCCTTTGTGAAACTATTGCTTAGACCCCGGTGATTAGCACCGGTTGATCAGCAACAGCTGTGTTTCCATACAGCTTCCTTTTGTTTAGTGTTTTGTTCCACTTTAGAAGTGAGGTACGTTCTTTCTTTTGTAGCATACTGTGCAACTCTCTTTTGGAGTCCTTTGTTGTTAAACCGTAACAGTTTGGTCCGTTGTTGGTCCAGGCTGTTCGTGTGGATATTATTGTGTTCAAAGTTTTGGTTACAAATAAACCACCGGTAACAATTACCAATTCCAAACTGGTCGTGTCGTGTCCCTTTGTACCCCTATCCAAGAAGGAACGTAACAATATACAAATATTAAAATACATCAAATTGGCTGCAACACACCGGCTCCTAATTGTTACTGTATAATAACATAACAATTCAACAACATACAAAACATTGCAGCCAAATAGAATAGTACATATCAGTATTCTCAATCCATAATGTTCATTGTTCATGTAGATAATCCAATAGGGTTGGTAACCCTAATAATAGAAGTTGGGTTTCAGTCTTTATTCAGCTTCCAATAGAAGACAGATCTTCATGATTGGTCGCTCCAGGATGTTGTACTTTGTCCGGACTTTAACCGACCGCACAAGTCCTTGTCTGTCGGGAAAGGTCTGCAGTACCTTGCCCAACAGCCAGGATCCGCGAGGGGCATTAGAGTCCGCTACGATGACAATGTCTCCTGTGACAAAGTTCCTCTTGTCCTTTGGCCACCGTTGTCTCTCTTGCAACAGTGGTACATACTCCTGAATCCATCTGTGCCAAAAGAGATTGGCAAGGAATTGAACTTGCCTCCATCGTCGTTTGGAGTAGGAGTCATTTTTGTCAAAAAGCCCGGGTGGTAGAGAAGGTTTGCCTTTTAACAAGAGAATGTGATTTGGAGTCAGGGGTTCGAGATCATTTGGATCCTCTGAGGTTTTTGTAATGGGACGGTGTTTGTAGTCCTTCATCATCCAAATGTTGCTGATGAAGAATAGAGTTCAGCACTTTCCTGACCATGCGAATGACTCTTTCCCATACTCCTCCATGATGGGATGCGGCTGGAGTGTTGAAACTCCATTTCACTCCAGAATGAAGCAGTGAGTTTTGAATTTTCTGATGGTTCAAATGAGATAGAGCTTCTCTCAGCTCACGTTCTGCTCCAACAAAGTTGGTTCCGTTGTCTGATTTGATGTGTGATACTTGGCCTCGCCTGGAAATGAATCTGCGTATTGCATTGATGCAAGAACTGGTGTCCAATGAATAGGCCATTTCCAGATGGACTGCCCGACTGGCCATGCAGGTGAAGATAACTCCATAGCGTTTGATGAGGCTGCGGCCTCTCTTCACTTCAAACGGCCCAAAATAGTCAATGCCCACATTTGTGAATGGTGGAAGATCAGATTGCAGACTTTCTTTTGGCAAATCTGCCATCTTTTGTTCACCCAGCTTTCCCCTATATCGTCTGCAGACAACACAGGAAGAGAGGATCTTTCTAGCAGCAGAATTTGCTCTGGTGATCCAGTATTGTCGACGAAGTCTGGAAAGTAGGTGATTTCTTCCACAGTGTCCTAACTGTTCATGAATGTGGCGTAAGATTAGAGTGGCGATGTGTTGGTCCTTAGCAAGAATGACTGGATGTTTTGTGTCTTCAGGCATTGCTCCTTTGCTAAGCCTACCTCCCACTCTCAAGATTCCTTGTTTCAGCACCGGATCAAGTTTATAAATGTGACTGCTTTTCTTCACTGCAGATGTTCCCTTTTTCAAAGCAGTGATTTCATCACTAAACTTGTCCATTTGGCAGTACTGAAGGATGACACTGCCGCGTCAATATCTTCAAGAAATAAGACGTGACCACCCATTGTGGCTCTGAATCTTTTCATGTCCTCTTCCTCTTTGTTCTTTTGTTGAGTTGGGTCAAGTCCACTGCTGGACAGAGAAGCTTGTATTTCTTTTCTCTTTTGACTCAACAACTGCAACGTCTTTCTCAGCTGGAGAAACCACGCAACTGAGATCTTAAGCCTTTTCCACGAGGAGAAGTGGGTTATCAGTTGATTTACTGCATTCTGTGGGTCTTCATCAGAGATGTTATTTGTTGCATTTGGTGCATCATTAATGATGACAGTATTAACTGAAACTTCTCCTCTAACCTCTGGGTCATCACTGCTGATGGAAGTTGAATCCAAGATGTTAAGAGGCCATTCCTGTTCTCTCTTGGAAAGAAACTCTGGGCCATGGATCCATCTGCTGTAAGTGAGAAGGTGTTCAACTTTCACCCCACGAGAAGCCTCATCAGCTGGGTTCCGTTTTGTGTCAACGTACCTCCATTGTGAGATGTCTGTGGCTTCTCTTATAGCAGAGACCATATTGGCAACAAAGGTGTGAAAGCGCTTTGTTTCGTTCCTGATGTACTTTAACACTGTTGTGCTGTCTGTCCAGAAGATTGAGTTTTCCAGCTCTAGTTGCAACTCTGCTTTCAGGAGTCTGTCAACTCTCGCTGCCAGCACAGCAGCTGTTAGTTCCATCCTTGGGATTGTCACATTCTTTAGAGGAGCAACTTGTGCCTTTCCTAGAACGAAAGTTACATGGATCTTCTCATCATCACTCTGCAGCCTCAAGTATGAAACTGTGCCATAGCCGTTCTCGCTGGCGTCAGAGAAATGATGTAGTTGGGCACTTGTGAGCTGTCCAAATCCTTTGGGTTTAAAACATCTCGGCTCACTGAAAGTGCTGAGTCTTCTTAGATCTTCTAGCCACCCCACCCACTGCAACTGGTAGTTTTGAGGAATGTGCTCATCCCAACTGTAGCTCATCTTACAGAGGTTTTGCAGCATTATCTTGACAGGTAAGGTGAAGGGTGCTAAAAATCCAATGGGGTCGTAGACCGAGCTCACCACCGACAGGATACCTCTTCTTGTAAATGGTCTTTCTTGGACTGCCATCTTGAACCTAAAGGTGTCAGTTTCTGCGCACCACTGCAGTCCCAGGGTTCTTTCGACAGGAAGGCTGTCTCTGTCGAAATCCAGTTCTTTCACTTCCATGGCTCTTTTCTCCACATCAATGGCTTCCAACACTGACCTGCTGTTGCTGATCCATTTCAGCAGTTGGAATCCTCCCAACTGGCATAGAGCGGTCAGGTCTGTAACCAAAGACATGGCTTCTGCCTCTGAACACAAGGATTTCAAGCAATCGTCCACATAAAAGTTCTGCTTGATGGTGTCTGTTACATGAACTGGGAAGTCTGCTTTGTGGTCTTCAGCCGTTTTTCTAAGGGCAAAACTGGCACAGCTGGGCGATGATATTGCACCAAACAGATGAACAGTCATTCTGTACTCAGTGAGCGGCTGTGTCAGATCACCTCTTGGCCACCATAAGAAGCGAAGAAAGTCTACATCCTGTTTTGCCACTTGGACTTGATGATACATAGCTTTTATGTCAGCCATAACTGCTGTAGAGTTTAGGCGAAACCTTGTGAGAACTCCGAGCAAGGAATTTGTCAAGTCAGGTCCCTGGAGTCGTTTAGTGTTGAGTGACACACCTTTGTAGCTTGCCGCACAGTCAAATACCACTCTCAGGGGTTTCTTTTTAGGATGGTATACCCCATGATGCGGGATGTACCATACTTTTCCTTCTTTTCCTTTCACTTGATGCTCTGGCACACTCTCTGCATAGCCGTTGTTTATGACATCACCAAGAAAGTTGGTGTATTCCTCTTTGAATGTTGGATTTCTCTCCAATTTCCTTTTTAGGCAGAGGACCCTTTGCTCAGCAAGATGGCGGTTGTTGGGCATGACAACATTGTCCTCTTCTCTAAAAGGCAACTTCAAGCAGTAATGTCCATTGTTGAGTTCAGCTGAAGTGTTGGCAATTTGCATGAACTTAAGATCTTCTATGGACATTTCTGGCTTGTCTTCTGCTGATTTCTCATTGAAGTCATGGTTGTACTGCTTCACCAGCAGTTCCTCTATGTGAGCAATGGATATGCGGTTGGCTGTGACTGTGGGGCAGCTACTCCCACTCTCATTGCCTCCTCTCAATGGTCCGTTGACAACCCATCCCAATAAGGTTCTAACAGTGTAAGGTCCTTTACCCCTGCTGTTTATCACTTCCCATGGCTCCATTACATCTGGAGAGTTAGTTCCAATTAACAGCTCCACATCAGCATCGATAGCAAGAATTCCACAGAGTCCAAGTATGGCCAAGCATACAAGTCTTCCTGTTGTGGGATGTTATTACGAGTCACAGGCATCTTGCGTTGGGTGTACACATCAGGCAACTCAATATAGATGTTACCATTGAGTGCAGCTACCTCTAGTCCTGAGATGACGTGACTGTTGACAAAGCTTTCTTTATTCATTGTTTTCATCAGGAATTTAGTGTTCCTTCCTCTCACCTTTAGCTTCCTCATCAGTTGCTCAGAGCAGAAAGTAGATGAGCTGCCGGGATCTAGAAATGCATAGGTCTTTAGAATTGTGCTGCCTTTCTTTGCCTTGATCTTTACAGGCACAATTGACAAGACGCAATCCTGTGCTCTGGCTCCTATATGGCCACATGTCTTGGGAGTAGTGGCTTGACTCATCCATGTTGTTTCTTGCTGTGTGTCCTTTGATTTGATTTATTTCCATTCCTTTGCATGGATATGGAGAATACTAGGATGTTTCAGGTTACACAACTTACAAGACAGCCGACTGTGACAATCTTTACTCATGTGTCCAACTGATAGACATCCAAAACAAGCACCTTTCTTTTTTAGGAAATCAATTTTATCCCGATGCTGCTTCTTTTCCATCTTGGGGCACACTTCCAATCTGTGGCCCTCTTCACACAGCAGACAAGGTCCCTTTGTTGACTTATCAGGTAAGTATTTCTCCTTTCAGAGTTAACAGCTGCCACAGATGTAGCGAAACTGCTTCCTTTCTCCTTTATGCGTCCCTGTGACACTTTATTTCCAACTTTGAATTTTGAGAATGAGACAACTGTGTCTTGAATGTCTCCATACAGTGGGTCAGATGCAATAGACACTTGTCTCTCAATAAAATTGACCAAGTCACTGAAACCTGCTTGACGATGGCGTCTCTCCTGATGTTCAAAAGCAATGTTTCTCCATTTTTCCCTCAGTTTGTATGGTAACTTCATGATTATAGCACGTATGTTTGATGGCATATTCATTTCTGACATATAGCTTATGTCCTCCATAGCGTTACAGCAGACGCGTAGGAATAGTGAAAATGCTTGTAAGGCTTTGATGTCCTCTGACTTCAGTGGTGCCCATCCAAGTGCTTTTTCCATATATGCAATGACTATTTTTTGCTCATTTCCAAAGCGTTCTTCTAAAAGCACTCTTGCTCTTTGATACCCCCTGTCAGATGGCATGTGTTGACAGCTCTTGACCAGCTCTCTAGGTTGCCCTCGAGTGTACTGCTCCAGGTAGTATAAGCAGTCTACACCGCTAGCATCACTTCCACTCCATTTTCAAAAGCTCTGACAAATAAGTTGTACTCAAAAGGGTTTCCATCAAACACTGGTATGTCCCTTGGGGGTAATGATAATGAAGACTGCTGTTGCACTAGTAATGCTGTGATGTCGTTTTGCTTTTGCATGATGGTGAAAATATTGCCTTGGTCCGGTTCCTCACTGTTTTGGTTTGATTGCTGTGATGGCTGTGCAGTTGGATATGACTGACGAGATCTTTGAGGCATTCTGCCTTGGTCCTCATCGACTTAGATACATTGCTGTTGTGTATATGCACTGGGATATGACTGCAAAGACCTTTGAGGCATGCTTGGGATGTGATTTGAAGCATACGTTTTTGATCTGGTTCCTTGTGAAATGGTTTCTTTGCGCCGTGCCCCTGTTCCACTTGGCATTGTAGCTGCAGTATTGAACTGGTTGTATGGATTTTGATGTGATTGAGTGGGTTTTGTAGTTTTACTGCCTCCTGTTGGTGGATGATTGACGGTACAACTTGAAGTTTGTGGAACAAATGGCACAGCAGAGGGTTTGAGAGCAGACTTGTGTTTTGACACATATGAATGTGTTCCATTTGTGACTCCTATGTCAGACCCTCTGTTTCTGAGTACTGTGACTTTTGCTGTCTGCGCAGCAATCTGACTTTGCACTTCAAGCAATTCCCTTTTCTTCCTAATTTGAGCCTCTTGAGCTTCCAGCTCATGCTTTTCCTTGAGAACAGCCTCCAAAGCCAGGAGTGCAGCCCTTTCAGCCTCTGCCTTGATACGTGCAGAGCACGTTGTTGACCTTGAGGACCTTGAATGGCCAGAGCTTCCACCTGACACATTTGTTTTGTCACCAATGTTAGAAATACTGTCATATGGCCCAATATTATCCAGCTCCTCATTTGCATGTAACACATCATTTTTATTTGAGCCACTGTTATCCACAACCTCATTTGCATTATTTGTCACATCATCGATTTCATCATCCACAACCTGTATGCATTGCTCCCTGTTTGTATGGACCCATTTTTCCATTTTGTGTATTACTCCTTTAACATTGTGCATTTGATTTTGAAACCATTCCGTTTGTTTAAACATTTCATCCTCAGGCAACAAAGGTTTTAATGACTCATGCAACCTTGTAGTTTCCCCAGACAGTTTCCACAACATTTCATGTTTAATTTGCATGTCAGAAACATTTCCATCTGAAATCATAATTTGTTCCAATTCCTTTGCCATTTTACACAATTGCTTTATCCCAGAATTCCTGTCCTTTTGCATAGATAATATCTTTGCTTCCGCTGCTTTATATGTGAGTTTAGCTGTCCTTTTACCAAGCCCATCCTCCTTTTCAGTTTGATTGACAGCAGCGTTAATTTCTGCGTTCATTTCCTGATTTTCCTCGTTACTCATGGCCATTATTTAGCAATCCACGGAGGCTTTGTTTAGAATTACTTTATGGGATTTGCCTGTATCCCGTTGCGTGAAGGCCACTCTCCTCCGCAACCTTTTATTCATTCATAAATACTCCTACCTTGACTTTGATGTTTGGTCCGTCCCCGTTCCTCTTGCGGGTGCGTAACGTGGATTTAAGTCGGGAAAAGTCAATGAATACAGCGCTGTCCTCCTGTGTCCATCCGTCTTTGGAAGCAAGTTTTTCAACAAATGTAAAGGCAACCGAACAACAAATATTTGCCTTGAGGGATATGGTGTAAAGCTTTTCCAGACGCGTGGTGTTGACAGCAAATCAGGTCTTCTCTTTGAGTGCATTTCAGATGTTTATTTGGATTGCAGGATGATGACAGCAAAACAAGAGCCGGGTGTATAACTGATAACTAAACAACTAACTGTAATAAAGAAATAAACCGAAATTAACTCAAAACAAACAGAAAATAAGCGAAAACACGCACGGTTGAAAAACTGTGTGGCTTCCCTCTGGTGATTCCCAATCCCTAATGCTGTGCACCTGTGTCCTCCCCAAATAGTAGGCTGTACCCTGAAATTGGCTGAGTCCCCGCCTATGCCCAGGTCAATTCAGTAGTATCACATCACCTTCATATATGTGAAGGCTGACAAGTGAGCGGCCCGACCAAGTAAGGAGACAGAGGCAGAACGTCTTGATACAACCCGGTGTGGGTATTTATTCATCTTTGGTACATGGTTGACCACATCAAATCCCCCAATGACTGTCTCCCACACTATTCTCTCCCAAATGAGCCCAACATTCCACCCTTTATAGCCCCACCCATTGGACCGTACCATCCAAAAGGGGTGGCATGTGTTTAGAGATGGTCAGCTCAGATAAGGACCGTAGTTAGTCACAATAAACATTTAGTGGAGAATGACAACATCCTTTACTTACATTATATTTAATTACTGTATGCAAATAAAAACCGTTATAAACTAACAAGCCAAATGTACATGATAGCAAATCACCCCCACCTCCAACCTGCTCCTTTAACCCCATCCGGAACAATAAAAAGGATCCGCTGTTTCCCCGGGGGCCCTTTACGATGATGGACCTTGGGACCGGAGACGGGAGAGCAGGCGGAGGTGAGTGTTATGATGTTGACCGTTATAGGAGTAACTTGTACCATTAATGCACCTTATATCATGACTTTTACACGCTAAACATATCCTTTGCACATAATCTCAACCGCTGTCAATCTACACAAACCAACACTTTGGCGCTCTCGCTATAACTCCCCTTTCTTTCCAGTTGGAGCCGAGAGCCTGACCAGCGTCTGCCAGACAACATCACAATTTAATACGGTTGAATCATTTAATACACACTACATCAATAAATAGTATAAAATGTGCAAATAGGCAATGTTTAACTGTACTGTGCAACTCCCGCTAATAAAGTGCAAACTGTTCACTAAAGTGCTGAGTGACATTTGTCCTGTGCAAACCCACATGTGCAAGATTACCCGGCCCGAAGCCGTCAGTCCATAGTGACGAAGTTACCTTCGTCACATTTCCTTCCCCCTCTCCCCAGGAAGCACAGTGTCCTAACCGTTTTGGCTTCGGGACAACCAGTCAGCTACCAGGTTTGACTTCCCCGGCCGGTACCTGACCGTAAAGTTATACGGCTGCAAGGCAAGGTACCACCCCGCGATACGCATGTTTGCGTCCTTCATCTTGTGAAGCCATTGAAGTGCACGATGGTCTGTCTCCAGTATGAACTGCCGTCCGAGAAGGTAGTACCTCAGGGAGTCGATGGCCCACTTCATCGCCAGGCACTCCTTTTCAATGGTCGAGTACCTTGTCTCCCTGTCCAACAGCTTCCGACTGAGGAAAACCACCGGTTTCAGCTCCCCATCCACTTCCTGCAGCAATACCGCTCCAAGGCCTACCCCTGAGGCATCTGTCTGAATGGTGAATAGCTGATTAAAGTCTGGTGAGTGAAGGACTGACTCAGTGGTAATGGCTTGCTTCAGGTCCTTGAAAGCTCTGTCACAGTCCTCGTTCCAGCGGACTTTGGCTGGCACCGAGGCCTTGGTGAGGTTGGTCAACACAACTGCTCTTTCTGACAGCTGAGGGATGAACTTCCGATACCAATTGACTAACCCCAAGAAAGACTTTACCTTCTTCTTTGTAGTTGGCACGGGGTAGGAGGTAATCGCTTCGATCTTACTCAGCTGTGGGCGGATGACACCTCCCCCAATGACGTAGCCCAGGTACTCCGCCTCTTCCTTGGCAAAGGCGCATTTACGGGGGTTGATGGTCAGTCCAGCAGCTTGGATCGCATGGAGGACCTGTTGTAGGTGATCCCTGTGTTCTTCCCATGTTTGGCTGAAGATCACAACATCGTCCAAGTAAGCTGCGGAAAATGTTGCAAACTCCCGCATTACTTGGTCCATGAGCCTCTGGAAGGTCGCAGGGGCACCATGCAGTCCAAAGGGCATCACTTGCTCGTCCCACCCTCTCTAACAACTCGTCGATTCTTGGCATGGGGTATGGGTCAAACTTTGAGATGCTGTTAAGATATCTGAAGTCAATGCAAAATCGTAAGGAGCCATCTTTCTTTGGTACAAGCACCACTGGACTGCACCACTCACTGGTTGACACTTCGATGATCCCCAGCTCTAACATCAGCTTTATCTCCTGCTTCAGGGCCAGCACCAACCGCTCAGGGATACGGTAGCTTTTCTTTCGGCTGGGAGCAGTCTCCTTGAGGTAGATGTTGTGCTGGACCAGATTGGTGAAACCAGGCTGCTCGGTGAAAAGCTCTGGATCCAATAGCTCGTTGATTTCTTCTTGTTGGACCGATGGGAGATGTGTTACATCCAATAGACCTGGTTCAGGTAGGTCCGTGGGGAAAAACTGCTCCGCCACCTCCTCGTCCTCCACTGGCTGTATGAAAAAGTGTTGCGACACGGTGTCTGGTGGATCTTGGAATCCTTTTAGCAGGTTGATATGAAACGTCTGGTGCTTCTTGGTTCTGTCCGGCATATGGATTTCATAGTTGACTGTTCCGACCTGTCTGGTGACCTCATATGGGCCCTGCCATCTAGCCAGCAGCTTGCTCTCACTGGAAGGTAACAGCAACAGCACCTTCTGACCAGGTTGAAACACTCTTTCTCTGGCCTTCTGGTCATTCCAGGTTTTCTGAGTCTTTTGGGCATTCATCAGGTTCCCCTTGGCCAGGGCTGCCATTTTCTCCAACCGCTCCCTCATCTTGACCACGTAGGATACAATGTTTTCACCAGCAGGCTTCGGATTCTCCCAGTGGTCTTTAAGCAGATCCAGGGGACCTCTCACCTCACGTCCATACAACAGTTCAAAAGGTGAGAACCCGGTTGAGGATTGTGGCACCTCCCGGTAGGCGAAGAGGAGGTATGGCAACCACTGGTCCCAGTCGGAACCTGTCTCTGAAACAAACTTGCGCAGCATGCTCTTCAAGGTCTGGTTGTATCGCTCGACAAGGCCATCTGTTTGGGGATGATAAGGGGTGGTCTTAATGCCCTTTACTCCTAGCAGCTGATACACCTGCTTCAGTAACTTGGAGAGGAAGTTTGTGCCACAGTCAGTAAGTATCTCTCTGGCTATGCCTACACTAGAGAATAACTGTAGTAGGCAATTTGCCACATACCTGCCTTTAACAGATCTCAAGGGAAACACTTCGGGGTAGCGGGTAGCATAGTCACAAATTACCAGTATGTAGCGGTTACCCGATGCACTTCTCTCTAAAGGCCCAACTACATCCATACCTATTCTTTCAAACGGGGTTTCAATGACGGGCAAGGGCTGTAACGGGGCTTTAGCTACCCTCTGCCTAGATGTAATCTGGCAGGTCTCACAGGCCTGGCAAAACTGGGACAGCTGGGTGTACAGGCCTGGCCAGGCAAAACGACGACCCACTCTACGCAGTGTTTTATTAAATGCCATGTGCCCTGCCCAAGGAACTGAGTGGCCGAGTTCCATTACCGTGTTTCTGAGTAACTGGGGTAAAGCTAATGCTTCAATCTCACCCTGACGATGGTACATAATACCCTGTTTAATGAGGTAAGTAGCATCCTCCTTAAATCCTGCATCTGCTGTTTTTACACCATCAACCTCTGACACTTTCTCAAACCACTGTGTAAGGGAAGGGTCCTTCCTCTGCAGCTCACCTACATCGGGGGGAATCTGAATGTCTAGCGGGTGACTAGGTACAGGGAGCTCAATGCTTTCCTTAGGGCCAGCCAAAAATGTGTCCCTGCGTTTCTGCGCTTTGGACAGGCGCTGCTTGTTTGTACCTGCCTTTAGCTCAGAATTATAAAATGGTAGCTCACCAAGGGTCGCCTTTGCCGTCTGCGCCCTTGTAGCGACATTTCACATCCTAATCTGGGTGTCTGAGTTTACCTTGAACTCCCCATCGGAGGGATTGGGCATCCCGGGCACTTCTACACTCTGGGGATCTAAGGGAATGACTGGTGGAGGAACTGATAGGGCACTTGGTGATGGCTGTTCTTGCACAAGATCTAGCAACGTTGGAACATCCAGGCCTAAAATGACTGAATAAGGCAGCTTGGGTGCTAGTGCTACCGGAAGAAGGAAAGTCTGCCCCCCGACAGTCAAAAAGACCTCGGCGGTGGTGTAAGGCTTTTCATCTCCGTGGATGCAACTGATGGTAGCTTTATCAGGGGCCCACTGATCCTTGCCAACAAGACTTGACCTCACAACTGTCTGGAAACTGCCACTATCCACCAGTGCTTGCTCACGCTGACCATTGATGAGTACCGGAACTATCCGTGCTTTTTCCTGCCTAACTACTGGTTGCCTGGTGGGTCTGGGAACAGTGCAAAGAAGAGAGGGCTTACTCTGCCTAGCCACTGGGCAGGTGGGTCGTGTGTGGCCAACCTCATTACAATGGTAGCACCGTACTTCTGGCTGAACTTGCCTCTTAGCATAGGTCATTCGACTTGGCGTGGTTTGCTTGCCGCTGCTATTGCTACCATAGGTATAACCACTACCCTTTTCACCCCCATAAGCATTACTTTTGCCCGACGGGTATCGGTTCTGGCAGTTCGCAAAGCTTTTGCTTTCTGTCCTTGCTGAATGAAATACTTCAGCGAGGCGGGACGCTTCCTCCGCCGACTTAGGATCATGTTCCCGGATCCAAACTTCCATCTCTGGGTTCACCATGCGGAGGAACTGTTCAAGGATGAGTATCTCACAAATGTCTTTGATGCTGGACGTCTCAAACCTAACCCACTTGCAGAAGAGGTCCTTCAGTTGGACGTACAGCTCACGTGGGGTCTCGTCCTGTTGGATGTCGAGGGCACGAAACCTCCGTCTATAGGTGTCAGCGGTGATCTCATATTTGGCCAGGATTGCTGCTTTGACTTGCTCGTAGTCCTCAGAGTCTCTAATGTCCATTAGCACATATGCACTGCGTGCTTTACCAGTCAGCAGGGGAACCAATCGGACAGCCCACTCTTCTTGGTCCCAACGACAGACCTGGGCCATGCGTTCGAAGGTAGTGAGGAACTGTTCAATGTCGTCATCTGGCCCCAGTGGCCACAACTTTGGCTCGCGGTGAAGCGGTTGTTCTCTCTGACGTCTTGGCGACCTTCGCCTGGATGAAGACGTCTGCTCCAGATCATCACCGAAGTCCCCTCTTCTTCTGGGCCACTCCTCATCACTGCCTTGCTCTGTTGGCGGCCCCGCTCTCATCTCAGATAGCTGGGCTTGAAGCCTTTGCCAGTTCGTCTCCTGCTGCTTCTGAGACTGCATGAGTGCTTTCATCATCTCAGACAGCTCCTCAAACCTGTCCCTTGGTTCACCAGCCGTGGCCCCCTGGTCAACTCCATGCGTAGCCACCCCGTCATCGGGCACCTCCATTTGGTGTTTTTTTTTCCCCTCTCGGCATTTCCAACTCCTTACTTGGTAAATCCCACTTCTGACACCACTTGTGAAGGCTGACAAGTGAGCGGCCCGACCAAGTAAGGAGACAGAGGCAGAACGTCTTGATACAACCCGGTGTGGGTATATATTCATTCATAGGCAATGTTTAACTGTACTGTGCAACTCCCGCTAATAAAGTGCAAACTGTTCACTAAAGTGCTGAGTGACATTTGTCCTGTGCAAACCCACATGTGCAAGATTACCCGGCCCGAAGCCGTCAGTCCATAGTGACGAAGTTACCTTCGTCACAATATACAAATATTAAAATACATCAAATTGGCTGCAACAGACATCATACAGTATAATTTACATAATTATCCACATAAACAGGTACCAATAGCTTCCGATTGACTAGCATCCAACCGAGCTTTAAAAACATTTAGTGGCACCAGATTGCTCAGTTTCCATTTAATTTGCAGACTATTCCAAGACAGAGGAGCTGCGCATCTAAAAGCTGTCTTCTCTAAGACAGTCCTGGCAGTTGGCACATTTAATAAAACCACAGCATGCGATCTCAGGCAGTAGCCACTTACAATTTTCCGTGAGATCAGATATAAGATGGAAGTTTAGTGCACTGTGATACGCAGCATCTAACTTGACCAGGCAATTGGCAGGTGCATTCATATACATCAAATCACCATAGTCACACACAGCACAGGTAAAAAGGTCACAGTGACTAGCCTTTTCCTGGCCTCAAGCGAGAAACAGGACTTGTTCCTGAAGAAAAAACCTAGCCTAACCCTCAGCTTTTTAAGCAGGTTATTGACATGAAGTTTAAAAGTGAGACAATCATCAAGCCAGATACCAAGGTATTTGTAACAGGTAACCACTTCAAGTATAATTCCTTGCGTAGTTACAATATCTAAAACAGGCTCTGGTGTCTTTCTAGCTTTAGAAAAGAGCATTACCTTGGTTTTCTCAACATTTAAAAGAAGCTTTAGTTCAGAGAGCTGAGTCTGAATAATGTTAAAAACAGCCTGTAATTTAACACCAGCCTCCTTAATTGAGGGACCTGCACAGTACATCACAGTATCATCCGCATAAAAATGTAAAGTAGCTTCATCCACATTTTCACCTAAACTGTTGATGTAGATGGAGAATAAAAGTGGACCTAAAACAGAACCTTGGGGAACACCATTTGGAATGTTCAACCACTCAGAAGACAGCCCATCAAAATGAACACATTGGGACCTTTCAGAGAGGTAGTTTACAAACCACCCTACTGCATGGCTGGACATGCCTATACTGGCTAGCCTCTGCTTTAAAATGTGATGATCGACGGTGTCAAACGCTTTTTGAAAGGTCAATAAATAGAGCTGCACAACTCTGCTTATTATCTAAAATACTCGCCACATCATTCACCACTTTCATTGTGGCAGTGATGGTGCTGTGTTGCTTTCTGAAGCCTGACTGATGTTTAGACAGGATGTCCTTTGTACATAAAAACACCTTTACCTGTTCACTCACTAAGCGTTCAAGAACCTTAGCCAGAACTGACAACATAGAGATTGGCCTATAGTTATTTAATAAGGTGGCCTCCCCTCCTTTTAGCAAAGGCAGGACATACGCTGACTTCCACAATTTTGGAATTGTGTTAGTGCTGAGGGAGATGTTAAAAAGAGTAGTGAGAGGTGGAGCAATAAAATCTGCAGCTATCTTTAAAAAGAAAAGTTCTACGTTGTCCGGGCCGGCCGGTTTCTTAGGATCTAACTTGGTTAAAGCTTCACGAACAACATCAACAGTAAAAGGGGTAAAACTAAAAGGGTTTTCCAACACACGTTTTTCAGAGTCACATACTGTAGTGTTCACAGAAGCAGAGTTAGTGACAGAATCAAATAGAGAACCACAGGACACAAAATGCTCATTAAAGCAATTTAGCATAGTAGCCCTGTCCGATATAAAGCCAGATGCTGTGGTAATGCACGGAGGTAGCTCATTACGGATATCGCCGGTGGATAAAGATTGAATGGCTTTCCAAAATTTTCCAGGATTATTCAGATTCTTTGTGGTTACTGACAGATAGTACTTTGATTTAGCACTTTTGATATGTGAAGTGAAGCTATTTCTTAGCTGCCTAAAATGCAGCCATTCTACCTCTGAGCCTGATTTCCTAGCCTTTGCCTGACTTGTTTCTCTCATGAAGGAGACTGGACAGATTAGCAGAAAACCAAGGATTGTCTCGTCCCTTTACTCTAAATTTACGCAGGGGTGCATGTCTATCAATGATCTCCATAAAACCAAGATAAAAATAAGACCATGCGGTTTCTACATCAGCACACAGATCGATTTTACCCCAATCAAAATCAAACAGATCATGCACAAAACCCTGCTCCACAAAATGTTTTTTGTCTCACTTAATGATAATGCGAGGTTTAACCTTTTGGACCTTAGTGTTCCTAATTGTAGCTACAACACAGTGATCACTCAGATCATTTGCAAATACTCCCACAGATGAATATTTATGGGGAACATTAGTTAAAATGAGATCAATTAGGGAGGATTTATTAGGGGACTTCATGTTAGGGCGAGTAGGACTGTCAACAATCTGAGTAACATTTAAAGAGATGCAAAGGTTTTTTAAATCCTCTGATACTGCAGTTAACCAGTCCCAGTTAAAATCTCCAAGTAGCACTATTTCCTTGTAGTCTAGTTGTGATAAAAGATTTGCTAGTGAAGACAAGGAGTCTTTGACAGCTTAGGGGGGTCTGTAACAGCCCACCACCATGACCTGTTGACCCTTTGCCACTTCTATATTTATGGCTAAAAATTCAAATTGCTTACTGATCGATTTGGAAACTAATGTGGTTACACTGAACTTATTCTTAACATAAATGGCAACGCCACCACCTTTATTAGGCCGGTCGGTACGATACACATTATAACCATTTAAGGCAATGTCAGAGGCCAAAATAGATTTGTTTAGCCATGTTTCTGATAAAACAATTACGTCAGCGTCAGTCGAGCTCGCCCAGATGCGGACAAAATCTAGTTTACCTAACAGACTGCGCACATTCAAGTGGATGAAACCCAACCCAGACCTAGCTTTCAAATCAGCAGGAGTAGCGATCTGACTACTGTAAGGGAAACTTCTGTGTAGCAATGCAGTGGGAGTCACCGACTCATGAAGGAGACACAGGACGAGCAGGAGTTCTGATGTCAAACACTGTTAGTTTATTACAAGCATCGGCCGGAGAATTCATATCACAAGTCACAGCAGCCAAAGGTTCTGACTGCACAGGTGCATTGTCATGTCAATTCTGATCAGCCTCACATCTTGGTAGACCATTTAACTAGTTTACCGAGAGCTAATCAGCATATTGGGGGAAGGTATCCGTGAGCACCTGGAGACACTGAATCACTCATCTGACTTTATGGCTCTTGTGACCGAGAGTTGACCGGCCATAAAACTGATAATGTCAGCAATAGCGGACACTTCCCATTCCTTAAGACAGATAACAGACTTAGGCTTCGTCATAAATGTCAACAGGCCGAAAGGTCGATTATCTTAAGTAAAGACAAAATGAATCCCTCACAACTACTACTACTACTACTACTGGGCGGACCAGGGTTAGGTTGTATATTTCCTGACAGTAATAACAACAACAAAAACAGGCATCTTTTCCTCTTTAACGACACACATACACCGTCATCTTCTCTAGAATCACCAGCAAAGTCTGTGAAAGTGTGATTAGAGCTGAAGAAGCAGTCCTGAAAAACCATCATAGCAGGCAAACAAAAAAGATAAACATATTTTGTCGAGCAGATTGTCCGCGACAAGGCAACCGGCAATTGTTTGTGCAGCACATCTGAACCTCCGCAGGGGATTCCCACCGCGGGTAGCAGAACATACACGAATCCAGTAGACCTCTCAGGATTACTAGAGATCTTCCCACAGTCCAAAACAGCAAACAGGCACAGCAGAAACATGACATGTGCCATTCTCCGATGTTCCCCGGGCAAGAACCCTCCTCCTCAGCCACACCGCAGCCAGGAAAGGTGGAAAGCAAGCCCCAGCTGTGGCGAATCCTCCTCCGCACAGCAGCACACGCCCGACGGGAGCAGGCCCCAGCCCGAAGCGTGGAGCCACTCCGTCTCTCCGCGACGTCCTCGGGGCAAAATCCTTCTCCGCACAGCCGCACTCTACAGGTGGGAGCAGGCCTCTGCAGACCACAAACACCAGACAGGTGGAAGCAGGCAGCAGCCGGTGGAGCCGCTCCGTCTCCTCGCGACGTCTTCGTCGGGGGGAAACCACCCAAGCATAGCCGCACTCAACAGGTGGGAGTGGGCCTCCGCAGACAACAGGACAGGACCAACAGCAGAAAAGTTGTTTCCTGTAGTTATCTGATGATTTATCCAGTATAGCATACAGTACAATATCCCACTGTATCTTTCCTATCCTTAGTGCAGCAGAGATTGTGTGAAGCAGGAAGTGGATGTTACCGCTGTGGTTCTGAAACACGGACACGTCCGTCTCCGGCTTTTTGTCTTCCTTTCCTGGTCCCAGGTGTGTGTTCAGAGTATACAGAGTGTATAAAGACTGGGTCCCGCTGTATTGCTCAGGCTTCACTGCAGCGTCTATTCACAGGCGCGATCCCACTACTACGCGGCACGGGGGCTTTGACCTGCTCCGTGTCCGACCTGCAGTGGCGACTGGTCATTAGGGGCACAGCCCCACCTAGTGTCAGCAGAAAGTATTAAAATAATGATTACAACAAAATGCAAAAAAAATCAAAAAATATATAAAATATATTTTAAGATCATGTTTAATCATCTGATTCGTCTCATTGCTGTTTTAGTATGTGTTCTTCTAATTAGTGTCTACAGTGTGTGCCTATTGAGCTGTTTAGAGCCATGTGGGACAAAACCCGATCCTGCCCCTCCCTCTCACTGTCTAAGTAAACGGTGACTGTACAAACTACACTGCGCATGCTCAGAGTATTTTCCTTTTTAATGTGTGTGGCAAAAAATAATGACCATAGGGGCATAGAGCTGCCATCCCCACCATACGTCATCTCACATAATTCAGAGCTGATTGGCTGTAAGTACGTGTGTCGCGAAAAGTGTGGTGTGTGAAGAGGAGGAGAGAAACGCGTCCTAAAACCAGAAAGTAAGCTGCGCATGGCTTCCCTCCACAAAAAAGCAATGAGATTTCTCCATAGGATTTTAGAAAATAGCTCAAAATAAGATCTGTGGGAAACGTAGCTGTTAGATAAATGTACGTTTTGTTCAGCCGGATAATATCCACATGTCTACCCTACTTTTATAATTTTCGAATCATAAATCCATCATTTAGATTTATGATAAACTTTTGAAACTACAAGAAGATAAGGAGGACTTTTACAAAAAAGTAATAGAGATTTTTGTCCAGAAGGATAGGCAAATGGACTTCATCTTCAAGTCAAGGTAAGACCACCATTTTATTGAAAATGGGATCTTACTAAGAAAGAACAATTCAATATTTAAATGATACAATTACATTTTTTGGGTATCCTTCTGTTGAACTGTCTGTTTAAAATTAATTGAAGCATCAGACTAAAAAAGCTTTTGAAAATAATATTATATTTTGATTTAGGTCAAAATATAATATTTGTAAACCTGAAGAGTCAGTGCCAGTGCCTCACCAGACATGAACCTCACTGCAGAAGCTTATATATAGACATCTGAGTGTTTTGTGCCCCACCACTTTTGTACATATAGAAACGCCACTGCCGACCTGGGCCGGTGGCCCCCTCCTTAGACGACCTGGTGGTCCTGGGCTCCCCCAGGAGCACCATATCGATACCGAACTTAGTGCGGACACCCGTTCGGCATAGTCCCTGCAGCTCAGAGCTCCTGAGCTCAAACGCTCCTCCAGCCTCAGCCTCCCAGTAACTGGGATTTGTATAGCAATACAAGAATAAGATTGTGTTTTTTTACAGTGCACATATGTCCTAGATGATATAAATACTTCTCCCACATTTGCTGAACATTTCTTAGTTACACCTGAGTAAAGTGGATGTTAAGTCAGCTACCTGAGAGAACAGTGCTGCTCTGTAGTAGCCCCCTCTCACCAGAAGAGGGCAGTGACGCTCCACTGACTGTCAGCTACAGTTAAACCTAAGAGAAGAAGAAGAAAATAGCTCACCCTCAGGTTTGTTTCCGGGTCAGCGCGTCACGTTGCCACACTGTAAACACAACTCAGTTTAAACAGAATAATTCAGAATAAGTGATGCACTGCGGTTTCTCTTGAAGTAGGTAACCATTTTTCACTTTAAAAATGTCCGTTTCTATCTGACATACAGTGACTTTAAATCACTGAATTTGTGTTGTGTTATTAGTTCAGTGCTGAATGTTTCCACAGTACAGCCACCTGTGAATGTACCACCAGCGTGCTGCTCTTTTTCATAATTGTGTTTAAAAAAAGATGTGTAATTCAGTAATGAATTTGAGAGACCTTGCTTGTGAGATTTTGTTGACTTGCTCATTTTTCTTCTAGTGTTTTACAGTCACCATAGCTAACTGTTAGCTCATGATAACTGCACATCACTTTTAGTGCTCATAAAATTACTATGTACATCGAAGAGCTAATGCTAGTAATAGTAATTATTTCCTACATAAGCCAGCTCCAGATGTGAGCATTTGCTATAGTCTGATCAGCCTTGTTTGTTTACTTTTTTATAAGAATAATGTGGTGTAAAAAAACATTTAAAAGCATAGATTGTTCATTCTCAGTAAGAGGTAAGACAGTCTGTCATTTGTTAACTACTACTGTAACATCACAGAGATGTGTGACAGCTGATTTATTTGGGGCTTGATGCATTGTTGACCTGCAGGACTAACATTATGCGATCTTCAATATTCTTAACTCTAGGTTCCTTGATTTGCTTTCTCCAAGTTCATCTTGAGATTATTGTTGAACATATACAGTCTTTCCTGATTTGTGGATTATTTTAAGTGTGATACATGTATCACACTTTTGTATGTATTTTAGAAGAGTTATTATGTGATAAGAGCAAATGCATTGTTTTCATCACACCATTAGGCTGTTGGGAAGTTGTATTTGATTGTGTAGAACTACATATAGGTCTACACAAGGGTTATCAAACTCAAGGCCCGGGGGGCAAATCCGACTTCATTTTATGTGGCCCACAAGAGCTTGCAAAGAATATAATATGTTTATTATATGGTTACATGCTACTTCACAGAAGCACGTTGCCCATAAACTACATGTCCCACAATGCATCTCAAATTTGACTTTTTTCTCAGAATTTGACTTTTTTTCTTCAAAATATGCTTTTTTTTCTCAGAATTAGATTTATTTTTCAAAATGTTACTTTTTATTTCAAAATGTCTCTTTTTTTCAGAATTTGGCTTTTCTTTTTAAATCATTTTGTGACAGTCTTACTGAAGAGACTTGCAATTATTTTCCCTAGACTTCTGCTTTCAGACCTAATCAATGATGAAGTTATTACCCTATCCGATAATCATCCAATGCAGAGGCAATCATGTAATATAATACATTATTTTAAATATATTAAATATTTATATATGTATTTTTATATAGTCTTAAAGTTACAACCAGCCCTTTGAGTGCAACCATAATGCTGATGTGGCCCGTGATGAAATTGAGTTTGACCCCCCTGGTCTACACCATCTGCAGTATTTAGAGATTTAGGATATATGCTGTGATTGAATTTCTCATGTTCCTTTTGTTCTTGTTGTCAGGTTGAAATAATCATGAAGAACAGAAACGGGGGCTATGTGGACAACCGGCTCAAACAGAGAGTGGAGCAGGTAAACACCCATAGCCTCACTGTATGATATCAGGTCTGTGGGATTCATTTAATAAACCATGTCCTTGTTATTCATTAAGTAACAAATAAGCAGTATAACGCCGTTAGCTCGTCCATTCCATTAACCAGGGATCTTACGATTGCCCATGATGAGAAGGGAGGGACACGGCTTATATCTCATTTTCTCCATTATCTGGACCCAACTCTCCTCCATCTTCCCTCTGCATCCTCTCTGAAGTGATGTCACAGAAACATCACAGCCTGGGTCCTTCTTTCATGCTGTGTCTGTGTTATTTGTGTTTTTGAATGAGAATGCCACCTGAGACGGGGTCTGATTTTCTTGATGTTGAATTGTGTTTTCAGTACATGGCGACCTGCTCCAGTGAATATGTGGACCTGTCAGCCATGGCTGTGGAGCTCCAGAGACTGCACAGGCAAGTGCATCACAACTAGGGCTTTTCACCATTTGGAAAAAGAATAATAATTACGATTAGTTCGATTTATATTTCAATATGATTCACGATATTGAAGGGAATTCATCCATTTTGAATCAGAATTATCATTATCATTGAAAGATATATTAAATGATCTTGGTGTGATTTGTTTTTGATTTTGTTAAGTCATTCAAAATTATATTTAAAACATATTTAGCCATTAACAAATATTGTGTTCCTATGATTTAGAATATTGCACTTGTCCATAATGAGTTTCGATAACAAATCTAAATAGAACTTATTTAAATAAAACAAACTAATGAGCACACAGTTGAATCCTTACCTCTAATAGAGGTATTAACATTAGCACCTTCATAGCAGTGGGAGTTATTTCAGGGCAGTTGCATAAGACTGCATTTTTTTAAAGGTCACCTATTATCTAACAACTTGTCCATGTCTTTTATACATACATCTGTGTTTCCTCTGTGTAAAGAGAATCGGAAAGTTTCAGGACAAAAAGTTCTCTCACCTTTTGTCCTGATTAATTTATATAAAAACCTGTCTGAAAAGGAGCTGGTCAGATTTGGGCCACTTTTTGATGTCACCATGTATTTTGGGCTTGTACAACCATTAGCCAATAACTTTAGCCAAAATAATTGGTATTTCCAGCCAAACACTTCAGAGACATGTTTTGTATATATCTGAGACCTATAATATATTGTTAAAAAGAGTATAATAAGTAAAAAGTGGACACTGAGTGTGTATTAATGTCTATATAAACAATTGAAAAAAATTCTGTTTATATTTCATCTTTAGAATGGATTACGGCAGGCGAAACAAAATAGCTTTCAGGCTTCAAGTAGAGAAAGGTAAGAGTGTACCGTACATTACTGCCGTATCACACGGTGTAGTTTGGCGTACATGTGTTTTCAGTCCGTGTGTTCCTTTAACAATTATTGCACTTGTTGTGATTTTTATAACATTTGTTTAATCGTGCAGCGATGGTACCAACTCATCCATGCCATTGTTCATGATAAAACTCTGATCTGTTTTTTTGATCTGCCTCTCCTAGTGTATGACATATTAATGAAGGACTCTGGGATAAATGATCTGGAGAACAAACACATGGCTAAGAGAGCAAAGCACGCCAACAAAGGCATGGGGTAAAGAACACCCTCTACCACTGCTTCCCTCCAATGTACTCATATTCTATATACACAACTTGTGTGTGTGTGTGTGTGTGTGTGTGTGTGTGTGTGTGTGTGTGTGTGTGTGTGTGTGTGTGTGTGTGTGTGTGTGTGTGTGTGTGTGTGTGTGTGTGTGTGTGTGTGTGTGTGTGTGTGTGTGTGTGTGTGTGTGTGTGTGTGTGTGTGTGTGTGTGTGTGTGTGTGTGTGTGTGTGTGTGTGTGTGGTGTGTGTGTGTGTGTGTGTGTGTGTGTGTGTGTGTGTGTGTGTGTGTGTGTGTGTGTGTGTGTGTGTGTGTGTGTGTGTGTGTGTGTGTGTGTGTGTGTGTGTGTGTGTGTGTGTGTGTGTGTGTGTGTGTGTGTGTGTGTGTGTGTGTGTGTGTGTGTGTGTGTGTGTGTGTGTGTGTGTGTGTGTGTGTGTAGTGAAGGCGGCAGCTCAGAGGAGGACGGCGACAGTGATGACGTCATTCTGGAGGACACGGTAGGAATAAATGGGAAGGTTAAATCAAAAGGCTATGGGAAGATTCAGACCTAAAGAAAGGTGTTTATGGCAGGGTTCCTACAGTCATTAAAAACCTGGAAAAGTCATGGAAATTCAAAAAGCTAATTTCAGGTCCTGGAAAAGTTATGGAAAACTATTTTTCCCGAAGTTTTGGAAAAGTCATGGAAATGTAACTAAAGTTGCATCAAATATAATTTATATTTTATCTAATCGGCGAAATAGTAATACTATAATGATAATAAATACTGTATTGTATAGAAACGTAAAATGGCATTTAACTGACGAGGTATTTTGCTGGTGAGAGATTTGAGTTGCTTTAGCGTGTAGAAGCTAGTAAGCCGACTATTTGATTTGTTTTAGATAGGCACCACATGTTTCATATGCAGACCTTGTTTTCCTATTCCATGTTAAAATAAACCATTTTCAGTGGTACGCTGAGAAAGAGTCATGTTTTTGGTCGTGGAAAATTAGGTAAAGGTCCTGGAGAAGTCATTGAAAATCATTGGTGAAAAAGTGTATGAACCCTGTTATGAGAAGCTTGTTTAACTTATCTTAAAACACACAACTTTAGATAATGAAGTGAAATCACATGTTAAGCACTTATCTAACAAGGCTGTCCTTTCTAAACAAAATATATGGATAGATAGATGGATTTCAAAAGGATTTCTGCTTTAAAAGGGATGGCAGTTTCTTTATCAAGAGCCTTTTAGGTATATTTACAATATTTATCAGTGGTAAAAGGCTTTTCTTATCCCACAATTTAATACAAACTGTTTTAATATAACAATACAAGGCACACAAGGCAATCATCAAAATGTGATTTGATTGATTTAGCTAACTTATAACTTAACTTAGGCAATATACCTCACCTCTAATGAGGGGCCCAGCCCTTGGTAGGTTTTTCTGTATGTGGCCCAGCTGATCTGGGAGGGAGTTCCAGAGGCGGGGGGCGAATGAGCAGAAGGCTCGGTCTCCCATTGTTCGGGATGTAAAGTAGAGGAGCGTGGCTGGAGCGGAGAGAGCGGGTAGATGTCTGGGTACGGATGAGGTCACAGAGGTATTTTGGGCTTTGTCCATTCAGGGCTTATAGGATATCTTCTCCAATGGGAGGCCTGGCAGCATCCGTTGCAGCCAATGAGTGATGCTTGGGCTGTGAGCCTTTTTCCAAAACAATGCAATACAGGTTTTGGCGTAGAGCAAGCTGAGGTCTCTAAATGTTGGCTCACTATATGTATGCTCTTCTGGATATAAACCCAGCAGAAAACACTTTGGATCCAGTCAAATCGGCTTTCAACTGATCTTCTCTATTGCACCTCTTCCCAGAACACTTGAATCTTTCTGCGGAGAAGGGCTTTTTGAGATCATGGAACAAAGAAGGAGACAACTAGTAGTGTGTCTTCCTGTATTTTTGGACCTGCTTGTAATGTGTTATTTATATTGTGTATTATGTTTTTATTTTGAAATGTTAAAAATGTTACCCTTAATATTTGAAGCATCTTTGAGTACCTCGAAAAGCCCTCTATAAATGAAATGTATTAGTATTGCCTTAACCTCTTGTCAATAATAATATATAACTGGTTTGAAAAAAGTATATCGACTCTTTTGATATAGCCAGGCCCATCATTTCCCCTTTGTTCTAGTTTTTTGTAAAGCTAAACATATCCTGGAGCTATCTCTGTACTAAATGGAGATGATGGATGTGGATTTGGATTGCCCTCACGCACATTTCCCAAATATGGGACTGCTTCTTAAAGGTCACCTATTATGCAAAATCCATTTCTTTTCTACATAAACATGTGTCTCCTCTGTGTAAAAAGATTCTGAAAGTTTCAGGGACAAAGATTCACTCTCTTTTTGTCCTGTATATATCTGAGACCTATAATAGGGAACCTTTAAAGAGTCCTCTCTGACAATGAGATCTGATTCTTCCATGTTTCTGTTTGTTGCCCTCCGCAGCCGATCAACCACATGAACAGCTCCCTAACGTCTCTGTACCGTAAAGGAGTCCCTGAGTCGGGCTGCGGCTCCCCCAGGAGAGATCCTCCTGCTGCCAGCACTCCTGGCGGCGCAGCCAGCGCCCCCCCCA
The DNA here is from genome assembly GCF_902827175.1 of Gymnodraco acuticeps. Taxonomy (NCBI): domain Eukaryota; kingdom Metazoa; phylum Chordata; class Actinopteri; order Perciformes; family Bathydraconidae; genus Gymnodraco; species Gymnodraco acuticeps. The sequence continues at coordinate 179,791 of NW_022989800.1, read as the reverse complement.
CTGCAGGAACACAGGTGTCCACAGGAGGCTGGTTCATTGACAAAGGCAGAGGCCCCGAGGAGCGCAAAATCTTAATCGACCTGTGTGATGATGTAAGTTCCTCTGGAGGGGGTGTGTGTGTATTTAGAGACAGACATTGTACATAAGGAGGTAATAACTGTTGGTTTTTGTAGTTTTCTCATGTTTTGTGTAACTTACAATACTTGTTTGAACAGTGTCTGTATATATGATTAGGATTCATTGTCATTTTCTTTTCTTTTTTTTGATTCTATTGCCCACAAAAACATGTGTATCTTTCATATTACAGCAACAAACCAAGTGAGTAATGAGCTCATATTTCTGTCCCCAGCAGACGGATGTGTCCATGCTTGAGCCGGAGAAATCGACCAAAAAGTCAAAGAAAAGGACAAAGGTCTCTGAAACTACTGTGACCCGCACCCCAAATAAGAAAGGTCAGCCTCGTCTAGCTTTCCAGTATAACTATAAAGTAGAGCTGCAACTATTTTGATTATGGATTCATCTGAGAAATATTTTATTGATTCATCGTTTTGAGAAACTGGGATAACATTTCCTCTTTCTGCCATTTTGCATGACAAATTACGTAAGGATTAACTCAATATTTGCAGATTTTTTTATTCTATCAATCGATTTATAAAGACGAATTGTTGCAGACCTTCATAAATATATGCTTGAATTACTATTGAACACCACTCAAAAATATAATGTATATTCCCTGTATGGCTGCAACATACAATTCTTCTCATAATTAATGGACGGATGATATTTCTTTCATTATTTATTGTGTATTGACTATGGTTGTTGAATTGCTAGTTGACAGATATTTATGAACAGTATTGGCTGTGAGGTTCCACTATGTTGCATTCACAGTATTTTCTCTTTTTAAATGATTTTTCAGCAAAATCAAAATCTCTCGAGCTGCAGTATCCCACTCTGAAGTTTGAAGATGTGGGAGGCAATGAAGAGACGTTAACGGTAAATATATATTTGAAACCTTTCTTCATTTATTTGACACAGAAAAAGCTGTTATTATTATTATTATTGTTATAGAGTTATTTCATATTATCCATTGTGACTAGTTTGAACCTGTACTACTTTGACCTGCTGCAGGAGGTGTGTAAGCTGCTGATCCACATGCGTCATCCGGAGGTGTACCAGAGCCTGGGGATGGTTCCTCCCAGGGGCTTTCTCCTGCACGGACCCCCCGGCTGTGGAAAGACCCTGCTGGCCCAGGCTGTGGCGGGGGTGAGTGCTGGACAATGCCTGGGGAGAACATGTGTACACACTCGCCTGTCTGCTGTTTTTATTACCAGCAGATAAAGAGGGTTAGAAAGGTCCAGACATAACCTACTCCGTCTGGACCAGGTTATGTTCAGAGGTCAGGCTTTTAAGCAGAAAATACCAGTGTTCAATAACTAGTTTCTTTAACCATAGCATGACATCAATGCCACCAATCAAAATCGTGGCAGACATTAAGCGGTTAAGCAGAACTGAAATCAACCAGTAAGCAGTGTCGATCAATGGAATATACAAAAAGAAGAACTTTGAACATAGAATGGTTGTTTTTTATTGCTTTTTGAATAAAGTGATATATTTTGTGTGTCAGGAGCTGAAGCTGCCCTTGTTGAAGGTGTCGGCTCCAGAGCTGGTGTCTGGAGTGTCGGGGGAGTCTGAACAGAAGCTCAGAGAGCTGTTTGAACAGGCTGTGGTTAGTACTAGTTTTCCTCTTCTATAGTGATCAACACAAGTCAAGAGATTGGAGGAGGTGAAGTCCACACACGTCTCGCTGTAGGATTAAATAAACAGGTCATTTGGATAAATGATAAATAATGTTGCGTGCGTCTTCCCCCTCGCAGAGCTCTGCTCCGTGTATCATGTTCATAGATGAGATCGATGCCATCACACCAAAGAGAGAGGTGGCTTCTAAAGACATGGAGAGGAGGATCGTAGCCCAGCTGCTGACCTGCATGGACGGTAGGACACACTGACTCCAGAGCAGCGTCACAATATGTCCTCTTCTCAGAGACTTTATGTACAAGACAACCTGCCTTTCATTCAGCATATCCAGGCAGTAGCCTATACTCCAACAATGAAACACACAAGCACATACTACTAGGGATGTAACGATATACCGAATATCGCGGTATCGCGGTAAATAAATGTCCCAATACCGTCGGAAATCTTTTTTTTTTTTAAATCTTTTTTTTTAAAACACTTTTTTTTTTGTTTTAAACCTTTATTTAACCAGGTGGTCCCATTGAGATCATCGATCTCTTTTTCAAGAGAGACCTGTCCAACATGGCAGCAAGTAGGTTACAACATGAACATAAAACAACAGAACACAAAAGGACATCGTATTTACAGTGCTACATTTACACACCTAGAGACATTGACAAGTACCAACAGTATATTTATATCTCGCCCTGTCAATAAGCCTCGCCTTCTTGGCAAAAACTGTATTGTTTTTGAAGTGGTGGAAAGACATGGGCACAGTTTGACCCACTGCTGTCACCCATGGCTAAAGCATATCTCTCCGTCCCACTGAGGTGGCGTTAGACTTTTTCGCTGTCCGTCATTTTGACAGACAGGATCGTAAAATGTCCGTCATAATCCCTTATTACCCGTCGGGTCTGAACAGTTCACGAGAGAGCACGCTCATGAACTGTCAACGGGGGGGGTGGCGGTGTTATGCCGTGTGTGCATGCACCTCGCGGGAGCGCGCACACTCACAGCGTAAAGCAAAACCTCATGTATTGATCTGTACGGAAAAGTACGGTTTGGAAACTATATCATTTCCTTTTGGAGGGCATGCATAACACGGCATAACACCAGAGCCTCGCTGCGGGGAAACGTTGGCGCTGTTCCGAGTTTGTTCTAATCTGTCAAAATGACAGACTGCTTTCAGATTTTTCCGTCATTGTTAAATAAAATATTCGGTTAACGCGACCACTGCTGTCCCAGCAACATCAGTACCAAGCGAGAGAGTTTTTTCCAGAGCAGGGGATATTGTAAATGCCCAAACATCCCAGCTTATAAATACCTGGAAATGTGGACATTCTCATATTCCTAAAAACCTGTCTGATTATGCTGAGTGAGTGACTAGTGAGTTTGAGTTGAGTTACTTGAAAAACTAAAGTGAAACTTGATTTATTTTATTGCAGGGTCTGATTATTAAATGTCCTTGTTTATTTGTGAGATGCAGTGGCACAAAGAAAATGCCTACTTTGTTTGGTAGTACCAGGGCCGCCCCTCCCTACAGGCCAATCACGCAGGCTGCATGGGGCCCCGCCTTGCGCAGGGGGCCCCGCCCAGAGGGCCTCAGCTGCTGTGCGCAGTTCTCCGCTCAGTTCTCCGCGCACTCCCGGCTGACACGCGAGAGTGAGAGGTGACTTAAGGGGAGCACGTCTGTAACCCGACACCGTTGCAATGAATCGACATCTGACCAATCACGGCTTTGATACGGCCACTAGTGCAGGTGAAGAGATGTTGGTGAAAAGATAGTTTCAGTCCGGCGCAAAAAACAAAACATGAAGAAACTAGAGCATCACTCGAAGGTGGGTTATTGTATGAGTCAAATGTACAACTTGCAAATGTTGTATAAGTCAAATGTCATGTTGCCAATTACCATATTAAAACATCAGCTGCAATTCACGACATGAAGAAGGCAGTCTCTGCATAGCATATACTGTAGGCTAATGGAGATGCAGTTATTTCCAGCATTCTTTATTTACCATTCATTCAAGTATGTGATGCCTTTTATCTGCTAATGTACAGGAGGAAGAGTGATAAACTGTCTAGTTGGCTTACATAACAGTTAAAGTTGACAGCCTAAAAAATATGGAGCATTTTTCACCCTTATATTCATTTTTATGTCAATTTGCACATTTCATGGTGATGCTCAGCCTCTCCCCTTAACTCCTAACAGTCATCATCATGTCAACCACAACACAGAGAAATACTGATAGAAATGTGTGTGTAGTTGTTGATACATTGCTGACAGAGGGAACTACATTTGAATACAGATTTAAGAAATATCAGTTTTTGAGCATGTCATAAGCATGTTTTGTCTTGACTATATTACAACTATATTATAATAAAATAATATAGTATTTATATTATTGAATTGATTATGATTATTATTATTAGTAGAAGTTGTTTATTTGCATTAATTATATTTTAATCTTTTTGAGGCTAGTATTTGGCAGGAAATGCAGACGTATTCACCTGTAAACGCATACTGAATGACATACACATTTACCATTTACCTCACTGCATAAAAAAGTGTTGATAATAATAATAAACAGGAATTATATTTGCAAAGTAGCCTACTTTGTTTCCAAAAAAAAAATGTTTCACTCCTGTCGGTTGGGGGGGGGCCTCATCTCACAATGTCGCTTGGGGCCCCAAGTTGGCCAGGGGCGGCCCTGGGTAGTACTATAGGTACAAAACACTGGTTTTCTTATTCCAGTCTGTTACTGTCACTTTGTTTTTGACACTTTAAAATACTGCTATCCTACTAAAATGCTGTACAAATCAGATTTATTATTTAATAAAGAAACATTTATTTTTTTTCTTTATTATTCAATATCGCGATAAATACCGTACCGTTGACTTGATATCGCGATATTATCATACTGTGAGTTTTTGGTATCGTTACATCCCTACATACTACATACTACTGAGCTGACAGAAAATGCTCCGTTTTAGTTTAATACACACAGTTAAGCTCACACTAGGGCTGTAACCGAATATCCGAATATTCGTTCGTTGGAGTACTATTCGGGTTTCAATTTTGTTATTCAGATATTTGTTTTTTTTTTCATTTTTTTATTTATTGAAATCTCCAATATCAACGTACAGTAAGAGCTTGTGCCTCTTCGGGGGGTGCTAACACTTAACCATAAACGTTATCGTTTACTTTCTCCGTCTTTATATGTAGATATTTATTTTTCTCCATTAATCTCCGGCACGTTGTTTCCATAGCAACAACAACTTCTTGTCAACCGTGCTACCTCTCCTTCAAAATTAAAGCATGTCTATACAAAATAGAAAGCCAAGCCAAATTACACTTAAGACATATACAACTGCAACGAAAGTAACAAACACAATGCAATATCCTTTTCAATTTCAAAGAACACCAATTGGGTTGTATACATTAACAAATAACTATAAAACAACAATACTGTAGAATAACAAAAAGAATGCCATGAATAAACCGAAATACACATGTCGAAGCGGTTCGCTGCTGATTACTACGCACATCCCTAAATTAGGCTCATCAACAGCTGGTGGATATGTGATATTAAGCAAAAGGTGAAGCATCTGCCAACACTTAGAAAAGAGAAGAGATACAGAAAATGACTTGACAGTGTTGCTCTCCTCCTGGCAGACCTGAACAGTCTGACGGTGACGGCTCAGGTGATGGTGATCGGGGCCACCAACCGGCCGGACTCCCTGGACCCCGCCCTGCGCAGAGCGGGGCGCTTCGACAGAGAGATCTGCCTGGGGATCCCTGATGAAGCAGCTCGACTCAGGTCAGACAAACGCCCATAGAGAATGAGGATGTACATTAGTATGCTGAATATTGTATTGCTTTTGCCAAACGATCGCCTCTGCGGTCGCTTTCACACTTTGAAAAGTAACAACCGAATTCTCTGTTCTGCAGGATCTTGAAGACGCTGTGTCGGAAGCTGAAGCTGCCGGAGGACTTTGACTTCAAGCAGCTGGCCCGCATCACTCCGGGCTACGTGGGGGCCGACCTCATGGCTCTGTGCCGGGAAGCAGCCATGAGCGCTGTGCACAGAGTTCTGATGGAAAGAAGAGCATCGAGCCAAAAAAAGAGCTCCACTGAAGAGACTGTAACAGGTGGAGCTCAGACTGACGAGGCTGTGACAGACGGAGCTCAGGTGGAGGAGGCTGTGACAGACGGAGCTCAGGTGGAGGAGGCTTTGACAGACGGAGCTCAGGTGGAGGAGGCTGTGACAGACGGAGCTCAGGTGGACGAAGCTGTGACAGATGGAGCTCGGGTGGAGGAGGCTGTAACAGACGGAGAGGTCACAGAGACACAGACAACAGACCTCACCCCCCCGCTGCCTCAGGAGGAGGCTGGGCACAATGACCTGCAGGTATGGGGGTCTCCAACCACACATCTGTCTCATTCCACTCAGAAGGATACTGTACTTTTATCTACACATATAAATATAAACATTGTTACCGATGTTGGCAGTGAGAGCTGTGTTCAAACCCGGAATTGGTGTTTTATTTCTTCGGGGAATTCTGGAGCATTTGCATATTACACTTTTTTCCCATTGTTTTTCTTTATGTACTATTAATAGAGGCTCAACTCAAGGTTCAAGGTTCTTTATTGTCAAACTAACATAGCTACAGAGTAATTATGTCGTTGAAAATCTTAGATCACAGGCTTCTCCAACAATGCAACACAATAATACAGATAAGCAGACAATATTAAAGCAATATTAAAGTATATTATATTAAAAGTAATACAAAAGAGAATAGTTCTTAGAAAATGAGTTTTTTTTTATTTTTGTATCAACTTTAGTGAACAGTGTCCTCTTGCTGCTGGAAAAACATCAAGTCTTGAAAGTCACATCTCATTTTTATTCTAGGGTCCGTTTTTGTGAATGTAAACAAAAAATGAGGGCGGTTGCAGATAAGTTACAAAACAACTCACCATTAGAACTGAGAAGATCATATAAAATAATGTAGGTCTGTCGCCCTGCTGTGTTTCCAAACATTACTGAGCCTTTAATCAGAAACATTAATAATGTAATGTTAGGACCGGTCAGTTATTTTGAGAGCATTTTCTCGTTCTGTAGTTTTGTATTTCCTTGCCAGTTATTGAGGGCATGTTGTGTGCTGTGTCCAGCAGGGGGAGCTGTGGCACCTGCTGCAGCTGCTGAACAACACTGAGACTCTGTCGGAGGAGGAGCTGGCCGGCCTCTCCATCCTCATGTCAGACTTCCAGGCGTCTCTGGCCAGCGTGCAGCCCTCCGCCAAGAGGGAGGGCTTCGCCACGGTGCCCGACGTCACCTGGGAGGACGTGGGGGCACTGCAGGACATCAGGGAGGAACTGACCATGGCCATACTGGTAATCATCATCATCATCATTCTTCATGTTAAACATCTATGATCCACACAGAGAAGATCCATTTATACTCTGAGATCTTTAACCATCAAGTCCCAATTATCAAGGAAGAATATTTAGCTTGGGTCAAATGGTGTCAACACAATGGGATTAAAGAGATTATATTTCATGGGGTTTCCCCTTGTGTAGGTTTGTGTGCATGTCAATGGTCTGCAAAGGCTCAAATCCCAAAGTTCCCTCCAGATGGAGTTGTCATCAAAAGTAAGATAACACTTTGGTGTTTTTTATACTAAGAAACAACATCCTTCTCATTGTGTGTCCTGCAGGCTCCGGTGCGTTCTCCGGAGCAGTTCAAAGCTCTGGGGCTCAGCGCTCCATCCGGGGTGCTGCTGGCTGGACCCCCAGGCTGTGGAAAGACCCTGCTGGCAAAGGTGAACCCCCCACACACACATTACATTTAGCTGACGCTTTTTTCCAAAGCGACTTACACTAAGTGCATTCGACCAAGAAGATACAAACTTGAAGAAAACAGAATCATATAAGTACATCAGGTTTCATAGAGACAAAACATTTCAAGTGCTACTCAACTGGCTTTAGATAAGCCAGTCCTTTATTAGTATATAAGTGCTTTGTTAGTAATTCTATCGCTCGAATTGGAGTCGAAAGAGATGAGTTTTCAGTCTGCGCCGGAAGATGTGTAAGCTTTCTGCTGTCCTGATGTCAATGGGGAGCTCATTCCACCATTTTGGAGCCAGGATAGCAAACCCACGTGTTTTTGCTGATGGGAACTTTGGTCCCGCTCGCAGTGCTGGTGCAGCGAGCCGTTTGGCTGATGCAGAGCGGAGTGCACGTGCTGGGGTGTATGGTTTAACCATGTCCTGGATGTAGGAAGGGCCAGATCCATTCGCAGCATGGTACGCTAGTACCAGTATCTTGAAGTGGATTCTAGCAGTTACTGGAAGCCAGTGAAGGGAGCGGAGGAGCGGCGTGGCGTGGGAGAATGTAGGAAGGTTGAATACCAGACGAGCCGGTGCATTCTGGATGAGCTGCAGAGGTCGGATGGCACATGCAGGTAGACCAGCCAGGAGGGAGTTGCAGTTGTCTAGGCGTGAGATGACGAGAACCTGGACCAGAAGTTGCGTCACTTTCTGGGTCAGGAGGGAACGTATCCTCTAGAGCTGTACCCGAATATCCGAATATTCTTTCGTTGGAGTACTATTCAGGTTTCAATTTCGTTATTCGGATATTCGTTTTGTTTGTTTTTTCGTTTTTTTCCCGTTTTAAAAAAAAATAGAATTTATTGAAATCTCCAATATCAACGTAAGAGCTTGTGCCTCTTCGGGGGTGCTAACACTTAACCATAAACGTTATCGTTTACTTTCTCCGTCTTTATATGTAGATATTACTTTTCTCCGTTAATCTCCGTCACGTTGTTTCCATAGCAACAACAACTTCCTGTCAACTGCGTTAACTCTCCTTCAAAATAAAAGCATGTCCATAAATAGGAAGCCAAGCCAAATTACACTTAAGACATATACAACTGCAACAAAAGTAACAAACACAATGCGACATCCTTTTCAATTTCAAAGAACACAAATTGGGTTACATTAACAAATAACTATAAAACAACAATACTGTAGAATAACAAAATGAACACCGAAATACACGTGTTGAAGCGGTTCGCTGCTGATTACTACGCCGCCTCCCCCCCCCCGCGCGGGCCGAATATTCGCTGCTGATTACTACCGAATATCCGGTGCCCGAAAAATGGTATTTGGGACAGCCCTAGTATCTTCCTGATGTTGTGAAGAGTGTATCTGCAGCAGCGGGTTGTTGCAACGATGTTTGCAGTGAAGGACAGGTTGTTATCTAGGGTCACACCCAGATTCCTTGCAGTCTGAGTCGGGGAAACAACAGAGGGGCCGATGTTAATTGTTAGGTCAAGAGTTGGATACTCTTTTCCCGGAAGGAAAAGCAGTTCAGTCTTGTCAAGGTTGAGCTTGAGGTGGTGAGCAGACATCCACCGAGAGATGTCTGCTAGACAAGCAGAGATGCGTGCGACGACCTGGGTCTCTGAGCGGGGAAAGGACAGAATTAATTGGGTGTCGTCAGCGTAGCAGTGGTATGAAAAACCATGTGGGCTAATGACAGATCCGAGCGAGTTTGTGTACAGGGAGAAGAGGAGGGGACCAAGAACAGAGCCCTGAGGGACCCCAGTAGTTAATTGACAAGGGTCGGACTCTGACCCTCTCCAAGTTACCCTGTAGGTACGTTCTTTGAGGTCTGAGGTGAAGAGGAAAAGTGCAGAGCCTGAAACTCCAAGTTCTTGGAGAGTGCGAAGGAGGATCTGATGATTCACCGTGTCGAATGCAGCAGACAGGTCCAGAAGGATGATGACAGAGGAGAGGGAGGCTGCTTTAGCCGTGTGCAGTTCCTCAGAGACAGCAAGGAGGGCAGTTTCTGTTGAGTGACCTGCCTTGAAACCAGACTGGTGCGGATCCAGAAGGTTGTTCTGATGGAGATAACAGGAGAGTTGTTTAAAGACAGCGCGTTCAAGTGTTTTAGACAGGAATGGGAGGAGAGAGACCTGTAGTTTATAACATCGGACGGGTTGAGAGTGGGTTTCTTTAGGAGAGGGTTTACTCTTGCCTCCTTGAGACTGTTTGGAAAGTGACCAGAAGTTAGAGAAGTGTTGATTAAATGGGTGAGAAACGGTAGAATATCAGTAGCGATAGTCTGAAGGGGGTTTGAGGGGATAGGGTCCAGAGGACAGGTGGTAGGACGGGCAGAGATAATGAGGGTAAGAACCTCACTTGGAGAGAGAGGGGAAAAGGAGGTTAGTGTGTGGGTGAAAGGAGGGTCTGGTGACCCAGCAGTGAGTAAAGGTGAGTCAGAAAAAGAAGAGCGAATATCATCACTTTTTTTCAAAGTAGTTAACAAAGTCGCTTGACAGAAGGGAGGAGGGGGAAGGGGCTCTGGGGGAGTCCAAGAGGGTGGAGAAGATGGAAAATAGTTTTTTGGGATTGGAATAGGAAGAATGGATCTTATCTTGAAAGAAAGTGCTTTTTGCCTGAGAGATCGAAGCAGAGAAAGAGGAGAGGAGAGCCTGATAGGTTAGGAGGTCGTCATGGTGTTTGGATTTCCACCATTTCCGTTCAGCTGCCCGAAGGATGGTTCTATTAGCACGCAGTGCGTCATTTAGCCAGGGAGCAGGAGGGGACTGACGAGCCTGCCGAGATGTGAGAGGACAGAGAGAGTCCAGAGAGAATGAAAGCGTAGAGAGGAGAGTTTCTGCAGCAGAGTTTGGAGGCAGAAGTTGGAACGAGTCAGAGGAAGGGAGGGCTGAGAGCACCGATGAGGCAAGGGTAGAGGGGAGAGGGAACGAAGGTTACGGTGGACAGGTGCAGAGTTAGAAGAGATTAGTTTGTTATGTTTGGAAAGGGGTAGAGAGAATGAAATGAAAAAGTGATCCGAGGTGTGGAGCGGGTTTACAGAGAGGTTAGTAACAGCAATAATAGTGTTTTAGTGCAATTGATCTACTTTTCTTTGGTAGTCCATCAGCTAACCACACATTTTTAGAAATGATTTGTAATCAAAATAGATACTCAATGACTCATAAAGGGTGATTTTCTTTACTTTTTTCTGGCTAATTGACAATTATTTGTTGTTGTTTTTAAGTGTACAGAGAAAAGGACTTTATGTTTAAGAATCAGACCTATAAAATGTAAGATAACATTTTTACTAAAACAACTTTCCAGAGAGCCGAGAGTAAAACTTAAGTCATACATACAGGTTCCTGCATCATCAAGTTATTTAATGATACATCTTAATCATTTTAACTCAAATTCAAGTGTCAATGATGCCAAACTACTACTGGTACTTTTTCACTATCTATACAACTATACAAATGGCATTGGATAGAGCCAAGCTAACTGATAATCATGAGGTATCGAGTTGGTTGTTTTGTCGGCGTCCAGATTTTCCTACTCTGAGCCCAAATGTCCCCCCGCTGTTTCTACATAATGAATAGTCGGGGGTGTACTGTGTCTCACTGTGTGTTTCTGTGTTGTCTCCTGACAGGCAGTGGCCAATGAGTCAGGCCTCAACTTCATCTCTGTCAAAGGTCCAGAGCTGCTCAACATGGTAAGTCACCGAGCTGCAGGAAGATGGAAATGTGGCCGAGGCTGCCTGTACATTATTTCGATGTTGGGTCATAGTACAGCCAACATTTCTAACTTGACCAGGCAATTGGCAGGTGCATTCATATACATCAAATCACCATAGTCCAGCACAGGTAAAAAGGTCACAGTGACTAGCCTTTTCCTGGCCTCAAGCGAGAAACAGGACTTGTTCCTGTAGAAGAAACCTAGCCTAACCCTCAGCTTTTTAAGCAGGTTATTGACATGAAGTTTAAAAGTGAGACAATCATCAAGCCAGATACCAAGGTATTTGTAACAGGTAACCACTTCAAGTTTTATTCCTTGCGTAGTTACAATATCTAAAACAGGCTCTGGTGTCTTTTTAGCTTTAGAAAAGAGCATTACCTTGGTTTTCTCAACATTTAAAAGAAGCTTTAGTTCAGAGAGCTGAGTCTGAATAATGTTAAAAACAGCCTGTAATTTAACACCAGCCTCCTTAATGGAGGGACCTGCACAGTACATCACGGTATCATCCGCATAAAAATGTAAAGTAGCTTCATCCACATTTTCACCTAAACTGTTGATGTCGATGGAGAATAAAAGTGGACCTAAAACAGAACCTTGGGGAACACCATTTGCAATGTTCAACCACTCAGAAGACAGCCCATCAAAGTGAACACATTGGGACCTTTCAGAGAGGTAGTTTACAAACCACCCTACTGCATGGCTGGACATGCCTATACTGGCTAGCCTCTGCTTTAAAATGCGATGATCGACGGTGTCAAATGCTTTTGAAAGCTCAATAAATAGAGCTGCACAACTCTGCTTATTATCTAAAATACTCGCCACATCATTCACCACTTTCATTGTGGCAGTGATGGTGCTGTGTTGCTTTCTGAAGCCTGACTGATGTTTAGACAGGATGTCATTTGTACATAAAAACACCTTTACCTGTTCACTCACTAAGCGTTCAAGAACCTTAGCCAGAATTGACAACTTAGAGATTGGCCTATAGGCAGGGCTGCACATAACTGGTGCGCATGCGCACCTCGGCCAAAAAAAAGAGCACCGGGTCATTTGAAAAAAGGCGCATTTGCGTACCAACATTGAGAGAGAGGGAGAGAGAAGGGAGAAGAGAAAAGAGAGGAGAGAGAAGAGAGAGAGAGAAAGATATTTGCGAATTGCATATGAACTCAGGGCCGGCCCGTCGCACTGGCGTTGATTTTCGCCTAGGGCGCCAGATCTGTGGAGGCGCTGCGCTGGTAGTTCTGGGAGGGAAAAAACATTTTTGACCGTTGGTGCTCACCGTGCTCATCCTAATTTTCGGCCTTGATGCAACAACATTCATAATTAAGTAAATGTAACACCCTTTTCACCCCGGTTACACGTTTCATTTGCCCTGTATGATGGGCGCCGTAAGTGATGAAAATGGGGGATGTTGGCTTGTCTGGCACCCGCAGCTCATAGCCAAAGTGCGTGTGAGCAAGGTAGAGAGGGAGGGTGCACCGGTACCCGGCGCTGTTGTTATTAGAATCTGGTGCGAGCTGCTCTAACGGAAGAAGAAGATGTTTCTACAATAATGTGGAGGGAGAGTCCTCTCCAGTCAGACCGAGAGACTGATAACTACAGCTCAGTGAGGTAAAGGACTCCGAGTGTTTAGATAGTTCACTTTAGTCTAAGTTCAAACGGTTTGGTCACAATTTATGTAAACACATATTTTCAAGGCACTCCTTTATAATTATTGGGATAAACAGGTTTGAAATCATTCCAATGTACACTATAGGACAGTAAACCAAAAATATCCTTTAAAACTGGACTTTCGACCCAAACCCAGCTGTTGACTTGTGGATGCAAGCAGCTAATCGCAGACTCAACCAGAGAGAAAGTAGTAGGCCTACATCATCAGCTACCATGTCTGACAGAGAGGAAGACAGTGAGGAGAACAGTCAGGAGGGTAGTGATGACAGCTTGTAGGATTACTGGTCGTGCTAATGTTGTCTTGTGTTCACCTCTGCATGTGTGTTCTGTGTTCACCTCTGTGCCGTGTGTCTGACAAATAAAGACCGGTTTATTTATTTCATTTTAAGGATGAGCACCAAGCAACATCTCAAGGTGCTCCTTTGAGAACCAGGGCAAAAAAGTTATGTGCACCCCTGCCAATAGGTATTTAATAAGGTGGCCTCCCCTCCTTTTAGCAAAGGCAGGACATACACTGACTTCCACAATTTTGGAATTGTGTTAGTGCTGAGGATGAGGTTAAACAGAGTAGTGAGAGGTGGAGCAATACAATCTGCAGCTATCTTTAAAAAGAAAGGTTCTACGTTGTCCGGACCGGCCGGTTTCTTAGGATCTAACTTGGTTAAAGGTTCACGAACAACATCAACAGTAAAATGGGTCAAACTAAAAGGGTTTTCCAACACACGTTTTTCAGAGTCACATACTGTAGTGTTCACAGAAGCAGAGTTAGTGACAGAATCAAATAGAGAACCACAGGACACAAAATGCTCATTAAAGCAATTTAGCATAGTAGCCCTGTCCGATATAGTGCCAGATGCTGTGGTAATGCACGGAGGTAGCTCATTACGGATATCGCCGGTGGATAACGATTTAATGGCTTTCCAAAATGTTCTAGGGTTGTTCAGGTTCTTTGTGGTAACTGACAGATAGTACTTTGATTTAGCACTTTTGATATATGAAGTGAAGCTATTTCTTAGCTGCCTAAAATACAGCCACTCTACCTCTGAGCCTGATTTTCTAGCCTTTGCCCATGCCTTGTTTCTCTCATGAAGGAGACTGGACAGATTAGCAGAAAACCAAGGATTGTCTCGTCCCTTTACTCTAAATTTACTCAGGGGTGCATGTCTATCAATGATCTCCATAAAACCAAGATACAAATAAGACCATGCGGTTTCTACATCAGCACTCAGATCGATTTTACCCCAATCAAAATCAAACCGATCATGCACAAAACCCTGCTCCACAAAATGTTTTTTATCTCTCTTAATGATAATGCGAGATTTAACCTTTTGGACCTTAGTGTCCCTAATTGTGGCTACAACACAGTGATCACTCAGATCATTTGCAAATACTCCCACAGATGAATATTTATGGGGAACATTAGTTCAAATGAGATCAATTAGGGAGGATTTATTAGGGGACTTAATATTTGGGCGAGTAGGACTGTCAACAATCTGAGTAACATTTAAAGAGATACAAAGGTTTTTTAAAATCCTCTGACACTGCAGTTAACCAGTCCCAGTTAAAATCTCCAAGTAGCACTATTTCCTTGTAGTCTAGTTGTGATAAAAGATTTGCTAGTGAAGACAAGGAGTCTTTGACAGCTTAGGGGGGTCTGTAACAGCCCACCACCATGACCTGTTGACCCTTTGCCACTTCTATATTTATGGCTAAAAATTCAAATTGCTTACTGATCGATTTGGAAACTAATGTGGTTACACTGAACTTATTCTTAACATAAATGGCAACGCCACCACCTTTATTAGGCCGGTCGGTACGATACACATTATAACCATTTAAGGCAATGTCAGAGGCCAAAATAGATTTGTTTAGCCATGTTTCTGATAAAAACAAAGACGTCAGCGTCAGTCGAGCTTGCCCAGATGCGGACAAAATCTAGTTTACCTAACAGACAGCGCACATTCAAGTGGATGAAACCCAACCCAGACCTAGCTTTAAAATCAGCAGGAGTAGCGATCTGACTACTACTACTACTACTGGGCGGACCAGGGTTAGGTTGTACATTTCCTGACAGTAATAACAACAACAAAAACAGGCATATTTTTCTCTTAAACGACACACATACACCGTCATCTTCTCTAGAATCACCAGCAAAGTCTGTGAAAGTGTGATTAGAGCTTAAGAAGCAGTCCTGAAGAACCATCATAGCAGGCAAACAAAAAAGACAAACATATTTTGTCGAGCAGATTGTCCGCGACAAGGCAACCAGCAATTGTTTGTGCAGCACATCTGAACCTCCGCAGGGGATGCCCACCGCGGGTAGCAGAACATACCCGAATCCAGTAGACCTCTCAGGATTACTAGAGATCTTCCCACAGTCCAAAACAGCAAACAGGCACAGCAGAAACATGACATGTGCCATTCTCCGATGTTCCCCGGGCAAGAACCCTCCTCCTCAGCTACACCGCAGCCAGGAAAGGTGGAAAGCAAGCCCCAGCTGTGGCGAATCCTCCTCCGCACAGCAGCACACGCCCGACGGGAGCAGGCCCCAGCCCGAAGCGCAGAGCCACTCCGTCTCTCCGCGACGTCCTCGGGGCAAAATCCTTCTCCGCACAGCCGCACTCCACAGGTGGGAGCAGGCCTCTGCAGACCACAGACACCAGACAGATGGAAGCAGGCAGCTGCCGGTGGAGCCGCTCCGTCTCCTCGCGACGTCTTTGTCGGGGGGAAACCACCCAAGCACAGCCGCACTCAACAGGTGGGAGTGGGCCTCCGCAGACAACAGGACAGGACCAACAGCTTCACGGTCTCAACACGTTGTATGAAGCAACAGGTCAATTACATTTAGTGCAGTACTATCTTGGATCAATATTTGTGCAGAGTGTCACTTATTAACCTTCAACCACGTCTCTGAGAGGCTCATTCAGTGTGTTCTGCTAGCATCACATCCCGTCTTTCTGTGTATTTAGCTCAGACTCTGATTTTCATGGTGACCTGTGTCATTCATTTCATACCCTTGCTCTAAATATTGTAAAAGAAAGGGTTGATGTTAAACTCCTGGTTGTGTTAATTGATGCCTGTGTGTGCAGTATGTTGGTGAGAGTGAGCGGGCTGTCAGACAGGTCTTTCAGAGAGGACGCAACTCGGCTCCGTGCGTCATCTTCTTCGATGAAATTGACGCTCTGTGTCCGCGCCGCTCAGGACACGAGGTGAGAAACATGGACTTCATGATTTAGGAGAAATTCCATGAGCATCATGTTTAAAATGTTACAATATGCATTGGAACACACCAGCCACGCTGTAGAAAGTCATGTCAGCTGGTGCAATTAATGTTCATACAGCTTTTCTTCTAAGACACCTTATGACATGTGTGTGTATGAGCATTGTTTGTGTGTGTCCAGTCAGGAGCCAGCGTGCGGGTGGTCAACCAGCTGCTCACAGAGATGGACGGCTTGGAGACCAGACGGCAGGTCTTCATCATGGCTGCCACCAACAGACCAGGTAACCACAGTGACATGGCAAAATGTAGTGGGTTCGGAAATGAAGATTAAGCCTATTTCTTTTTTTTGCCTTTTCTCAACCTTTTTCTAAAACAATATGACTGTCTTGTCCCCTGCCAGATATCATCGACCCTGCCATACTGAGGCCAGGCCGGCTGGATAAGACCTTGTATGTGGGTCTGCCTCCTCCAGCAGACCGCCACGCCATCCTGCTCACCATCACCAAGGTACAGGCTCACCACAGAAAGAGAAGAGACGGAGACAGTCATATTACTCATCATGTGATCTAGCGTAGGCGGATGTTTTATGTTGAAAACCAGTACAGAGATAAATTGAACTGCTGCCACGTGAATGACTTGTTAGATACTTATGTTATATTGCCATTTGTACTCCTATTGTATTTAATGTAATTTGTCTAGCACATTATTAATTTAACTTTTGTTCATATGAATATTTCTTATATATTTTTTTTGCATTGATCATTTATTTATTTCATTTTAATACAGAAACTGTTGGAAACCCCAATTTTCAGTGGGGAATAAAATATTCTGACTGAGGATTCTGATAATCTTATACACTGGGAATTCCTGAAATTATAAATCTTCTTTACCTGCAATTAACAATATGTAATTTATATTCAAAGCCGTTACTTGTAGTAGCAGTGATAGTATATATATATATATATTTGTTTTCTTCCCATCATTGTGGAAGCAATAGACAATCATAGAACACATGATTTCATATTACACAGGTTCTTCAAAATGAAGTCTTTCCCTAGAAATGTCTTCTATGTCCGCCAACATTTTAAAGACCCTTTTTCCGTTCCACCTAAATTACCTCGTTATCCAGAAATAACTCTGAGATATTTCTATGACATGGATGTGATTTATTACAGTTAGATGCCTGAGTAAGCCCTCCCTTTTTTCCTTTATTGTTATCTCTCGTAAAAAAAAAAAATGGTCCGGCTGTTTTCTTTACATCCTAAACGTTTTTTGTGATCCTCCCGTGAAAATATTTCACTTGATTGATTATTAACATTGCCAGAATGAATAGTTTGGAATGTAAAGATCTCCTTTCTCATTGCCTAGCTCATCAGTCTTCAACATGATCCCATTGCTAGGTTTATAACTGAGTGCTTCATAGTCATTGTTGAGGTTTTTGTGACCAGAAAAATGAAGGACCTTTGTCACTGGGAGGTGTAAGGCATCCTTTGAAGGGTCTTTGATACAACTGTGCTGCTGATCTTCTGTAGGGAGGGACCAAACCTCACCTGGAGCAGGATGTCAGTCTGGAGGAGATCGCCTTCAACGAGCGCTGCGATTGCTTCAGGTGAGTCTTACTGAACATTTCACACTGTTTCTGCCGCTTTCAGTCTGATTAATTAACTGGATTTAAACATTGATAAGAACCACTGATACACTGTGTGTGTGGCGCGCAGTGGGTTGTGCATTGGTGTTCAGATCAGGGGGTCACAGGTTCAAACCCCACTGCAGTCAGCATGTCGTTGTGTCCCTGGGCAAGACACTTCACCCCAAATTGCTCCTGTGGGGATTGTCCACAGTATTGAGTATGTAAGTCGCTTTGGATAAAAGCGTCTAACAAGTAACGTGTAATGTAATGTGTGTGTGTTTGATGCAGTGGAGCTGACCTGAATGCGTTGGTGAGGGAAGCCTCTGTGAACGCTCTGAGGGAATACCTGAAGTCCCAGCCCACTACCACTGCTACACCAAGTAACCTGACTCCTACCTCAAATACCTGTATTCAGTATTTCAAGGGGCCCTGTTATGCTTTTTGGGGTTTTCCCTTTCCTGTAGTGTCTTCTATAGGTGTTGGTGCATGTAAATGGTCTGCAAAGGCTAAAAAGTTCCCTCCAGAGGGTGTTTCTCTCCTACACATTTCCCCACCCTGACTGAAACGCCTCCATTGGACTTCTTTGTTTACCTGTGTAACGTAGTGACAACACTATGTAACACTCTTGCTGCTATTGGCTAACGCTTCTACACATTGCACGTTATAGGCTAGGGCGCGACATCTCTAAGCAGTTGACCAATCGCCACAGAGCCAGCCAGCTAACCAATCAGAGCAGACTGGGGTGTCAATGTTGTTATTACAGGAACAAGCCTTACAGTTTGTTTTAGACTACACCCTCAATATGCTAATATGCTAACCGAGTGACAAGAACTACTGTAATTAGCACATGGATGCTGACATCTTTTTTTTGTTATCTTACATTGGACACTAAAACGTAGCAATTTCATTGCAAAAACAAGATAAAGTGTTCTAATTCTGATAATTGGAAATTTCTATATTGAAAATGGTAACTTTCTCAGGAAACACAACAAAAACATAACAGGACTGAATTCCTGCCTATTGTTTATTTTGTTTTCATTGTTCCACACAGGACACACGTTCACTGCTGGCCCAGTTGTTGACATCAGAGTGAGCAAACTGAACTTTGAGGATGCCTTCAAGAAAGTTCGTCCATCTGTGTCCAAAAAAGTAAGTGCACATTTTCTTGTAGCTCTAATAATAAATGATTGCACAGATGACTGCTGTTATCATACCTGAGTTTCATTACTGACCTCAAAATGATACAATTATAATAGCTTTAAACTGGGAAAATATTAATATGAATCACTCTTATCAGCCTATTTCACAGAAGAAGAAGAAACACATTTTTGAGAACCATTACACCTATGAATTATATTTATATTCCCTATACATTGTGACTGTTCCTGTGTTCCCTGTGCAGGAGCAGAAGATGTACGAGCTGCTCAGAGAGTCCCTCATCAGATAACTACTGGACCAGAACCACAGTTCAACTTTAATGAATCATTTTATGTAATGTATGTATACACATTGTATTATGTTGAATCATAACTGATTCCTGCTTTTGTAATAAAAAGTGTAGAAACCAAATATGTCTGTGTGTTTGTTATAGGTTTGGTTAAAAAAAAAAAATCCCAGCAGTAACTGCTATACCATTGTTTTTAGTAAATACAAAAAAAGTACATTTAAAAGATAGGCTACATGGTATCGTGTGTATGTTTACACCATATGTTTTTGGAAATGTAGCACTAAGGCCATATGGTCTTATTTAATAATTAATTTAAGATCCAGATGGCCTGAGGATAAGAGCCCGACAAGAGCCTGTCTTTGCTGACCTGGGTGACACTAGAAGCCTCTCCAGCGAGGACCTGTTGATAGTAAGGGGTAGTTATATTCCTGCTTCTTCCCAAAGTCCACTATCAGCTCTTTGTTTGCTGTCGTTCAAGAGTAGGTTGTTGACCTGAGAGGCTGCCAATCAGGCCCTCACTTCCTGCATGTCAGGCATTTACATTGTTCTCTGTTCTCAGGCCCAACACAGCTTTGTTGTACATCGGAAGGAGTGTACAGGGAAACCAGCAACGGGCTCAGAACGCAGCCCTGGGGTGCTCCAGTGTTGAAAATAATATTGGAAGAAGGGTTTTCCTCCGATTCTCCCCATGTAGTCAATTAACAGCAATCACACATAGCTAGCCATGTGTCCGCGGGATATAGGGTGATGTGGGGTTTGTGTGCTACGTCATCTTCCATTGATTTCTAGCGACGGTAGGCCCAAATATATAATATGATATTATCCAAAGCAACTTGTAAAAAGTGCAGTCAACCATTAGGATACAACCCAAATAATCACATGAATGAGTTCATCAGTTATCATGACTGTTTCATGTTTCATTGCCTATTGTATTACCAATGTATCAGTATACTATACTGTATGTGTCGACATGGTGTTTCTTCCTTTGTTGTATATTGGTAGGGGTCTACAGGGGAAACAGCAGGGGGCTAAGAATGCTGCCCTGGGGTGCTCCAGTGTTGATGTTGGAAGAGGTGTTTCCTTCTCCAAACTGCTTCATGTGTCATTGCTATCACACAAGGCAAGTACCAGTGTAGCAGTATATGTGTATTTATGTATCTTGTATGTCTCCTTAGCCTCCCCAATCTGGCTCTATGACTGCTGTAGCGCTTTACTGTGGACAGTTCAAAGAGGCCATTGTTCGGATAGCTCCAATCCTTCATGATTCCAGCAGCCTTGGTCCTGCACTGCCTGGTGTTATTGTCTTTAGGCAGTAGTGCGTTCTGCAGACCGTACCAGACTGATCCTTGGTTTTTCTGACATTTAGTGAGAGCCAGTTGTCTCCACCTCCCCTCTCCGCAACAGGCTGGCGCTACCTAATTACATTCTTAATGATCAGACCACTAACATCCAGTCTATGGCTTACTGTATAAATAATACAGTTCTTCTTGTACTGTTGGAGATGGAGATAAAGATTGCCTAGCAAATGTTGATAGTTGCAGTTGGCATGTCTCGTACTGGAAGGATGGGAAACAAAAGAAACTCAGAGCATTATTGTATCAGGCTGTGGACATTTGGAGAACATTAGGAGGATCTATAAATATATATATAATTGTACGTTGGAAAAATCTAAGCTGCCAGGGATGTTGAGGTTTCTTCAGTCAAGACGCATGTAAAACAAGTTTTGAAAAGCAAGACATGATGGATTACACAGCTGCTTATGAATGATGTCAGAGCATATTGTGTATTTGCTGATGTCATTCAAGATGTTTAACATACGACAGATGAAATTAATAAAAAGGTTTGGAAAGATAGTTTAATGAGGCATCATCGCAAATAAATGGTGCTTTCATGTTGTACACTAGACCTTGTTAAAATGTAAATGTGACCTTTGTACATTAACATTTTGTACAACAAATATTCTCAGGTTCCTTCAAAGATAATTTAAATGATAATAATGCAGGACCATTCTTGGTACTTCTGAGGATTTAAGTGAACTCCAGTACCCAGCAACAGTTAATGTTGTATGTATGGCATTGTCTAATAAACTCACTGTTCTGGAGAAAAGAACAAAAAAACATTCAAACAATGGTAAGGAAATACTTTGCAGGAGATAAAGGAATTTCCTAAAAGAAACACCTGGCAATAACAAGGAAGGGGAGGCTGGAGTTTTGCTTTGAATTACTCTTTTTTTTTTTTCTGTAGGGAGGAATTATGTTAATATTGTAGTCATTTTTATTATCAGTCATTTTTTATATCCACTAAATGTCTTCTTGATTTATATGGTTTCCCATTTAAACATTTATACAATACAACTACAGTCTCTTTACAACTGGGACAAATCCATCTGCTGATCATGAGAATTGAAAGCTACTCAATGTGCCTTGTTGTGAAATAGTTTTGCCAACTGCTTTAATCTATGGAACATTGAAAAACGCAAAGAAATCCAGTTTTTTTCATTCATTCTTTTATTGGCTTTAGAGTAACAATATATTATATGGAAAATGTTGGAATCTGCCAATTGAATAGCAACCATAATTAATGTGTTCTTGGTTTCTTGATAAAAACACAGGACAGGGCCTCAGCTGTACAGGCATTGATTTTAACATTAAAAACTATTCTTGGCAGATTCTTCATCAAAATGAATACATAGTAAAAATTGAAATTTAAGACCACAAATTGAAATAAAAGCTGTGAGGCACTGATGAGTAACACATGCTCATCTCCCATACAACAGCACCTTTTCTCAGTCACTGTGTGTGGACAGCAGGTTGCACAATGTTGTGTTAACATTTAGGGGTTGCATGTTAAAGAGCAGTTTTAAAAAGTGTCACAGGGCACAAAAGGTTTCCTAATGCATTTAAAATATTAAAAGAAACCAAGCGAGACTGAATTCATATTCTATCACATATTATGCAACCAACGCATTTCATATGGAGGGATATTAATGATGAGTGGATTCACTCAGGCAACTTTGGTCCAATCGCGAAATGAAGATGTCAACCAATAGCATAGCTGCTTTTATGCTGCTGACCTCTGACCGTAGAAATGGACAGCTTCGATATGGTTTGCAAACTGTTTGGGCAGTTTGCTGTGTTTGGCTTATTTCTGGGGCTGATTGCACAAAGACATGTTGTTTTGTTTCGCTCTTACTAGCTAAATGCTAACCTTTAAACATGAATGAAGTACTGACTTATTCAGGATCTAATATACAAGTAGAGGGAAACTGCATAATTTGAATGTTTGGTTAAATATCAACTGGAGGCAGAGCAGTCTGTTGTTGTATGGACAACTTTGGTTCCTCATGACTAAACAGTGTGGCACCACACTTTGAGGTATTCCCAGAGCATTCAGTGCACATTAGCACACCAGCTAGAGTTTCAGAACATCTACAACAGTAGCATTTTGTGGTACTTTGAAACCGATGCCTTGGAAAAATGAGTTATTACAATTCTACATGAAAGACTTTGTGCAACCAGCCCTATGTACTGACTCTAAACACACTCCTAGATTTTCAGTCACATTTGAACAAACAATGTTGTTTTTGTCTGACAAAATAACAAACTGTAGAGAAAAAGGCGGTTTCTAAGTGTCAACCCTCCTTTTCTAAGCTGTATGTATTAATATGTAAAAGCTACTAAGTTTATGGGATGGTGAGACAGTGCAGTTTAATTCCAGAAGCTTCCAGTGAAGTTACTCCTGTTTGACGTCCCCCTTCAGCTTCCTCTTGACTCTGGAGTAAGGGCTCAGGGTTTCCTCCATGATGAAGTCATACAGCACCTTCACCCACGATGAGTACTGAGGAAGGTCGTCATAATACTCTGCTGCGATTTTCTTCACCTGGAGCACAAGAACGAGAAGAATATACAGCGGTGAGTGCGCTTAAATCACATTTCAATGGGAATTCAAGTCATATTTTGGACATCAAACGCTGAAGTGGCTTCTGGGAAAGAGAATTGTTCACTATTTTCTACGCAAAAACCCACATACAAGAAGGAGTCTTACTTATTCCTAGTAATAGGAGTAACATTATTTAAACACGTTAGAATTTTGTTTGAAAGATAATCTCATAAACTATAAATGGAAGGATCTTGTAAATTAAATATATGAAATGATACAAACTAACCATGAGAATTAGATATCACGTGAAAAGATGGAGTCTGTCCGAGTAGTTGTTGACAATGAATGTACATATTAGGGCTGTGCAATTAATCGTATTTTAATCGCGATTACGATTATGGTTTGCGACGATTATGAAAACAGCATAATTGACAAAATACGATTATTTTTGCTGGGTGTGCTTTCGCCCCTCCCTGAAAGCCCACTCGGCCACGTGGGAGTGACATGTGTTGTGAGTGTTCAGCGCGAGCGAAGATGTCAGATCAAGAGGAGCAACTCGTTAAAAAGAAGGGTACAACTATTTCCACTATTTGGAAGTACTTTGGCTTTCAGGAGTCCCACGTGGAGCAAAACAAAGTACAGTGCAGGATTTGTTACCAGGTTGTGTTGGCACCACACGCTAACACAACCAATCTCTTTAATCATCTGAAATACAACCACAAAGTGCAATACGACCGGGCAGTAATACAACAAAAAGCAGATGCCCGCTCGACTTCATCCACCACATCATCACAGTCATCGATTCTGGACGCATTGTACAGAGCAACGGCCTACGCGACGAGCTCGCAGAGACACAGAGATATTACAGGTGCCATTACATTTCACATCGCTAAAGATAGTTAGCACTGTTAGCAACCAGGGCTTTAAGCAACTTGTCAACACGTTGGACAAGCGTTACGCGATGCCGTCTCGGTATTATTTCAGCAGGTCTGCGCTGCCTGCGCTATATGACAAATGCCGTGGGGAAGTTGAGAGAGATGTGGCTTCAGCTGACTACTTTGCTACCACAACAGACCTATGGTCTAGCTCAGGGGTGCCCAACCAGTCGATCGCGAGATGTGTCTAAAAATAGAACAACAATATTCTGTTTTATCGTTAATGTCCTGTAACATAATCTTCCTGTGCCAGAATAATGCACTTGAACGCATCAAAGCTTTGTGATTGGCCGGCGTCACCCCATGTGTCGGGGCGTGGCTGAGGGTCTTCAGTACAGGTGGCAATATCGTCACCTGCCTGCGCTCATCTCTGAAACCAGACCATGTAAACAGGCTGGTGTTTCTTGCGAACAATCTTTAAGAGATGACATGAGCAGCCCTACCAGCATTTGCCATGGTGGCCTAAACATTTTTATTTGGTCTTAAATTGTAGTTCAACATTTATTTCCTGTTACTTCTGGACCATGACGGTTGGCCAGCCTTCAACGTTTAACTGAGTGGAATATGTTGAATATGTTTTACCAACATGTTGGCTATATGTTAAGGAGTTTTCAGTAGGTTGTGACAGTGCACTGCAACATGTTTGATTTCATTTATTTTGGTCTAATTTATTTTTATTTATCATATTAATAATATATGTTTAGTATGGTTTTGGAAGTGCGCTCCAACATATTTGATCTTGTTTATTGGTAAAATATTATTTGTTTTAAAGTTCAATAAATGGTCAATGAATAATCGTCAAAATAATCGTGATATCAATTATTGACCCAAATAATCGTGATTATGATTTTTGCCATAATCGCACAGCCCTAGTACATATGAGAATTAATAACGTCCTTAAGCTGTTAACTATATACTATACATTGATGTTCATCATTGTCTTTATCCCTTGTTATCTCTTCTGATTGGTTGATGGTTATTTGATCTATGATAGTTCTGACTGTTTTTCATTTTGTTGTGTAAGATTTAAAAAATGTTTTACAGTGTACAAAGCCTATGAATGCATTCAATGTTTAAACGTATGTTGTATAGTGACTTTGTTAACACACAGGTGTAACAGCAGGGTTAGTTGCTGCTCATGTGATTGATGTGAGTCACTTTGGGTGGACAGCTGATAAAGCCTGCTGCAAACAGGAAGTACTGCTAGGACATTCCTCGAGAACATGAGTAAAGGCTATTGAGAAAATGACTGTGAAATGGAACAATAGACGGTGACTAATTGGTAGTGTAACCTAGAATGATGTTTACTCGTACCTACCTTGGTTTAAAATAAGTCTTTCTAAATTCCTCCAAATAGAACCACCTTACATAGTGAGTGAGATCCCGATACATCACACTGTAGGATTGTAGCTTCCAACAACTCGACCTTGTGCTGACGAGTCCGGAGTTGCTAGTGAATAAACTACCGTATCTGAGTTTGACCTTTTTTACTGCCTTTTTCTCACATCGTAACACTCCGGTGATGCTTTACAGCTCATTGGCCTAATGGTGGATTATAACGTGTCTCATCTTTACGGCTTAAGATTCTGAGCAGTTCAGTTCATTTTCTCTGCTTGTATCGTGTTAGACAGGTAACAGAGAGGCCATGACTGTGGTTGGAGTTGTATTTAACCAAATTGGGTCAGCTTATCAAATCCTTTGAAATGTGTATAGGTAATAATATAAACATTAAGCATTTCGCATGCTAGGCTTAAATATGCATGTGAAGATGCTGACATGTAAAGTCTATCAAGTTAGGAAAGGTTAGTATAACATATTAGCATTCATCTCAAAAGACAGACAGACAGCTGTATTTGTATACATTTAGGATAAACTCCAATCAGGTCGGCCTGCAGATCAGTTTCATGATTTATTTTTGATGGACTTCAACATTCCACAGATTCCACAAACAATAGCGATGTGCAGTCAGAAGATGAAATAGAAACAGTGAGAAGCTGAGTCATCAGGGGGTTTGCAGAGCTCGCATGTTTGTATTCATGGAACAAGTTAGTAAGTATTGACTAAAATAAACATTTAAAGAAAGGGAATTCTTTTTGGACAAACTGAAACCATGAGCTAATCATCTCATTGATAACACCTACACAAATATTTTAAATATTTGTAGACTTTTCTCGCAAATACTGATTTAGTTAGTGTTATCCCAATACCAAACGCTTCCTGGTTGTCATGTTTGTGCACGCTCTGTTCTCATCAGTTATCTTGCAGTGAGATCAAGTCAAATACAGTCTTTGGCATACTGTAGACAGTCTCAACCAACAGCCCTAGTGGGTTTGATGGTTTGCTTACCCAAATAACAGGCAAACTGATGTTAATGTAACAGTTCCCACAGACGGAATGTTTGAAAAAAGACCCAGCAGTCTCACAGTAACACGGCTGCACCTTCTTTGTTTAGCTTAGCTGCCTGCCTCGACAGATTAGTCCCCACCCAAATCATTTCTTCCTTTCTAACCTCATGGCGGTGTATTCTGAGCCAACTGTGTGTACCAAGGACCTCCAAGCTGTACTCACCATGGGCAGCCTGCAGCCGGGGATGCTGGGAAAGTCGTGGTGCTCGTTGTGGTAGCCCACGTTGAAGGTGAGCAGGTTGAGGGAGCCGTAGTAGGAGTAGGTCTCGTGGCCCTTGAGGAACATGTAGTGCTCGGCTATGAAGTGTCCAGAGATGGGGTGCAAGCCCATCCCCAGCAAGGACCCAGCCATCATGTAGACCACAGGTTTGCCCCCCCACAGCCAGTAGAGCAGGACGTTGAAGGTGAGCTGCACGGCCACGTTGGTCACCTCCAGCTGAGTGATGGGTTTGGGGTTGATGCAGAGGGGCCGGATGGCGTAGAACAGCGGCTGCAGAATAATCCAGATGAATTTGCGGAAGGGTGTGCAGAAGAACCAGCCCTCAAAGTCAGTGGGGATGTCTACGTCCACCCCGTCTCCACCCAGGTAGCGGTGGTGGTCCAGGTGGTAGCGTTTGAAGGAGGCGGAGTAAGGCAGGCCGATGGGTAGGTTGGCAAACATGGCAAAGTAGCGGTTCCACATGGCCTTATTGTTTCCGAAGGCCGTGTTGTGGGAGATCTCGTGAATAGCGAGCGTCATTGAGTGGTTGATACAGCTGCCAAAGGCGTAAGTCCAAAACAAAACCCACTTCCAGTCCAAGTCTTTGACCAAGTAGAAAGCTAGAAACTGTATCACCACCATCATGCAAACAATCCATTTCAGCCTCGGGTCAGGACCCATCAATGACTTGATTTCTGGGTACTTGGCTGTGGGGGAGAACACAACAGAATTCAGTTAAACTCAGAGAACATTGTTATCTGATTCCACCAGGAAACAAATATTTAAATGAAGGCATTTAGCTAATGATTAGAGTCAAACAATGATACATCTGCGTTATTTAGGTTAAGAGAATGTAATGTACTTTTAAGAACAAGCAGACTTGGCACAAATAACCATTTCAATGCAGATGTGTAATTACTGATTTGCAGCTTGTGAAATGTATTGCACCATCCCCCAATTCTCGGATAAGCCAGAAGGCTTTAGCACAAATCAGCTACAGTGCATGGTGACTCCCAAACAGCCTCAAGCACCTCTTTTTAACCTACTTTTAAGATGTGTATTAACCTCAAGTAATGACTAGCAGCACAGGTTGGGTTTAACACACCAGCAAGTCATTTAGTCAACAGATTCATGAAAGGTTTATTTTTAAAAAAAAGTGTCTCATACTTAACCGTATAACGAAGATGAAACAAATTAAGCCTCATCTATTCATATTTTCCAATCTTAAAAATATATTCATCTTAAGGCACAACACAACAACTCAGCTCGGACTGTGAAATTACAAATACAAGTTATCACTGTATGTTAACACCATTTCAAACCATATGCATATGTCGGGCCGTGTTCGTGTATATGCCGCCCTTGTAATTGTTTTAAATGCTACTGCATTTTTCTTATCATGCTGTGTGCAGATCCGTTGTGACTTTTGACCTCCCCTCTTTGTATGCAGCAGTAATGGAGACCTGGGCTTTACATTGTAAACCCTTTTATCACATCTTTGTTATCTAAATCACCTACGGGAACCAAAGAACAGTAAACATGGAAGGGCATTAAGGGGACAAAGTCATTCAGCCCATTGAGTCATCAGCAGACTGAAATGTCTTCAAGACAGTGCAAGCTGTTACTAGCCAGTATGTAGACATGCAGCGAATCAGATTGAACATGTCAGACCCTTGGTCGGCCTTGACTCATCATCAGCAGTAACACAATGTGCTGTTCCCATATACCAACCAACCAATCAGTGAACCTGTAATACATTGTAATAAAACAATGTACTGTGGAAGCAGAGACTGCACAGGGGTTGGAGTTAAAGCTGACTTCACAACCTCCCACATCACTCTTGAGTTCTCTCTGCGGACATTTGAATACATGTGAAAGCACTGCAGTGGTGGAAAAGGTACTCAGATCTTTGACTTTAGTAAAAATAGCAAGAATACAGTGTAAAAACACGCATTTACAAGTAAACGTACTGCATTCAAAGTTATAATCAAAATATTCTTGAAGTACAAAAAGGGGCGCTTTATGCAGTATATTTCAGAATCATATGTTTAATTATTTTACTTCACTTATTGAAGCATTAATGCCAAAGTTGCACTTGGTAAATGTGGAGTTTGTTGTCAATTACCTTATATGCTGCTGGGTAGCCTACTAACCTATACTAATATATCGTAACGTGTTGATTGATTTATACTTTGTATTTATAATCTAAATCTGCAAAGTAACTTTTAACTTAAGTTGTAAAACAAATATAGTGGAGTAAAAGTGGTATGAAGTGAAAATACTCAAGCCAAGTACAAGTATCTGCATTTAAGTGACATGGTTTCAGCCTGGATATAAATAATTGCATGTTGAAGAGAATGTATTAGTGCAAAGCATTTTCTGTTTAGGAAGTTCACTAGTAATTGATTTCAGTCTAACACATTTCCAATTGTCAATGAATTCAAACCTGCACTCACAGTTCAAGATGAACAATAAAAAGGCCAAATAACACAATGGTCTATCCATGATCAAAGATACAAGTCACAGAAGGCTTCCCTTTCAAAGCCATTACATATTCATTTGATTACAGAAGTTGCACACAGCAAACAAAGAGGGCTTTCAGGTTACATGTATGCATCCTATCAGGGAGGTTGCAGCAGAGAGAGAGACAAGTCTCAGCAAACACTACCTCCTGTGTCATTACCTCTGTGTGTTGCCCCCACCCCCACAACCGAGGCCTGAGGCATGTGACTGAATACTGCTAAGCTCTTCTCAAGATGCAAAAAGAAACACAACCAATGTTTCTTAGTGTGTGTTCTCCCTGGGCATGATCTAACAAGGAAACAAATGAACCCAGTCTGGAACTGACCCAGCGTTTGCTGAGGTTTGGAGGATTCATTTCAAGCTATCAGTGAAGCATGGCAGTAAAACATGGTATACAGTAGGGATGCTCCGATCGCCAATTTCGGGGCCGATCGCCGGAATCAGTATCGGCCGATACCGATCGCCGATCCGATCGAGTGGGCGGGGCCTAAATGGAAGATTTAAACATCACTTTAAATCTTCCATTTAAAGTGATGTTTAAAACTCAGTTAATGGGGCTCATTCACTGGAGCTTCCACAAACAACAATCAACTTAATTATTACATTCAAATGATGTACATTATTCAAGTTTACATTCACTTTGGATAATAACGGGAGAAATGAGCGGAAGCGCTCTCTTTTCCTCTCTCCCTCTCTCTCTCCCCCCTCTCTCTCTCTCCTGACAGCCTGTCAGTATCTCATGCAGCTCACTGATCTAGTAATGAGTGACCCGACAATGAAGAATAAATATATTTATTATAACTAGTTTAGCTTGTTCCAGAGGTAGATAAAATAGCTAAGTGTGTTAGGTCTAACTCTTACGGTACGTCCACACAGCAGCTTTTCAAAAATCTTGGAGCTGGACGTGTCTGAAAGCTTGGGGATTTTTTGCGAGCAACGCGACCAACAACCAATCACATGAATCTCCCGCCCCCGACATACAAAGCAAAAAACCCCGAGGATTTTTTGCGAGCAATATATATATATATATATAAACTCCCCAAACAGGCGAAAACTTACCAGTTTCACCCACTGTCTCTGCCACCTCCCTCCATGCCTGGTTCCTCCGGTTTGTATCCCGTTAATAGTTCTGGTCGTAAAGAACCGGGTGATTTGCTACCGTCATTTCTCGTTTGGAATATGAGGAAATGAACTGCGGTCTGGTTCTCCCTGTGTGTGTGTTTCGCTGCGCTTACCTGTCCGGCGGGCGGAGCTGCAGGATTTCTGCTTCACACACGTTGCATACCGCTATTTTACTGTCTTTTTCGGACACCTTAAAATAATGCCAGACCGGAGAAGCCATTTTGGCGAGCTTGTTTTGCCGCACACAGAGAAAAGTGTCATGTATTTTACGTCATGCGATCGGCTTTCGCGATCGGCATGTTTAGAGAGCACCGATCGATCCGTAGAGAGTGAGTATCGGCCGATCTCGATCGGTAACCGATCGATCGGAGCATCCCTAGTATACAGTTGACAATTATCAAACCTTATGCATTTTATATCAACTGGATAACACTGACATGAATGAGTGTGTGGCAGTATGGCTGTTATACCGTGATATTTACCTAGATGGTTATCGTACAATGGAATAACCTCATACTGTTACACCCTAGTGGAAACACACAACCTTCCTCGTGTGTAGTGAAGCAGTGTGTCTCCTGATCGCTCAGTAAATGAATAGTTCAACCCAGGAGGCAGCTGGCTGTGTGTGAGTCTCATTATCCACAGCACTGGTCTCACCCTCGCCTCACAATGGCAGTACTTTTTGTTTGACAAATTGACTTTTATGCAATGTGTGAAAAGACTAGAGATACAAAGCGGTACATAAAACCTACACATCCTCACCCATCCAAAACGGGCTCCACTTCCAAAGGGATTGAAGAGGACTGCCCTTTTTGATAAATGGGAACACAATGCAATTTAGTGTTGCCGTTTTACCTCTGTGATGAGATCTTGTGTGGAGGAAGGAAATGCTATTTGACTCTGACATTGGAAATATAATTATTGTTGAAGTAGTTTTCTGCAATGAATTTCATTATGTATTACTTACTTTAATGAAATACCCTAATATGTTGGATGACACCTACTACTTTTTAGCATTACAAGTGTATGCAATCCAAAATAGAAACCATCAGTTTAGTCATTTCAAATATTGGTATAACAAGATTACGAATGTATTTCCTCAAATGTGCGTAAAACCCTCCAAAATGTGCCCATGCCAGAGATTATAATATGAAATTGACTAGTAAAGTAGATGCAGGTTGATATAAAGGGGAAAACATGTATATGCATCGGTTGTCCTTTTTTACAAAGGCAAATATAGTATAAAGACAAACAACTAATGGTTACTTAGAAAATGATGGGCACATTACTTGATTATCATAATGATCATTAACTAGAGCCCTAAAATGAAACTAGGGCATTACCAATAAAGCTAATTAAATATCTACACTTGATAAGACTAATGCAGCAATAGAAAAGGTATTGAACCTGATTTCTTATTAAACAGCATCATGTTACGTCAAGGTTAGGTATTAAACACTTCTGAACTAAAAGGCTTGTGATAGCTTCCCTTCTGGCATGGTGTTTCCTTTCATGACTGTATCTAACGCTGAACCGTTACTGCTACTTCCCGCTAGCAGCACCTCAGAGACTCGGTGTTATGTCACTTCAGGGAGTGGCGAATTGACAAAATTACTGTGGCTGTAGGGTTAACGTTACATTGCTAACATGGTTATGTTTCATTAAGCTAACTAGCTACAACTAGCTTTTATAAACATAACTACTTTGATATAACAGCCGTGTTGGTTGCTGTCAGTCATTAAAGATTGTAATGTATTCACCAACCCAACCTGTGTCAGTTAGCTAGTCTGTTACTCGCGAATGGACAGCAGAATATGAAACCGTTAGCTAGCTTGCATAAGTTAGCAAAGCGAGTCAGCTGATATGGAGGAGGCATTTATGCCAAACTGCACGGTTAACTAACGTTAGTCATCAACATACTAAACCAGTCGAGTAAACATAGTTTTATCTAAATAAAGTTCACTATGGGTTTTTCTAAAACTTTCAGACGGATCAGCTAGCTCACCCAGGATCTCTTTCCTCCTGTCGGCGTGCGGCTGGTCTGTGTACACCCACTCATAGTCCTCACGGGCGACCCGGTTCCCCATTTGTTACTGTAATAAACGACTTTCTTGTACAAAAAAACAAACTAAATATCAACCGATCGTTTCAGAAGGGAACTTCTGTGATTGTGATTCTGGTCCTCCTCCTCTCCTCTCTCCTCAGCCTATTGGGCGGATTGAGTCAGCTCTGTCCGGCTGCAGCTCCTCCTACAGCCTCTCAGACAGCAGGCAAGCATATTGAATGACGCAGTTTTTATAAACTATAAAATAATAGTTATAAACCTGTCAGAAATAGCAGCTGGTCAGAGATGACTAGTTAAAGTACAGTAGGAGATTTCAGTTTAGATATTGCAAGAAAACCCATTGTCTTCTTTCAACTTTATAATAGAGGCTTTGCATATGACGTCACGTTACCCGTGACGTCATTAGGAAGCCTCGACCATGCCAAGATAAGAAAACTAGTGATGTTATGTATTTCGCCGAGGCTTCGGAGCGTGTGTCGAGTAATCCCCGAAGCTTTTTGTGAAGAATAGAGACTTCTCAATACTCAAATTTCCCCTCCTCGACTCCTCGGTCCTCCGGTAGTGACCCGGAAATGGATTTCAGCGCGCCATGTTGAAGGACATCTAATTTCTCTAAATGCACACCGAGGATCGAGCGTCGAGGAGGCGCTCCGGAGCTCTAACCGAGGATACACTGATGGTTCCTCCACGGATGTATTTCCGGGAACGGTGGAGGCGTGACGCACGGCCGGATTTATCTCAGCCAATGACAGCTCTGCATGCATCACCTGGGCCCAGGAGTTCAACACTTTCAATCCCTATCTGATCAAATCAGATTTGGATTTTGGGGAGTTCAAAACCAAACAACAGGACTAGGATCACTTTGATATCCGATCAGATCAGGAAATCCAATCCAAGCTTTAATCTGGATCAAATCTTCAAAACGGGTAGTTCAAACCGACAACACAGGATTGGGATCAATTTGATCCCAACAAACTGGATTATCCTGATCCCACCAGAGGGGTGGATTTCCAGTGGATTACCAGAGCAAAATGTACTGTACAATTATTTTAAAATATGTTTCAATTTAAATAAAATGGCAAAGTTTGTTAACTGAAATAATACACAATTTTTAGCCTTCATGGGAAATACATTGTATTTTTTCCATTTTTGCTCACGTTTGTGGGGGCCAGGGGCGTCGCCTGGGGTAGGCATCCGGGGCTTTAGCCCCGGATGTTTTTTCTTTAGCCCCGGACAAATTCTCCCTCAATAATATAATACATTAACCTACTTTACCTATAGGACGGACGGTAGAAATGTAATTTCCCATGTTCGGTGAATGCAACACAGAGGCAAGACGACGCCACCAGACCAATCAGAGAGTTGCATGGAAATAAACGTGTTTTATTGGCTGACAGGTACGTCTCCTCTGTGACAATGTTTAAACTTTAAACTGTCAGCCCCGGACGCGGAGATTCTGAAGATGGACATTAGACATTTCTTTAATAAAAAAGACGGCAATTCTCAAGTGGTGGCTCACACAACAACCCCAGAGCCACCACCTGAGCCAGATGAACAAGGTATGTACCTGTCAGTAAACTTACAAGTTATGCGAACATGTAAGCAAAGCATACATTACAGCTACGTTGACGTTACTTTGAATCGCGCGGGTAAGCTAAACCGTTAGCAAGTAGCTATAGCTAGCCAGATATATTAAATAAACACTTTGTCATACAATCTAAATGTTGTGTTTTTTAGCGTTACTTGGTGATTTCAAAGAAAGCTCTCTGGGAAATGTTGACTTACTGTCTGTGTTCGACATGAAGCTAGAAGCTGCCTTACAGTAGTACACAGTTGATCCTGATTCCTGAGTCCTGTCAGTTAAAGTGTTTCATAGTTAGCTTAGCTAAGCATCAACCTAGCACTGAAATATATATATGGATGTTATGTGACAGTATTTCTGAGAAAGAGTCAGCTAAAATGGTGGCATAGTTGCCACTGCTTTACGTGTCGACAGCATGTTTGAACGTATTTGCAGCATTAAATGTGGCTGTCTGGCCACTGACGTTGCCATAACAACACCTGCATTTAAATGTGCAACC
This sequence comes from Gymnodraco acuticeps, assembly GCF_902827175.1. NCBI lineage: Eukaryota > Metazoa > Chordata > Actinopteri > Perciformes > Bathydraconidae > Gymnodraco > Gymnodraco acuticeps. Next base: position 145,325 of record NW_022989800.1, on the reverse strand, counting down.
TCTTTTTGTGACAGATTTTGCATGAAAATATAATTCTTCCGATTTATATTTCCTATTGACAGCTAGTTTCTATGTGAACATTATGAGATGGACAGCCAGCTAACAAGCTTTTTATACAAATATTTCAGATCAAAGCCAATCCAGTGGGGCTCCTGAAAGGGAGCATGGGACACTATGCTCCCAAATATTAAGCCTTGACCCGCATCTTAAAATTGATATGATCAAAAAATGATCTGCATTGTCGGAGGCCTTTTTTCCTCATTATCATGTCAAATTGTACAGCTTTCCTTAGTGTTGAATGCTGAAAGATGACTATATTAGAGTATTAAGTGAAAATGACTATATTAAAGTTTTAAGTAAATATATTAAGTGAATTACTCAAACTGCATTTGTATAGAAATGATTCTGTCCTATTGGCAGATAACTACTCTAACAGTGATATCTACAAGAGATGTACATTTAACTATTTTCAATTGGTTAGTATTACATTTTGTGACAGTGTGGTGACACTCATTTTAATGAAGACAAATGTGTGTATCTTGAAATTCATTTATTTGACAGAGCTGGAAACTGATACATACTTGTTTGTGTTTACCTACACAGTCATCACAGATGAGCCAAACAGAGTAGAGGATGAAGAAAGGGGAACAGGAGAAAGGACACACAAGAAGGAGATACAACAGACAAGAACGACAATGGAGACAACAATGAACAGGAACACCAGAACAGACAAGAGGCAATGAGTAACATGACTGATTTAGGGACTGCAGATACAGGGCCAAGGCAAGTGAGACATCACTGCTTTCCATCCAGCATGTTTGGCCAGCAAAAGAGATCATTTCAACCGCAAACAGCAAGTGATGAGGGATTATTATTTCCTCCTTCCATCCCTTTTTTCTGTTTAATCTGATTACTAACAACTTCTAATAATTTGACATAGTTTGATTTAATTGGAAAATGAAGTGTTTTTAAATAATAAACCCGTTTCTGATTCTGATATTTCTTTTTGACATATGGGTGTTGAGAGATGTATCCATATCTCTTAATGTTGCTCTCAAAGTGCACAAGATTGATGCTTTTAACTTCAGTATTTAAAAAAAGTCTTCCTGGGGGACCCCAGAGGAGGTGAGTTCCCCCCAAAATAGCACTTTATCTCTGCTTATGTAACTCCGGTGTAGTGTCCCCTCGGCAACAGATCACTCAGAGCTGGTGATTACTTTCCTGCATTTCAATGGACAGCATAAAAAAAGGACACGTGAGCTGCATTGCTTAAGAGATCCTCTCATGCTATCTCTTTTACAAAATAAGTGTCCAGTCAACAACAAAACATCAGTGATCGTATAGCTGTAGTATATTTTTCACAAGCAATGTGAAACATTAAACTTATACAAACTGGTGTACAAAACTCACATAGCTGCGTTGATCTCCTGGAGTGTCTCTACTCTTTCTTCTCCACATCTCTTGTCCACCATCAGAGATTGCAAACATTTCAGAAACAGCTAGAGGTAGGGGACAAACAACTTGTTCGCAGGGCATGTCAAAAACCTCCCTGCTTTGATCAAGACTTTAGGGAGCCTTTCAGCCCCTCTAGCAAAGGGACTGGAAAGCAAGCTTTGAAAATGCAGTACCATCTACATGCTGTCATGTTCCAGACACTGCTCTCAACCACTCAGGGCCTGCACAAATACCTGCAGAAAGAAACAATTGACTTGGTGCAGGCTGTAGATTACAAAACAGCAGTTGAGAACACACTGAAGAGTTACCAAAGTAACGAGAAAGCACATGAGGTCTATGACAAGACCAAGGCCCTGTGCAATGATCTTGATATTCCCGAAACTGTGACACAGAGGAAGAAGCGTAGAAACATGGAAGACTTTGTAGTCAAGGCATCATGTGGAGCAATGTGAAACATTAAACATAAATAAACTGGTGTACAAAACTCGCATACCTGAATTTCAATGGACAGCATAAAAGGACTCGTGAGCTGGGTTCAGGTGCTCAGATTAGCTATTGATGATCACGTTGATAAATCATATAAAACAAATAGCCAATCACACTAAAAACATGTTGCTGTGACTGTGAGCATTAAACAATTAACATTAAACTAAACAAACACAACAGTACGTTATTGTCCTTATAAAATAAAAACATACATTTTGTCCACCGAGATAATACAGGCACCTTACCCTCAAGAGATCCTCACGTGCTATGAGAATCTCCCACAATCCATTGCCATAACAAAGCTAATGCAGGCACACGTTTGTGACACCAGATGGCGCAATTGTGTATGTGCGTGTGGGGAGTCTTGCAGTAGAACATTTGACTGTAGCGCCGCCACTGTGGGCTAAGCCCCGAATGTTTCCAGGTCCAGGCGACGCCCCTGGTGGGGGCCTATTTTGTTTTCAACCAAATGTTGATGACATAAATGTTTATGCTCATAAAAGTATCACAGCAAAGATTGTCAATCACAAATGTAATTTAGATTAAAGTAAAAATATCTTCAACAAAAAAAAAGTCCATCATCTGTCATCACCTTTCAAATAAAAATATATAATTAGACAGTATAGATGTCTGCAATGTGGTCTCTTGTCTTCCTTGTATTCTTTTTTCAAATCCATTAGATGGCGCTCGGTAGGATTAAAGCACTGATATTCAGTGCTTGAATTGGAATGAAAAAGGTGCCAGTACTCTAAAATCAGCAACTTTTTCAAGTCAATTTTATATATACAGCCCACAAACAAGAATTTGGCTACTATCATGCTGGTGGGTTTGTCTCTTTACTACTGTATATTTTAGAAAGGTTCACTGTACTTAACATTTTTTATGATAGGCAGCGGATATGGCTAAAGCTTAGTAAGGTCAATATTAACTGAAAATATAGCAATCAAAGTCTAGATCTTCTGCTGAAGACACATGAAGCAGAGACCTTTCAGGTGAGAGCCCCTCTGGTGGTGTTCAACATTAATGACAAGGAAACAAAGCTCTGGTCAGAAGCATTTTTTATAAAAAGCTTTAACAAAATTAAGTATTTGTGTACATTTTGAATGCAATCTAACTTTCCAACTCAGAAAACGAAAAGTGCCAAAAGTCTTCTCACATGGCTGAGCTGCTTTGCAATATACTTCACCACTGAAGAATACAAATATGTATAAAGTAAACTATGATGCAATCTAACTTTCCAACTCAGAAAAATGATAAAGAGCATGAACAAAGAACATGTAAAAACAAATGCAAAATTTGCACAATCTAAAATGAGAAACTGTAACTGCAAGTAACAAAGTCTGAGCCATGGTAAAGAGTTACATTGAACACCAAGCTGATCAGATAACTCCCTGGTTGGTCTGAAGTCCTTCTATCTCCAGGATCTGTACAAATCGGCACATTATGCCAAAAGTCTTCTCACTGGGTGAGCTGCTTTGCAATATACTTCACATTGTTAGAAAAGGCTCCAGAAGGCCTTGGGGACATCAGTATCAGGGGCTGGAGCTGGACAGGCTCTTTCATCAGCACTTCTCCTTCCCTTTGCCAGCCAGGACCTCACATACTGTTCCGGATTGAACTGTCCTAGTGATGGTCCATTACATTTAATGAAAACCAGGCTGGACAGTCGGCTGACAGAGAGAGCATTCCTTTTTGCAGTAAGGATATCGTTCATGCAGCTGAATGCCCGCTCACACTCACTAGTGGAGACAGCGATGGTTCGGACTGCTTTCAGTAGAGGCTCCATGGCAGCAGGTGTACGGGATGCCCTGGTTTCCTTGTATTCGCGAAAGCCCTGAACAGTCTCTCTTCTGTCCACTTTCAGCACTTCGCACAAACGTAGCACCTCTACGTCCCCATACTGTACGTCTAACTCCTCTTCAGGCCAACTTCCAGGATGGATAACTTTCATGTCCTGGATTAGCTGATTGTCCCGGGCCTCCCGGCCATGTAATGGGATTTCTCTTGTGCTGACATGAGAGAAGGTTGTGGTTGTTTCTGTACATTCAAATCAATTGGCATGTCTGTGAATGGCCGGCTATGTTTGCCAATTTTATATGCCGTTCGAAAAACTCTGATAGTGGTGTCTAATTCAGATGTATGCATAGACTGCACTTGATGTTGAATAGTTTCACATGAAGCAGATGTAAGGATGTCAGCAGCTTTTACATGGGCTTGTGATTCTTTATGTTCTTTGATTTTTTTTTCTCAGGCTAGCTTGTTGTTTGCCCTTGTCAACACCGAAATGAGACACTGCACACTCACCCCATTCAGTTGACAGTTTCAGTCCTTGTCCAGTGTGTATTCCCAAAGATTTGACATCTCTGCATATCCGACATCCTAGCTTCGTATCTTTAAGAAGGAGCCATGCATTGGTCTTGCAAAAATATTGCACCTGGTCCGTTGTCCAGCAGTCAGGTGCATCGCTTTGCCCGGTGTTGGTGGTGGCAGTTGCGCCAGCAGCAGCTAACGTTAGAGGCTCTGGAGGAGGCGGCGGAGCTAGTGCTAATGCTAATGCACTAGAACTTGGAGCAGGAGGATCAACCAAAGAAAGCTCCCCATCAGACACAATTTCCAACACAGGCACAGCATTCTCTGTATTTGAAGTTTCTTCCGGCGACAACCGCTGTCTTTTTGCACTTTTATTAATCCACGCTAACATTTTAGAAATGCTAATTTGTGACGTGACTTGCTTTCCTTCTCTCCGGGGCGTGCCTGCTCTGTTCTATCACTCTACATAGCCACCCACTGGGTGGGAGTTGCACTGCATAAACACAACACACGTGCATCTAGGTATGTAAATTGTAAAGCATTAAAACATGGTTTTACTAACAGTTTTCAGTGAAAACTGTTAGTAAAACCATGTTTTAATGCTTTACAATTTACGATTTTTCAAGATGACTAGATCCTGAATATCCTGAATATCAGTGATATTCAGGATAGTCATCTTGAAAAATCGTAATCTGGATCAGGCTGATCCTATCCTGAATTGCTTTGAACTCCAGGGACAAAATCTGGCCGATTTGTCTGATCCTGGATCACAAAAAATGGGATTTCACAATCTGATCGGATCTGATTGAGATTAAACGTTTTGAACTCCTGGGCCCTGGATATTATTTTAGAAACTGTTTTCATCGCGTCGCGATGTTTCCAGAGAGAACAGCTGTGAGGTCCGTGCAGAATGCAGAGCAGTGTGTACAATATATATCACTCAGTATAACAGTCATACTCTCTTTATTTGCTTTAGTTTAGTAGATAACTACAAACAAAGAGTCGATATTTTTCTAAAACCATTTAGTGCTTCACATAATAAAATACACAACGGCTGTAGCCTGATTATGCTTTAGGAGCTGTGTGTGTGGTACAGTGTGTAGGTGTGTGTTGTACAGTGCGTAGATGCGGCGGACAGACGGGTCTCAGTTGGTTTGGTGTCCTCTGCTTACTTTTAATACTTGTAAATACAACTTTTGGCCCGTAATTTCAATTCCCCATTTCAGCGACCAGAGAGAGGGGGGGATATATCCAGTCTCTGATTGTGTTACGTTATTATGAGAGTTCTCTCATACTTTAAATTGTATATATTTATATAAATATATTTGTGTGTGTGTGTCCGCATCTGTAGCCCATTACATCTTGCTTGTATGGCTCTGGTTCAGGGTGGGTGGCTCTGAAGGTGAGGTAATAATGGTGGAGGGGGGTAGGGGCCTGATCCAAGTGGATATCTGCGATATTCTCTTGCAGGTGGTGATAGGGGTGGTCCAGTTATATGCTGGCTAGCTCGTCTGCGGCTAACAGAGGGCCCTGGCTTCGTCCTAAGGCCACATCTTTAAGTGCATGTCTTATCAAAGACTTTTACAATGTCCTTACGAAGGTGAACGTGGTCATGGAGGCTGTGAATGCTGAGGGTGGGGTGATATGCCAGGTGGACATTGGCAGGGGCAGATCTACGGGGGGCAAGGGGAGGAAGCTGCCCCCCCACTGTAGAGCCTTGCCCCCCTAACTTTTGTTTCCCTAAAACTGTACTAAAACAAACCTACACTATTTCCACAAGCTTCTCAAGCAACAAAACAAAAAGTTTGTTTTAAAGTGTTAGCATTAGATGGCAGACTATTAGCTGAGGTCACGCACCGCACAGCTCCCATTACGCTGACCATATCCGGAAATCATCAAGAAACTGTAGAACTTTTTGTTATCTCCTCTCCGCTGTCACCTGTTGTTCTCGGTTTACCCTGGCTAAAGGTTCATAATCCCCAGATAGATTGGGCAACTGTTTCCATTACTGGTTGGAGTAATCACTGCCACTCACATTGCCTAGGATCAGCTAAAACTGCATTTTCTTCCCCAAGTCCAGCTGAGGAGGTCGATATCTCATCTGTTCCTAGCGAGTACCATGACCTTAAACTTGTGTTTAGCAAGGATCGTGCCCTCTCTCTGCCACCACATAGGCCCTATGACTGCGCTATTGAGCTGCTCCCTGGTGCTCCCTTACCCACAAAAAAACTGTACAACCTCTCCAGGACGGAGAAAGAGGCCATGGAGAAGTATATTGGGGAATCCTTGTCCACTGGGATCATTCGTCCTTCTTCCTCACCTGTGGGAGCGGGTTTTTTCTTTGTGGACAAAAAAGACAAGTCCCTGCGCCCTTGTATTGACTTCAAAGGTCTAAATGACATTACCGTCAAAAACAAGTATCCTCTCCCGCTCATTGACTCTGCTTTCGGCCCATTGCATGACGCTGTTGTCTTTACTAAACTTGACCTTAGAAATGCATACTACTTAGTTCGCATCAGAGAGGGTGACGAGTGGAAAACAGCATTTAATACTCACCTGGGCCATTTTGAGTATTTAGTCATGCCTTTTGGGTTAACAAACGCTCCAGCTGTCTTCCAGGCCCTTATAAATGATGTTTTGAGGGACATGCTAAACCACTTTGTCTTTGTTTATCTAGATGATATCCTGATTTTTTCAAAGTCTTTAGATAATCATGTTTTTCATGTCAAATGTGTGCTCCAGAGACTCCTCGAGAACAGACTGTTTGTTAAGGCTGAGAAATGTGAATTTCATGTGTCATCTGTTCAATTCCTGGGTTTCATCGTTGAAAAGGGGCAGTTAAAACCTGACCCAGCTAAAGTGAAAGCAGTTCGGGACTGGCCGGTTCCATCAACCAGGAAGCAGCTGCAGAGGTTCCTCGGGTTTGCAAATTTCTCTAGACGTTTCATTAAGAACTACAGTCATATTGCTGCTCCTCTAATCCAGTTAACCTCTATCAAACTGCCTTTTGCCTGGTCCCCTGCGGCCGAGTCCTCTTTTGGTAAACTAAAAGCTTTGTTTTCCAGCGCTCCTGTCCGCATTCACCCAGATCCAGAACTCCAATTTATGGTGGAGGTTGATGCCTCGGATCTAGGTGTCGGGGCAATACTTTCCCAGCGCTTGTCCCAGGATCATAGACTCCACCCCTGCGCCTACTTCTCTCGACGCCTCACACCTGCAGAGAGGAACTATGACGTGGGGAATCGGGAACTTCTAGCCGTTGTAATAGCCCTGCAGGAGTGGCGACACTGGTTGGAGGGTTCTGTATGTCCGTTTATCATTTGGACCGATCACAAGAACCTGTCCTATTTACGTTCTGCTCACAGGTTGAACTCCCGTCAGGCTCGGTGGAAACTGTTCCTTGGAAGGTTCAATTTCACACTCCCTGGATTAAAGAACACCAAGCCAGATGCTCTCTCCCGCCAGTTTTCACCCCCTGTTGAAGAGAGCTCCGTTGAGACCATCATCCCTACCTCCTGTGTGGTTGGAGCGGCCAGGTGGGAGATCGAGCAGACCGTTCAGGAGGCCCTCCAGGAACATCCTGCCCCAGCGGCCTGTCCTCCCGATCGGCTGTTCGTATCTTCCTCCGTGAGATCTCCAGTGCTCCAGTGGGGGCACTCTTCTAAAGTTGCCTGTCACCCAGGTTTTCACAGAACTTTGACCCTAATCCAGCAGAAGTTTTGGTGGCCGACCATGTCTGCTGACACCAGGGCTTTTGTCTCTGCCTGCTCTGTCTGTGCCCGCAGTAAATCCTCTCACTGTGCTCCAGCTGGCCTCCTACGCTCTTTACCCATACCTAACTGCCCTTGGTCGCACATTGCTGTGGATTCCGTCAGAAGGTAATACAACCATCCTCACCATTGTTGATCGTTTCTCCAAGTCTGTCCATTATGTCCCCCTGCCCAAGCTGCCCTCTGCTCTGGAGACGGCAGACCTCCTAGTGTCCCATGTTTTTAGGCTTCACGGCATTCCCCAGGACATTGTCTCAGATCGGGGTCCCCAGTTTGCTTCCCGGGTTTGGAAGGCATTCTGTCAGGCACTGGGGGCCACTGCAAGTCTCTCCTCGGGTTACCATCCACAGACTAATGGCCAGGCAGAGCGGGCCAACCAGAACCTGGAGGCAGCCTTACGTTGTGTCGCTGCCCGTCTCCCCGCCTCCTGGTCTTCGCACTTGGCATGGGTGGAATACGCCCATAACTCCCTGGTCAGTTCCGCCACAGGTATGTCCCCTTTTATGGTCTCTAACGGCTTCTAGCCCCCATTGTCCCCAGCCAGGAGACGGAAGTGACTGTTCCCTCAGTCCAGGCCCATCTCCGTCGTGCCCGCCGAGTCTGGCGGGAAGCCCGAGCAGCCCTCACCCGGACTGCTGCCCGTAACCAGAGGCTGGCAAATCGCCACCGAACCCATGCTCCAGACTGCCAGGTCGGCCAAAGGGTCTGGTTATCTGCTCGTGACCTGCCACTCTAGACTGAGTCGCGCAAGTTGGCCCCAAGATATATTGGTCCATATGCAATCGAACGTGTCATAAATCCCAGTGTGGTCCGCCTTAGCCTTCCTCCTGCTCTCAAAGTACATCCCTCATTCCACGTGTCTCTGGTCAAGCCCTTTGTCTCTAGTCCACTCTCTCCTCCGGCTGACCCCCCCCCCCCCCACCTCATTGATGATCACCCTGCATTTACAGTATGTCGGCTGCTGGACATTCGGAGGCGTGGTCGGGGTTTCCAATACCTTGTGGACTGGGAGGGATATGGTCCTGAAGAACGGTCCGGGATCTCAAAAGCCCTTATCCTGGACCACACCCTCCTGGAAGATTTCTATAGGGAATTCCCTGACAAGCCAGGAAGGCCGCCAGGAGGTAACCTTTTCAGCACGTTTCAGAGTGGCCTTTTATTGTGGCCAGCCTAAGGCACACCTGTGCAATAATCATGCAGTCTAATCAGCATCTTGATATGCCACACCTGTGAGGTGGGATGGATTATCTCGGCAAAGGAGAAGTGCTCACTATCACAGGTTTTTTCAGATTTGTGAACAATATGAGAGAAATGGTTATTTTGTGTATATAGAAAATGTTTTAGATCTTTGAGTTCATCTCATGAAAAATGGGAGCAAAAACAAAAGTGTTGCATTTATATTTTTGTTCAGTGTAATATAGTTTGTTCCTAAACAACGGTTTTCTCAGCTAATAACATTTATTAATGATTAGTTATGTTTCCATATATCCACCTATCATCAGCATTTTACAAATCCTTTAATATGATCTAGGATATTTGTGGTTATCAAATATATTTGTGAAAATGTGAATGTTTTACAAAGACCAGACTGTTATGATGATTTTATTTTTTAAATAATGTTCTTGAAATACATATTTGAAATATCTGAAAAATCCCATGTGCCCCTATTTAAATACCACATCATCCTTGTAGTAGCTTTAAATCTGTCTACTTATTTTTCCTCTGTTTAAGCTAAACAATAGTATTTACAGTAAATATCAATTGGATCACATACATTAAATTACAACATGGGCAACTGCTTTACTTTTAATGATTTAATCACTTGAACATTTAATTCAGAACTTGCTTCTCTGAGGAACAGTCAGCATATTTAGCAGCTATTATTGTAAATGTACAATAAGCATGAGTCATTATTCCCCAACTGACAGGAGCTGGTGGAGTTTCCAGAAAGCATTAGAGGAAACAAGTGGCACTGGAAGCAATACAAATGCTTACTGGCAGAAAACTTCTTTGTGACTGGCACAATACTAACGCAATAAAACTTCCATTACAGCACACTGTAAGAAACGTACCATGAAATTCACAGTATGTAACTGGCAGCAATTGACAAGTTACTTACTGTAAAATGACAGTAAGTAACTTGTCAATTGCTGCCAGTTACATACTGTAAAGGTATTTACAAGTTGTTATTTACAGTAACAGTGTAAAATGAAACACAGTAACTTCCAAGTACGGTATTTGTGTTTACTGTAATAGTGTTTAAACTGTAAAATGAAACAATATGTAATTACTTTATTTTGTGTTATAGCTGTAAAATAAAACCGTAATTTCCAAGCATTGTATTTTAGTTTAAGGTAATAGTATTTTAACTATAAAATAAAACACTGCCATTTAAAAAGTAGGCCTACTGTATTTTTGTTTACGGTAATAGTGTTTCAACTCTAAAATATAAACTTGAATGTTATAATTTTAAGTTACAGTATCAGTATTGTAAAACAATTTATTTATTATAGTATACTTCATGTCATGCTGGTAAACCAGAAATTCTTGACACAATTTTAAAGCTCACCAATAACTGAAAGGAGATAGCAAACAATACATTTTAACAATGTATTCTTAATTGTTGAACGGTATCAAGAACATGTATTTTCTTGTGCTAAATGGGTGAGCATACCATGGCTACCGCAAATGTAGTCTTCCATTGCATATCCCATGTACAATTATCTTCCATGTCTTATAAACTGTGCTTAACTGACCAACAGCTGCAATTCCTACACTTATTAAATATTTTCATCCATAAAACAATGGATATTAATATCCAAAAACAGGGAGATTGCATTTTTAAAACACAAAAAATATGAATATGATTTCTTCTGCCAAGCCATTTTAGAGACGTGCTGTAGTTGAAAAGGTGTCACGACCTCGACACAAACTGGAGAACCCAATGCACGACCCAGAGACAGTCTTGAATGTAACAACAATTTTCTTTGTAATGTCAATGAACAGAAAATCCCTCTTAACAGAGTAAGTACTGGAATAGCAAAAAAAACGCTCACAAGGAGGAAAAAACTAAGCGTAACAAAAAGAGAATTTAAGATAAAATTAAGTCTACAAAAATAACAAAATAACAAAACCTGGCAAGACTGGAAACGATCCTCTCTTTGCTGAGGCCTGGCAAGACCACACGTGGGAACAAACACAAACTGACACAGGACAGGAGGAAGACAGGACTATTTAAACATGAGGTGAGTGGGAACAGGTGGAAACAATCAGGGGCGGGGCAGACGCTGACGGTGGCGGGAAAACACACAAAGGGAGGAAGTAACAGGGCCTGAAGTGAGAGACAAGAGGTAAGTACAAAACAAAACAGGAAATTGCAGAAATGCATTCTGCATGTCCACACTAAAATCTAATGTTTGCAAGATTTCTGTGAATTTTAACATGCAAAATGCATGCAGGAATGGACCCTGTACTGAACTTACAAACCTTACACGTGTAAGACATTTTGATAAGCTAGTCGAGTACAGTTAGCTTAACTTGCTTTTTCACTAAGCGGCCTGACGTCGGACTGTCAAACTTTGGTTATGCAAAGGGCGTGGCCGAGCTCTGAGGACTCATAAATACTGCAAGGAGACAATTGGGACAGATTGGGACAAACCACCTGCTTCCATGTTAAAGGGGGATTTGGGTTTTGTCAGTGTCCTTTGTGTTTTCTGTTACTATTAATTATCCCTTGGTTTCAACTTGGTTTGGCCAAGCCACTATATAGGTTCCTTGGTTTTTCATTGTAGCAGGTCAGTTTGTTGAGTTAACACCTGTTAAGTTGATGCCATGTTTCTTTGAGGTATTTTCTGTTGACCTCTTTTATAGGCCTAGTTATTAGAACTTATTGATTTATGATGTTTTCTGTGGACTTTCGGGTAAATAAAAAAAACCCAGTCCATGGGTGTTTATCAATCTCGAGTACGCTTGCTTGGTAGCACATGTCTTCCGAGCGTCCTGCTTCAGAAGCGAGGCAAGAATACTTCCTAGCATTCAGAAAATGAAGAGTGGAACAGGCTAGCAAGTGTGCAGGTGTGCGTCATGTGAGAGGCCCCGCCTTACATTTTCCGCCACAGATTTGGGGAAATTGGTCCGTGCGCAAAGCTTTGTGGGGATTTTAAGACCGCAGAGTCTACACATGTGCAGCCTCGAAATTTCTCCAAACGAAGTACCCCGGGCTCGGTAGAATTCCAAGTATGCTGGACATTGGAACAGTACTTCGGCGGCACTCGATGGCGTAGTATGCTTGAAATAGTGGCTCTGGAGCAGCTTTACTCAAGATTGAGAAACACCCTATGTGTCCTGTTGCCTTACTGCTTGGTCCCTGACAATTGTTCAGCAGCTTTCCTCGACATTGAGTTTCTCAATGTCGAGGAAGCCTGCCCCAGAGCCACTATTTCAAGGATGCTACTTCACCGAGTCCCGCCGAAGGACTGTTCCAATGTCCAGGATGCTTGGAATCCTACCGAGGCCGGCGTCCTTTGTTTGCTGGAAATTTCGAGGCTGCACATGTGTATCCTCCGCTGTCTTAAAATTCCCACAATGCTATGTGCACGGACCAATTTCCAAAATCTTTGGTGGAAAATTTAAGGCAGGGCCTCTCATATGACGCACACCTGCACACTTGCTCACCTGTTCCATTCTTCGTTCTCCGAATGCCAGGAAGAATTCTTGCCTAGCCTCTGATGGACCTGACTCGGAAGACATGTCTTACCAAGGAAGCGTCCTCGACATTGAGAAACACCCCCAGCTTCTCTCTACGGGCTGCAGAAGCTAAATGCTTGTTGGGAAAAGACTCGCTGGTATATCGAGCTGAGCGCTCATTGGTGGTTTTTACCCCGTGCTGGTGATGAAACTCTCCAATTGGCTCCGCAAAAGTTTTTTGTTCTTTTGTGTCATTTTTACGTCGCCACTTCCACAATATTTATCATCATGAAATTAATATCTATATATTTTATACGATACTTGCAATACTTACCGTTTTCATACTTTATATATCTTAGCATATTCATACACACTGGTTAATACTGTTCATACTGCTCATAGGCTACTGTGTATATCTAGTGTATTCATACCCCTCACTGTTTATTCATCATTCAATTAATTCTATATTTTATTCTGTAGATTGTGTAAATTACTTTTCACTTTATTGCTTTTTGCACTCCTGGTTAGAAGCTAAACTGCATTTTGTTGTCTCAGTACCTGTAATCTATGCAATAACAATACAGTTGAATCTAATCTTGGGCAGGAACAAATGTATTTACTTAGTACATATCTGACATTAACGATTAAACAGATTTGTGCATTCTTTATAAATGCAAACTGGTCAAGACCACTGACTGAAGTCGTTTTGAAAAGTAGTGGTTCTGTCTTTTACATGTAGGATTCAACCCCCCTTGTATTGATTTGTTTTAAAATGAACAGACACTTAAGTCATTAATTTGTAGTGGTATAATAATTGTGGGATTTCTATTGCATCCACTTGACTCTGAGCTGTCCGACTTCAGGCGAGTTTTTTGAGACCTCCCCCGGCTGCAATCGGCTATTCTCGTCTACTTTCGAGGTGAGCCGCAGCTCATCTCAAACAAGCCTATTTTTTCTGTTGACCGTTTTTTTCGTTTTTGTTTATTAAATATTGTCAGACTATATTACTTTCTCTTTGAAAACGCGTCACAGCCTATAGCCATTCCACATGGCTCCTGCTTTGAAATACTGACCTTTGAACCTTGACCTTGGTGCATGTTTGAAGGCTTATAATTAAGCAACAAAAGGGACTACAGACATGGGACATACTGTTATAGAGAGCTCTTGACCTCAGCTATCATGTGAGTATAGTCAAAACTGGGGGCACTGTCAAATTTGGGTCAAATATGGTTAAAATGAATTTTCACCCATTTCACAATTTAATATTTAAAATCTGATTACACACATGTGTATACCATCCCCTTAAACCCTCAGTGTGTTCTTAATTCAGTATTTATAACTACCAATTTGAGGAAAAACACTAATATATTTAAAAACTACAATTCCCTAGAGCCCCGCTATGCAGCTTGGTACAAATCATCACCACAGTTAGTTCTTCCTTTTTGCAAAGACATAAGGTCTTACAAATATATATCTACTAAGTATATAAAATATCTAGTAGGCTATAGCCAAACTAGTAATTACACTGCATCAAGATTATGTATATTAAGAAAAAGATGTTGGTTTATTTAAGATATTTTAGCTATTCTAGAAATGGGGTTTTTCGGTTGGTTCTTTCTTTTTTGGTTACTGTGATCTTCTACAGCAGGGGTTCCCATCCTTTATTGTGCCAAGGACCGCCAGATACATAAAAATGTTTAACTGATTTTAATATTTACTCACCACCAGCAGGTAGCAACAGAGGCTAATTCCATCAGGAGAGACGTGATGTATGGAATACAGGTTTATTATCGGGACACATGATATGCGGGAATAGTGATTGACGTTACAACAAGTAACTGTAATGACATTTTGGCGATTAGGCCCCGGGTTTGCAGGATGATCATTCAGGAGGGAAATAACCGCTCTGATGAACCCCCCGGGGTCTAGACACTGGTGGTGGTGATAGTAGTTCGGTCCGATCTGAAGGGAGAAGGTTTTAGCTTGGCCCTGTATTAGGAGACAGGAGGCGTAGGGGTGGAGGAGGGTTGTGCGTTGACACCTGAAATGACAACTGACAGGGAGGGGAGAGCAGATTTAAAGGGGTTAGCAGGTGCGATGATTGGCTAGCCGGGGCGTAACGCCCTGATCGCTTATTGAGATAACGTGTGACACCAGATGATATTGTCTTCTTGATTGAACTTGCGCTAAGCTACATTTCAATCAGGAGAGACGTGATGTATGAAATACATGTTTATTATCGGGACACATGATATGCGGGAATAGTGATTGACGTATAACAACAAGTAACTGTAATGATGTTTTGGCGATTAGGCCCCGGGTTTGCAGGATGATCATTCAGGAGGGAAAGAACCGCTCTGATGAACCCCCAAAACAAGTGAAGTATGAAGTACTGAGCTGTGAGCAATTCTTACCTTGCGGCTGGCTGCGGAGATCTATGGATGAAATGAGAGATTAACATGGGGACGTGATGAGCGCCGGAATCGCTTCCGGGCTGCGGGGTTAGATATGCGCGGACCCACTGGCCGCAACCTGCACTGCAGGGTTAAACATCAT
The DNA here is from genome assembly GCF_902827175.1 of Gymnodraco acuticeps. Lineage (NCBI taxonomy): Eukaryota > Metazoa > Chordata > Actinopteri > Perciformes > Bathydraconidae > Gymnodraco > Gymnodraco acuticeps. The sequence continues at coordinate 130,062 of NW_022989800.1, read as the reverse complement.
TCGCAGGGTTAAACCTACCGCAGACCCACGTCCGCAACCTGCACTCGCAGGGTTAAACCTAACGCAGACCCGGAGGTCACAACCTGACGTGTAGGATTAAACATGAACACGGACCCGGAGGTCACAGCCTCGGAGGTCACAACCTGACGTGCAGGGTTAAACATGACGCAGACCCGGAGGTCACGCCTGACGTGCAGGGTTTAAACCAGGGGTCCCCAAACTTTTTCCTGTGAGGGCCACATAACTTTTCCCTTCTCTGATGGGGGCCGGGTCAGTTTGTAACAGAAAAAGTGTGACGATCGCATGGGTGTCTAAACGTAAACATTTATTGTTTTCTAGAAAGCCACACATAACCAAATATTAATAACCCTTTCCGGGATCTTCACAGAAAAAAAGTCAGGAAATAAATAATAACACTATTAATGAAATAAATAACACTATTTATGAAATAAATAATAACCAAATAACCCTCTCTGGGTTCTTCACAGAAAAAAAGTCCATTGAAAATTACTGTAACTTTCTGTTGTGCCGTGCACAATCTTAACAGGTAAAAGTTTAGCTTAGTTGTCAGAGCAGAATCTCTCAAAATAAACGTGGATTTACGTAAAAAAAACTATTTTTTCGGGGCTCGGGTGTTTTGTTTGATTTTAAACAAACAAAGTCTTGGCTTTCAGAATATGAAACTTTTATTTCCAATTTATTTATTTCTCACTCGCAATCTGCTCTTCCGCAGCGCCGCCCCCCCTCACTCCGCTGAAATTATGAATGTAAGAGTATAGTAATCATAGATAACACTGCAGGGTCCGTTACAGTTTGTTTTCATCTGATTTCAATTAAACAAAGTCTTGGCTTTCAGAATATTAAACTTGTTTCGGCAAATTCAGATAAATACAACTTTGAAGCTTCGGCATAATTACAAGCGGAGAATGGCAGGCATAACAACAGCCGGTGTTTCTCGTGAGTGTTTTCCCCGGGAAACAAACACAATACACACAAACGCAAAATTACACAAGCACACACACTCGCACACACACTCACACACACGTATACACACACACTCGCGAGCTTCCCCTCCAAACGAAAATATCTTCCCTCGGTAGTATTTTGATCATTTGCTCCGCTAATAATCAATCAGATCGATGGATTCCAGAGAAGAGACAACTTTGAAGGCCTTTTTCTCAAAATGATGACTCTGTGACAGTCATTATATAATGTGACATATTTTGCTTAATATTTGAAGTACAAAAACAATCCTGATATCATTAGAAAGCTAGGAATATCCTCTTTCCAACAGTGTATACAACTCAAAAGGTGTCTTCGGGTCAATGCGACTGATTTCGATAGAGCAGGTCACAACATTTTGACAGGGGCTAGTCTAGGATTCGCGTGGCCAGACTGGATTTTTTTTTTTTTAAAATCATAATGCGTCTCTGGTATTGTTCAGGGGGCCGGGCGAAATGTGGAGGCGGGCCGTACCCGGCCCGTGGGCCTTAGTTTGGGGACCACTGGGTTAGAGGAACATTAATACCATGAGCTTGATGTGATGCCTAGGAACTCTAGGTGTGTGACTGGGCCTATAGTTCCTCATGATTAGGGACGCTGTGCTCCTGGAGGAGTCTCTTCTTCTTTCTTCTTCTCTTTCCCCAGTTGAGCGGAGTTAGTGTGTGTGTCACTGGCATTTGTTTTCAGCACTGTTAGACATCGAGATTAAGATTAAACTAATTTATTTTGGGAACACCCGCATATAGGCTACCTATGGAGTTAGCCAGATGTGTGTAAATTACTGTTCATGGTCATTTGAAAACAAATGCCGGTGTCGGACAGTGTGTTCGGCATCATACCGAACACACTGAGCTGAGCAGAGTACACACACACACACACACACACACACACACACACACACACACACACACACACACACACACACACACACACACACACACACATCATGCGCCTTGGTGACTGGACATCTCCTTCATAAAACTAATAAAAGGGGGAGTAATCGGGCAGTTTGATGTGTGTAGAGGTGTGTGTGGTTAACACGTAGCGGCCTGCAGTCACTCTTAAACTGTTCTGATGAAGGTAAACACAGCGAAGGCGGTGCGTAAAAAGGCACCACTCTCGGCGCGCTGGTGCTGCACTTCTCAGAGGCGGAGTATACGTCCCGCTGCCTCCTGATGCTGCAGTCATTTCATGAAGTGAAGGAGGTTTTCCTTCTATAAAACAGCTGTGGCAGCAGATACCGTGAGAGTCTCGGACATGAATTCATAGATCAAGGCAGACTGGTTTACTCTCCTGTTTTGCCAATCCGGTGCTTAAACAAATATCTCTACACCCCTGGCCGGCATGTCCTTAAAATGAAGTCTGAGTTTGAAATATATCTCAAATAATGTATGCACCGCCATTTCCCCACATAAACATAACAGTCTGCAATTAAATGGTTGTCTGCTGTACGCTCCTCTTCCTACTTGGCGCACCGGTAACTTTCTCGTGCGCACGAGAGGCTGAGACTCTGAACCGCCGAATCCCTCGGAACATCATAAAAGCCATTTTCAACGGTTTTCTGGTGAAAGATTAACTAGGCTACTGGATGAAATAATATGACTGGTAGGTGCAAAAATTAAACACTTTTTGAAAAAAATATTATGATAAAATATTTTTATATATTTATAATTCTGCAAATATTACGATAAACTCACAGCTATTTCGCGGCCCGGCAGTAACACCTCCGGGGGTTGGGAACCCCTGTTCTACAGTACATTGTTGGTTACTGTGATTTTCTACAGTACATTGTTGGTTACTGTGATCTTCTAGTACATTGTTGGTTACTGTGATCTTCTACAGTACATTGTTGGTTACTGTGATCTTCTACAGTACATTGTTGGTTACTGTGATCTTCTACAGTACATTGTTGGTTACTGTGATCTTCTACAGTACATTGTTGGTTACTGAGATGTTATACAGTTGGGACGTTACTACTGATATTTTTTAAGTAACTCCAGAGGTACTGTAATTTTTGGTTGGAAATACGGTATTATACTCTAAAATAGTATACAGTAATTTACTGTACACAAACACTGTAAATAACTGTGGATTTCACAGCCATTTTTTTACAGTGCAGTGAAGTCTCTCCATTGAGCTCATATTTAGACCCAATGCTGATACCATCACATGGTCTTTATCAGATTAAGAGGTAAATGTGGTTGTGTTTACCTCTCCGTACAATGTTTAAAGGACTAAATATATCCACCCGAGTGTGTCTATGACTGAACTTCACTAAACAGCTGTTTCTCTTTACATTTCAGAAGGATTTCTCTGTGATATATTTGATTATTGTAGTCATCTGATGCAGGGCTTTCCCCTTTTTACGGTAATTGATTAGTAGTTGTAAGAATTCTGTCACGTAATCATGCGGTAGTTGGGAAGTACAACACATGCAGCCTCCAAGCTGGTATTCACTTCCATGTTTACAAAAACTGTAGGGGTTTCCAGCTTTGTTTTGTAAGATTGCACTAAGAATATTAAAGGGGCCCTATTATGCTTGTTGTAGTTTTCCATTTCGTGTGGTGTGTTATATAGGTTTTTGTGCATGTAAATGGTCTGCAAAGGCTAAAATCCCAAAGTTCACCCCATGGGGAGTTTCTCTTCCACCCTCTGCCTGAAATGCCCCTATTGGTCTCCTTTGTTTACTTCTGTAACAAAATGCTATCACTAAGTAACACTTGTGCTTCTATTATAGCGCTCCAACACATTGTACGTGATATATAAGTGACGGGACATTTCTAACAAATCTCCAAGCAGTTAAGCAATCACAACAGAGCCAGCTAACCAATCAAAGCAGACTGGGCTCTGGTTTCAGACAGAGGGTGAAAAGAGGTGCAGCAGCAGAATCAGAATACCTTTATTAGTCCCACAGGCAGTATGAGAAAAATAAAGAGCTTTTTGAACATTGAAGCATGGAGACATGTCACAGTAGAGGCACAAAATATATGAAGTTGAAAATGAGCATAGTGTGTCCTCTTTATGTTACAGGGGTCACTCAAAGGTCCAGTTCCTGTACTTGCATAAACAGAAACTAAGAGTCGATACTGAGGCAGAGACTCGATTAAATGTATTTCCCAGTTTTTATTTTGGCACGAAAGAAGACTTTCCCCTGACCTCTGTGACTCACTTCCTCCTCTCAGCAGCAGCCCGACAGGAGGCCAGGACACATTCTATGATCAGTCACATCAATGTCACAGGTGTTGTTACCACTGGCAACAACTGCAGCTTCACCTCCAGGAAGTCCTCTGCAGTGTGGGGGGGATGAACTCAGGTGTGAATTTGAAGGTCGATGCTAATGTCACAAGCAGTTAAGTTTTCTGTAACTGGCAGTGATAGTCTAGTAAAACAGGACACACCTTGTAAACTAAGAAGTTATGCTGTTGTCACGCATCTATAATCAGAATCAAAATCAGAATACCTTTATTAGTCCCACAGAGTGGACATTTACGTAGTTACAGCAGAAAAAAGAGCCACAGTCAGCTTAATGTTACATATGTTACATGCATTAAAAAGTACTAAGTTATGATATAATAAAAAACATAATAAAAAATAAAAAGTCACACCATTTTCAAAATACACATCCTGTAACAGTTCTTAGGATTTAGCAGCCAGGTATATAGCACAGTTTTAACGGCATATATTGCACATATAGCACATAGTTGGTTGGTATTTAACAGCAAGGGGTGTTATAGACCCTATAGCCACATGGAGACAGTAACGAAAACGAACCAAATTCGATATCAAAAAAGTCACACGCAATCGGCACCAGAAACGTGTCCGTCCACACGAGACCGCTCGACCCGCTGGAGACGCTGTAGTATGCTGTGCTGGTAAGTGGCGCTGTACTTCCGCCACAAAATACACCAAAAGCAGCGAGGAAGACTTCACGAGCATGCATGGTTGCCCTTCTGTTTATTCTCCGTGGTGGATTTAGCAGCAGAGGAGGGGAGAGGTGGGGGCCAGGGCTCTGGCTCTTTTTCTCCCTCCCCGAGGCAAGCGTGCTCCTGCTGTAAATCTCCCCGGTAGTCCACCAGCAGATGAAAAACACCCACATCTCCGCCTCTTCCAAGGGACGAGGGAACCGTGCGGCAGACTTTACGTTATAATTTTTTTTCGCCGGTCAACATGTCCGTTAACGTTTAGATCTTCCGGACAAAATTAGAGTGAATGAAGAGTGAAATGAATAACGACTCTATATAATAATATAAGAATAATATACAGAGTCTCTATTTTCCTCCCCCTCTCCTGACAGCCCGTCAGTATTTTCGTTATCAGGAAATGATCGTATAGGGCGTAATCACGGAGCCGTTTAGCCCCCCAGAGCGTTGCGTCTGCAGATCTACCCACCTTGGGACCAAGCGGCAAACTCTGGGGAAGAGCCGGGATGCCAATACGGAAGTGCCACACACTGCAGTTCATATATTGGCCGATAGGCGATGACTGCAGAAAGGAGCAATTTCCATAGACCCCAATGTTAAAATGCCCAACTTTACAGCAGAAAATGTTTCTACCCATGGATGCAATACATATTATTATGAATATAGTTAGATTCCACCTTCATGACTATGGATCTGTGAGTGAATTGTTTTCTATCACGACCCTTTTATTTATATTAGGTCTTAAAGTTTTTGCATAAATTAGGGCGTGGTGACATTGAGTGACAGCTCTGTCAAGTGACTGCTTCTTGTCTCTCTGCTAGCAGCTCCGTGAAGCTACAGGGACTCTGCCTGCTTAGTTCATCCAGGGAACACAACTTGACCCTGGCCGTGTTTGTTTGTTCTTCATGCTTATATATTGGACTATTGTGACTCGCTCTGCGGTTGAAACAGCCGGTGCATGCATGCGGTTTTGCGGTAAGTGAAAATCGAGTACTTATTTATGTGTTAATGATTTTAATCAGCTACGTAATGAATGTTAAGGGTTAGCGTGTAAGCGAGTGGTAGCTACATCGGTGCTAACGATGCTAATCGTAGCCTCCAAGTTAAAATCATAGACTGTATATATAAAGGTTAAAACGAAATAGACAAGTGTTACGCGTTAAGTGGGATAATACTGTAGAACAAACGGCTTCTGTTTGAGGTTGATAAAATAAGGTTATCCTTGTAACTTAGAGAGATATTTTATTATGTAGGTAGGAACTGTATGCATCGCTAAGGTTAATTTAAATTGGCTATGCTCAAGTATGTAGACAAGCTAATGTCAAAGTAGTGTATGTGAAATCAACCTCACAATAAGATGTGTGTATATTACAATTATTAATGTCATATTTCAAGATGATTACTTAGATATTACAATATGGTTGGTTGAGCTGGAGTTCATTATTGAGCTTACACGTTAACGTCACAGTCATCTGAAGAACGAACCCAAACCTTGTTGTTTTTATTATTTGCATTACCAAATGGGTATCAAATAAACAGTAAGCATTGGTAACACAACTTCCAAAGTTACAGTAAAATAAAAAGGACCCTGACTCGGAAAATACACAATCCAACATGTTCAACAGAAGATAATCAGTTATATTGTTTGTACACATGGTACTTTACATATATATATCTGTTTGTTTAAGGTGTCCAGGTGATGCAGACAGGCTGGACCAGAGAGTGAGAGACAGAACTGGACTCCTCACAGCAGTGAACTTCAGCACAGGTACAAAGACTCTATTTTTCATACAGTACAAAGAATCAAGAAAGATATTGGTTTAAATAAATTAAGTATTGACTTTAATACACTGATATACATTCCATTAAACAATACTAAATACTAGATCACCGACACATCAGTTAAGTTGAGGGTTTTTTCCATGCAAAAAGTTACATTTAGATATTTAGCAATATGATTTTGTCAGCTTTCTAATTGAATGTATTGAAGGCAAAGATATTTAACACATAGTGAGAACTGCTACTATTTATCTCTCAATATTGTCTGTAAAAAACGTGGTAAAAGTTATTCTTTCAGTGAGACAACAGAGCAAGCTTTTACAGTTGCACTACGTTTTGATAACAGTTCAATATTATTTTGATAATAACATATATTTCAATGTTGATGAACTTCATACTGTTCATTCATAATCTGATTGTGTTTGTAGCTCACTGTTGAAATAAATTAAAAAACATAACAATTACAAAATAATTATATCTACAGCCCCTAAACACACAAACACACCGCTTTCATAAATAACACACTTGTTCTGCAATAATATGTTTTATGTTTCCTGTCATTTTTGTTAGGAAAGGACATGCCTGAAAGACACGACATGTTCTCCTTCTCTGAGGGTCAAGAAGAACATCCAAGAGGAATATTAAAAGCTGATGCTATGAGATTTTAAGACCAGTACAGGACATTCACTAAGAAACTACTTTTATTGTGAAAACACAGTCAGCTGATCGAATGCAGCTATTACCACATCTCCATCAGCTGATTATTTCTATTTGCCTTGCTTTATGAGCTTCACATCACTTGAACGCAGAGTTTGCAATGTCACAAATAAATGGGGCCAATCTTCAGTCAGATGTGAATGTGTAATCTAACATTTTCAGTAAGAATAATGGACAAAAGTAGTGCAAATGTTACGGGTCCCCGATCTGAGGACCACAGTAACAGTGATGATACCTGTATGGTGCAGGTGAGACAGAAGTAATGAGGACACGTTGTGTTCAGTTTCCTTCCAGATTACTTCCCCTGAGGTTGTTTTATTACACAAAATCATATAAACATATTCATTATTTTATGCATTTCAGTTTCAACTTACATTCCTCAATAACCATTCACATACCTTCACTCTGTCTGTATGTTACTCTTTTATGTGATAAACACATGTCAAATTGAATTTCACATTCAATAAAATCTGTTGTACGTTAAATACATTTGTATACAGTATTAACCTGTATATAATACTACGTATAACTACTCTTCTTTTACTTTCACTTAAAAGTAGTATTTCATGACCCCTCTAACCTCTCATGTTGACTATTTACCTTCTGCCATTAATGGCAGGTCACTAAAATGCATTACTGAAACATATTTAAGTGTAACAAACAACCTTACTGTTTTACCAACAGTAACTAACTTATAACCCTTACAAAGTACATATTTATTACAAATTCACAATCATTATACATGTATGTAAATACTCAGTGTGCGGGAGCCTTCAGATACACTGACAAACTTGTATCCTTACTGCGTCAGATCACGTTGTCCCCAAAATGGTGCCGTACCGGGGAAGCTAGGCTAATACACACACATTATTTAACGGTTTTACACATGTAAACAGCGCTACAAAGTCTTTAACTGTTAGCAGGCCATTACATATTATTTACGCAAACCTTATGGGGGATTCATTGTGATTTACAGTGACCATTGCATGTATAAAAAATATGTGTAATGTGTATTTGTAAAGTGCTTTGAGCATCTGGAAAAGCGCTATAATAAATGTAAGGAATTATTATTATTTATGCACAGTTTACCAACTTGTATGGTGCAGGTGAGACAGAAGTAATGAGGACACGTTGTGTTCAGTTTCCTTCCAGATTACTTCTGAGGAAACCCCGGGAATGTCCGTCGCTGTAGTCGGTACCCCGGAATCATTGAATCGAACACAACCGTTCCGCCTCACTACTTACTGCATCTATCGACCCCGTTAGTGAAATGAAAATAACAGATGTAGCAAACAAAGGCATATTCCAACTCTAAACAATAATAATTATTATATCAATGTGGTCACACATCCCAGGGGTGCCACACGCTCCCCGACAACAAAAGTGGCTCCCGACACTTAATTGAAATCACATGTCATTCAAGATAGCTTTAACATCTTCATAAAACACAAATATTTACAATGTCTACTAAATGGATCTCAAAATGTGGTCACACGTCCCAGGGGTGCCACACAAATACAAATACAATTTATTGAAATGTGAACCAAAAGTTAATCAAAAATGTTTTAAATAAAAAGCACATATGGACAGAAGGTGTAAACCTATTAAATGTATAAGTAAACACATTTAGTCAAATAAAGTGACAGACTAGGACTGTGTAGTTGGTATCAGCTCCTCCATCAGGCCTGGCCCTCCTCGCAGAGGAAAGACCCTCAGTCCTCTCCAAACCAACAGACAGGACGTCCATCACGCAGAGGTTTCTCCCTGAAGTCTCTGCAGCTCTTTGGACACAACGCTGTCTCAATCTGTCCACACTGAATATGAGAGGGGGAAAATGAAAATAATAAATGCTTTAGACAATAAGAAATATAAAGTTTACTGTTGAGTTGCTCAGTTTTTTTAGATTGTCAATACTATTACTGTATAACTAATATATCAGGTTAATAGGCACATTCAAATAAAGATTGGTCTTTAAATACATTTTGTCTTTTGAATTGTTTGTCTAAAGTCAAGGATCTAGAACTGATACTTAGTTGTAATGATACAGTCTGGTTATTATGCTGTTTGGAGGAGGCCTCACAGGTAAGAGCACTAACTAGCTACCATCACATGTACCTTAGCTTGACTTAAATGTATTAAACGTATAGTTAAGTGATATCAAAATATAAATAACTAAAGTCATGCAAACATATTAATATTTGCTTGATTCCAGTGTTGAATTTAGCACAATTGCATAAACGTTAAGGGATTTTAAGATTCTGAAGTATTATACTAAAAACTCAATAACTTAGATTATTATTTATAGTTTTGCTGAATAGTTTCATGTCCGCTTACCTTAGAAACGTAAAATGCGATGGCAGTGTGCAGATGGGGAGCATGTTAGCTTAGCTTGGTAGCTTCAGCTAACTCTGGAACTTCCAGCTCGGTGGTGTGGAAATGTATGTAAAGTATTATGCAGAAGATGTGATGCGGCATATTTTTGGTATATTCATTTTAATGTCACCCATATGAGGTGTATTGCATCATGTTATCCCTAATATATGTGTGGGTATATACATTCCTGTGTGTTAATAGTTGAAGGAACAAAGTACATTTTTCCTCTTAAATATAGAGAGGTTTTTTATAGGTTCCTGAAACAATGTTCCCTTTTTCTTAAAAGTAGATTAGCGCAATAGTCTTTTTCTTTCACTTTTACCCTTTTTATCAAAAGGGTGTTTTTAGGCTATTTTTGAGGAGGTAAAATGCAGAATTACTTGTGAGTTCTGTTTTGAGTGAAAAGATTACCCCTTTGAGTGTTTTTCTTGGTTAACCATTAGATATAATGGTTAAATTCTTCTTAAGTTAATGATGCGCATCCTGCAGGCCTTGAGAATTGAGTCACACAGTTAAGAGAGACAATGGTCCTTCTGATTCTGGGTAAGCTGACTTCGGGTGGATGGAAGTTCAGAGGTATGAAGACAGTTAAGCTTTGTTGGATAGCTGGTCTTGAGGAGGTCATGAGATGATGACTGTTACATTTCCAACAAGTATGGCTTTCATAAAGAAACACATATGACTTGTGTGATAAGCCACATGATAAGATGTGTTTGTTGCAAAGTGAGCCTGTTTTCTTCTCTGCTGGCACGCGCTGATTCACTGTGACACAGCACCTTTTGCATCTCCCAATGAGATGACCTGAAAAGATGACCAGCTGACCTAACCCCTCCTGTTTTATTCTTGTATATCTCCTGTTGAGTCCTGGCGTTCGCTCTCTCTTCTCGGGCTGCCAGGACCGAAGGATCTAAGCAGCACGCGAACAAGGGCAGAAGTACTCCTTACATTACAGTATAATTGTATTGTATTATATTGTATTGTAATGTATTATATTGCATTGCATTATTACCTTTTATAATTAAAACAGATTATTGTTTAAACTGGTATCCTGGTGTTTTCTGATTTCCTTCCTGTTATGATTTTGAGCATGTCCCGCCTCGGCTCCGCCTCTTTGCCCTTATTTGGATCAGGCTGGAGTAGGCGGGAGTTGAATTCTGACGTCACTGTCGAGTCGTTAGTGGCCGATTCCGCCTACTAAGGGCTTCTCGGCAACTCTGCAGAATCCTATGGGTGACGTCACGGACCCTAGTCTATTTATATATACAGTCTATGCTTGGGACCCGTTATCGTTATCCTTTCTGCGTTTCCATGTCGGCCTCGTGTGGCCGAACCGTCTATATGATAGAGAACTGTATTGTCTCCCTGTGGCTGCAGCCTATAGTCTGTGTTGTGGTGTGTGTCATACTTGCCAACCTTGAGACCTCAGAAATCGGGAGGATTTCAAAACCACCACGTGGTGGTGCTAGTGGATCACCGGAGCTGTATTGGATTAACATTAACTAACATGCTTATTGTAGTTGTGAGTGAATTGCCTTGCGGCCTGTAGCACCATCCTTGATGGAGCATATGTGTGGGCTGGACCTGCATTTTACAGGAAAGGAGTGAGCAGAGGGTCGAGTTGTCGATTCTTGTTGTTTTCTGTGACTCCTCACCTTCTCAAACTTTGAGTTGCGCGCGCTACTAACGAGACACGCTACCATAGAAACCAAACAATGGTGTAGCTGTATTAAAGTCCGAGTGGAAACAGTCCTGAATAAATCTGATTTTGTCAGAAATCGGGAGAAATGCGGGAGAAATATGACCCCGGGAGGAAACCGGGAGAGGGCAATGAAATCGGGAGTCTCCCGGGAGGGTTGGCAAGTATGGTGTGTGTGCGTGTGTGTGTGTGTGGGTGTGGGTGGGGGGGGGGGGGGTTCTACAGTCAGTTTAAGTACAGAAATGTCAAATAATGAAGGCTGTGGTAATAGTACAGTGGTTTCCAGCATATGGGTCTGGCCCCTCTAAAGGGTCACAAGATTAATGTGAGAGGCCGCACATTAATCTTGATAAATGTTTTAAATAAAAGTTTTAGTGGATTAGTTGTTATTGCATATGGGGAACAGTCGTTTTTCAATTAAATTCTTCGATTTCAGACTCCCGTGAACAATAATAAAAAATAAATATATAAGTAAAACTGAGAACCTATACGATTTAAAGTAGCCTACTTAATGCATAGGTTACAATATTTTTGTTTGGGATAAAATATACATATAAAATATAATATATAATAGGATTAAAAACCAACCCGTGAAACAGGATTTATTTTCTCTCAATTGTTATTTTTTGGGAATATTGATGAGTTTCGACATATTACAATGAAACTATATCAGAAGCTAAGAGGGGAAAATCCCTTTTTGATGAAACTGCAAAAAGAAAGTATTAGACATTTGAAATTTGTCACAAAAAAACAAAAATGGAAATACTTGTTTAACAGTTAATAATGCGTTGTTGCCAATGTTATACATGATCACATGCTTTTTTATGTAAAACCATGACCTGAAAAAATACTAGTAACTATAGCTACTATAATAAATGTAATTTTAATGTATGTATATTTTATTTATCTCTAAATAAGTGATCAATGATCAGTAGTATCTTTACACAATTTCTCAATTTATAAAATATTTTAGGCGAGGTTAAGTGAATTGAGACAAAAGCGAAATATTCTAATATGTATTATGTTTAGTTTAAACAATAAAACTGTTAAATAAAAACAAAGCTTGTATTGCCCACAACCTTACCAGCATTCCTCTTGAGATTGTTAATCTTATGGGGGGTGTGTAGCGTAACCTCCTCCTGTCCTGGTGTCACGTGACGCAGCTCTGGTCCTGATGCTGCTATTACCGGGATTCTGTATGGGGAGTGATTAATGCCACTGAGCAACAGGATGAGGAGCAGCAGGAGCTCTGTCAGCAACATTGTGAACCATAACATTGTGTGTTACAAATTGTATACAAGGAGATATACAATATACACGCTACATATCATTTTTGGAAAACAAATTCTAATTGTGATTTAAATGATGAAATGTGTTTGTCGTCTCACCTGTGTTGTAAATCTAAAATGTGTTTGCTTGCTTTTCATTGTCATCATAAAATGCAGCTGAGGTGCTAAGAACAGTATTGTTTCTCTTAACATGGATATATGTCTACTTTTCAGCGAGACCAAAAACCAGACCTGCAGCATTCTGGATGGGCCCCAGGTGTACAGGCCTGAAACAAATTAAATAAACCTTAGCTTCTTGAAACATATAGTCACTTCGGGCTAGTTTAGTGACATCAGTTAGTTGTTTATGCTAATAACTGTAATAACCTAAGAAAACATAGCTGTAACAATAAAATAGTATTTTGGTTATTTAGATATAGGCCATTATCATGTAATCAGTTCACAATCCACGTTTTGTAGCTTTAAGACCTTCCTCTCGCTGCTTTGGGGCACTAATCACCCCCCATACGGAAACACGCATCATCGGTGCTGATGTGAAAATTCCCTTTCTGCCATTTAAAAGCTCCGCTCTGAGGGCAATGTGAGCTCAACGCGCTGCGGACACAAATACCAGATTATGAACACAAATATGTAGGATAGCAGCTTGTGTAAAGAGAGGGACAACAGAAGAGAGCAGGTGTTGCATGTTTTTTAAATGGGAAATCTGTTGGGCAGCTGGCGTTTCAAGGAGCCGAGCACCGTTGAGGAATGCGACTCGACGTGGGGGTCGGACTCCGAGGGCGACGAGCCGGCGGCGGCTGGAGATGACAGCGGCGTGTCGGGCTCCGTCAGCCCGGCGGACAGCGAGCGGGTAGCCGGAGAGCCTGGGGAGAGGTCCCCGCAGGTACAGTGACGGTTATCTGGGCTATGTAGGCTATGTGATGACTCAACGGGGGGCAACCCAGGGGACACTTTAACATGTGTGCCCCGGCAGCACGTTATTGTCGAGGCCAGGACACAGAGAGGGCGACCGAGCATGCTGCTGGGCGAGGAGGCTTCATTCGGAAATATATCAATTTATACTAAATGGAAAGACATTCACTTACATGGTGTGAACTGTAGGCTTATTTACTGTGGCTGAGAGGTGTAATCGACAATTACAAAGTGGGAAACACTTTAACAAAGCTTGAGACAAATTTACATTTTATAAAACAAAATGACACTATCAAAACACTTTTACCAAAGAAAAAACAATTTAACAAGATGCGAAACACTTTTACAAAGCTAGAGACAAATTTACAAGTGTCGAAACACTTTAACATTTCCTGAAACACTTTAACATTTCCTGAAACACTTTAACATTTTCCGAAACACTTTAACATTTGCCGAAACACTTTAACAAACTAGAGAATCAAACCGGAAAGGGAATGCCCATCATACCAGAAGTGACGTGCAAGTGATTGACACAAACTTAAGTTTGTTTTGGCGGATAGAACACCGGTACCTATGGACCTTTATGGTCGTTAAACATGTTTTGTCCGTTCTGTAGAAACCACCTGGGCCAAGTGACATGGTTTTAATCATCACAATATACTTTCTCTTGCGAAAGAGATACGTTCTAAAGTAAAGTTACAGGTTCACCAAGTAGGAAGTGGAGCTGTGCCTTTTACACACAGCCTTCGCTGTGTTTACCTTCATTAGACAGCTAAAGAGCGACTGCAGGCTGCTTCGTTATAGCCACACACACACCTCTTCACACACACACACACACACACACACACACACACACACACACACACACACACACACACACACACACACACACACACACACACACACACACACACACACACACACACACACACACACACACACACACACACACATCGAACTGCCCAATTATTACGCCTTATTATTCTATTTATGAAGGAGATGTCCGGTCACCAGGTTGTGTGTGTGCGTAAATGTGTCTCTAGCTTTGTAAAAGTGTTTCGCATCTTGTTAATTTGTTTTTGTAAATGTTAAATCGTTTTTTCTTTGGTAAAAGTGTTTTGCTAATGTAATTTTGTTTTATAAAATGTAAATTTGTTTTATAAAATGTAAATTTGTCTCAAGCTTTGTTAAAGTGTTTTACACTTTGTAATTGTCGATTGCACCTCTCAGCCACCGTACTACTTACTACTCCTCATGGCATCTAATCCACCCAGCTGCACTTCACTGTCACTTTCTCCATACACTAAAAAACCGAAATGTTGACTTTAATTAAGTGTATTATGTCAACAAATGTCCCATAACTGTAATAGTTTAGTTGAACACAATAATATTACGTTTTTATTTAAACTTAACATTATTGCTTTCAACTAACCTAACACAGTAATGTGAAAATCTGTTGACATAAAATACATGTCATTAAAGACGTGGTACAGTTTACACCCCCACTTAAGGGTCGTAATGTGGGAGTATTATATTGATGTCATATAATACTACATGCATCTTTTTGGTAATTATATGGAATATGCAAACTTGGTGTTTATTTCCTACTTACACACACAGTATATGTAATGATCAAATAAGTTGGTTATTCACAGTTGCTTATTGGTTTCCTCTTTATTTTACACTGTTAAACTTTAATCTCCTTTTGTAAGATTTTGGTCAAATCTGACTTTTTTCAATGATTGCTATTAGAAATGTGCCTTAAAACGTTTCTCAAAAGTCAGGGTGCAGTTTGTAGAAAGAAAGGTAATTTCTGTATAATTTAAGAATCACAAATGCCTCTACATAAAATCAAAAATCAGGGAACTTTACATTTTCATAGCTTCAAGGTGTTTGGTGAAGATTTTAAAGGAATATAATGCCTGAGTTTTGGTAGTCTGTCTTAAAGGGGCCTTATTCTGCTAATTTTCAGGTTCATATTTGTATTTTGTGCCTCTACTGTGACATGTTCTGCTTGGTTAGCTGGCTGGCTCTGTTGTGATTGGTCAACCGCTTAGATATATCACGCCCCTTAGCCTATCACGTGTGTTGGAGATCTAGCAAATAGAAGCGCAACTGTTACATAGCGGTGTCATTATTTTATGGTAATAGACAAAGGAGTCCACTGGAGGGGTTTCAGGCAGAGAGGGAGTGTGTGGGGACACTTTGGGGATTTTAGCCTTTGCAGACCATTTACATGCACACAAAACGCACGACAGGAAATGAAAACCCCAAAAAGTATAATATGGCCCCTTTAAGTTATTTAATTGTCCTTATGATAATATAAAACAAAAAAGAAGATACATACAATTATATAAATACACAAGTGGAAGGAAAAAAACTGAGGGACTTTAAAAAGAACCCAAAAAAAATTACAAATAGCTGTATATGCATAATAACTTTACATAAAAAAATGAATACAATTTCCGTACGACAAGGTTAAAAAAAAGAAGTATATGGGAAAGTTACTTTGGAGTATCGAAGGTGGAAGTTAGCGTGGCCCAGATTTAATTTGAGAATCAGATCTAGTTTCTAGCTTCCTTTTGTAAAATGGTACGGCAGCCCTGATGTGAATTGTCCTCCTTTGCTGACAGAAATGGATGATTGACCTCAAAAGAGAAGTCAGTGCTTTATTCAGCTGAATGCTGTACTGCATCTGTTAAAACATGGGATGTTTTTCTTTCCGATGTGCATTTAAACTGAGTCTCTTTCTTTCCTTTGTCAGCTTACAGATTCTCCAGATTCCGTTCCAAAGATGAAGAGGAGTTTCTACGCTGCCAGGGACCTCTACAAATACCGTCACAGCTACCCGGTACATGCACGGGAAAATAAAGACGGGTGGAATACAAAAAATTCAAATGTAGAAATGGGATGCACGGTACTTACCTTATTGTTCACACCCAGCTTTGTTCTGTGTGCATTTGCAGAACTACCGAAAGTCACGGCAACCCAACGAGTACCGTAACCTGCGCTTCTACTTGAACAAGATCCCTCTAGTGCCTGATGGTAAGATCAGAAACACACACACACACACACACTGAAGAAATGTTGGCTTTAGGTTTAGTGAGGTTTTATTTGACTTGAAAAGATAAAAAGATTAGTGACTGATCCCATGTTCAAACACACTGACGCACACACATGCGCACACACGCACAAACACACATGCGCACGCACACACACACGCGCACACATACACACACACGCACACACACACATGCGCACACATGCACACACACAGACACACACACACACATTAGAAATGTGAGTGGCAGCTAATCAGCCCCTGTTTCTTTGAAGGTATCTACATAGAGGAGATTCTGACCAAGTGGAGAGGCGACTATGACAAACTGGAGCACAATCACACCTACATTCAGTGGTGAGACATTTCATCTGTCTATTTTTGGACCTTATATATGATTGCAAAAACGGTTAGGAAGTGTGCATTGTTATTTGGGTTTTTGCATTAAATGCCATAGTAACTGACAAGGCAAATCTGCTTTTTGCTGCGCGTTAAATTAATGTAAGCTGACTCGTTTTTTGTATTTAAAGGGCCCATGTCATGGCCATTTCTACTGATCATAATTCCATTCTTGAGGTCTACTGAAATAGATTTATATTGTGCAATTTTCCAAACTCACATTGGTTTCTCATACAGCATCTCTGTATAGTATGTGTATTCACCGGTATTCACTCTCTGTCCTAAACGGCTTGTTGGAGCTCGCCCCCCCTCCCTGTGAGCCCAGTGTGCTCTGATTGGTCAAGCGACGTGCAGCTGCTCGTGAGGAGCTGCTGTGAGGAGCAGACAGGGCTTCCGTGTCGGCGAAACAAATACAGCGAGAACAAGCGAAACTCATCCTGAGCACACACAAACACTCACAGCCGAAGTAAAAACAATAAGTGTAGCTTGATATTGAGTAAGAAAAAGGTTTATAACGCTGTGAGCATGGGTCTGCGGAGAGCATTTCTCCGCGATCCCAACTTACGAGTCCGAAAAACGTTTACCCATTTAGACAGTCGTGGTAGATACCTTGTTTGTTTTAAACATCATAAATACACAAACAACAATGAATACTTACAGGTTGTGTACCCGAATCTCCCGCTGGTCCAACAAAGTAGGAACAGCATCGTTCTTCAGTGCCCTACGCTGTACATATCCGGCATGAATCGCTGAAAGGTTTGGGAAGCTTTGTTTCGTGAAAGGCTGGCAGAGGGTGCGGCCATAGCTCTGGGCGTGGCTACTGGGTATCCCTACGTAGCGATACCCAGGAAGTAAATGAGAAATCTCCAACGAGGCGTTTTGGGGAGGTCTTTTCAGTGTTAGAGTTTTACTTCCTTTCAGGTTGTACTTTGAGGGTTTGTGACTCTGCAGACCGTTTACATGCATAAAAACCTTCATAACACACAAGGGGACGGGTAATAACCGGAAAAGCATGACATGGGACCTTTAAAAAGACTGAAGCTGTCTCAGGTGATAACATAGCATCCTCCCAGTGCACATGAAAAACAGTGTTGATGCTCGTAAGTGCTAGCATAGAGTTTGCAGTGATGATGTATTTGGGGTTAGCATCACAAGGGCTCCCTCAACAAAATCATTGGGATTTTCCATTGGATTTTGGAATATTGGAGAAACTAAAACATGTTTAGTAAATATTTATGATACTTACACTCTTAATTCAGGACGATAATCTCCACAAAGTAAATCTGGACTATACATTTTCCCTGGACATGGACATGTGTGTTTTTATCACTTCCAGAAATATTTTTTTCATTTTTGTATTCCCTTTTTCTTGTGGCAGGCTGTTTCCATTGAGAGAACAAGGGCTCAACTTCTACGCACATGAACTGACTCAGGAAGAGATAAAAGTAAGAGAGGAAGGACAGTACTGTATATACACATACAGCTGTTTGCACTCTATCATTGGAAGTCATATTTTCCATTCATCCAATACATTTAAAACATTATTTTAATAATAGGGATGAACCTTGGTGCATTTAGTTGTGATATTGTACCTGTGTGCAGGCCTCTGACCCGCTGTGTTTAATCCCGTCAGGAGTTCCAAAGCACTCGGGAAGCCAAGCGGAGGTTCCTGGCAGCGTATTCCCTCATGCTGGACTTCTACGGCATCAAACTGCTGGATAAGAGTGGGAATGTTGCTCGGGCTCCCAACTGGAAGGAGCGCTTCCAGCACCTTAATGAGTAAGCACACACACATATACAGATAAACACCGTTTTCCATTGCCGTCAGAATGTGTGTGAACATCCCATTGCCCATAATGAGAGGGGAGACACAGTTTGTATCTCATTCCCTCGCTAATCTATTGCTGATCAAAGGTTGCATTGTAACAGGAATTATTCGTAGGAGACATTTCCCCTCATCCTGCATTGTTTTTCAGGTCCCAGCACAACTACCTGCGGATCACTCGCATCCTCAAGTCCCTGGGCGAGCTGGGCTACGAGGCGTTCAAGGCCCCCCTGGTTCACCTGTTCTTGGAGGAGTCTCTGAGCCACAACACTCTTCCCAGCATGCAGCACAGCGTCCTGGAGTACTTTGTGTACACCATCCGTCTGCCGGCCACCCGCAGGCGCCTGCTCCGCTACGCCCGCAAGCACTACCGCCCCCCCCACGGCTTTATGTGGGGGCCGCCGCCTAAAAAGAGAGGCGGGGGAGGGAGCACGGGGGCCGGGAGCAGCGGGATCAGAGCGCCCGCTCCCACGCCAGAGCAACAGAGGAGGGGGGAGGAGATGTCCCCGTCAGCAGGGAGCAGGATTATTGTGTCTTCCCATGATGCCGTGGTATACCAGGAGGGGGCCGTGGGGGGGCTGAAGGGCGGCCCCTCTAACATGGCCGGACTAGAGGGGGCGCTGATGATGGCGGGGGCCCGAGGGGAGAGGAACGAGTACAATGACATCGTTTCTCTGTAGGTTTGATTGGTAGCTGTCTTTAAAATGACCCGCTTCAGTTGTTAGCAGTGACGTGCGGTGAGGTTCATGGCTGGTGAGGCACTGACTCTTTCAGAGTCAGATTTACAAATATTATATTCTGACCTTAATCGAAATATTCTGTTATTTTCAAAAGCTTTTTTGGTCTGATGTTTCGATTCATTTTAAACAGACCGTTCAACAAAAGGATACCCACAATCTAAATATTGGATTGTTCTTTCTTAGTAAGATCCAATTTTCATTACCAATGTGGTCTTACCTTGACTTGAAGATGAAGTCCATGCTATCCTTCTGGACAACAATCTCTATTACTTTTTTGTAAAAGTCCTCCTTATCTTCCTCTAGTTTCAAAAGTCTAGTTTGTTGTTCGCGTCTATACCGTCTCTGCGTAGAATAACAGTAGCAACAAGAACCTGTGGGCTCACGTGCGCCCCCTTCAGTGCGGCAGAGGTTATGGCTGCCTCCCCTGGTGCTTTTTTCATTGCCGTTGTACGGCGAGCCTAAATATCATATATACGTGAAATAAGTTATTTAGAGACTATGGATGGCGAGGATACATGTAATAGAGGGATCTACAAACATTAAATTGGTGACATACAGTGAGATGGTGCAGGCATGCGCTTAGGGTCCGCTTTCCAGACAGTTTCTGTGAGGTGACGCATTCTGAGGTGAGGCAGAGCTCATCTGTGCCTCACCTCACCCCACAGTAACTGGCTTGAGCGCGCTCACAAAATAAGTGCCCGCGCTACATTAGTGCCCGCGCTCCAGCAAGTTACTGTGGGCTTACGAGAGGCAGAGCTCGTCCCTGACTCACTCCTCATCGCTCCCATGTAGTTGTAGCGGAGCTCGGCAAATTTGCTGATTTT
Organism: Gymnodraco acuticeps; assembly: GCF_902827175.1. Classification (NCBI taxonomy): domain Eukaryota; kingdom Metazoa; phylum Chordata; class Actinopteri; order Perciformes; family Bathydraconidae; genus Gymnodraco; species Gymnodraco acuticeps. The sequence continues at coordinate 109,528 of NW_022989800.1, read as the reverse complement.
GACTATAAAAAGCGATTGGAATCAAACATAAATCACACTTACAACACAGATCAGTGGAGACATTTGATTATTATTACTATCTAGTTTTTCTTTAGTTGTTTTTCTGTTACATTGTAGTATGGCCAGTCTATGAGTATGACAGGGGAGGCCTCCCCTGACTGCACGTCGCTGGTTGTTAGGTAGGGGAGAGAATTTCATTTTTAACGCCAGAATGTTTTTATTAGCAGTAGATATTACGCTTCTGGACTTAAAATGAAGACGGTATTAGTGAACACATTCACAGAGTCTGACGAAGGTGTTATTAGAATACATTCAGGTTAAGGGCTTATCATAAACTATTGTCATGTCTTCACATATACATCTATTCAAGTGTTCTAAATATGGGGGGGGGGACTGATATGTTAGTGGAGGGGGGAGGTCATGGAGCAATCCCAGAACCATCCAAACCAGTAGAGCGGCACGATTTGAGAAAAATGACTAGTGAACATTTTAACAGATTTATTTTAGAAGATCTGGATCTAACAAGGATTTTGTAGTATACCTTCTCAGTAGCTGCTTAAACTTCATTCAGATATTTTAGCATATTTTGACTTTATTATGTATGTTATTCCATTTGTTGTTAATTGTGCTGCCCAGTAGACACCCAAATGATTGTCCTGAGGCTTTTTCTAACCAGGGCTGTGATTACATTACATTAGACAGAATGTTGCCTTATTGAATATTTGTGGTTTTCATGGTTTGGTCTTTCGATGGTTTTGGGTCAGTCTCCTCCTGACACACTGTAGCTAGAGCTCCACAGCAACAAGCTGGACTGAGGACAACTATAATGTGAGAAAGGAGATCAGGTTGAATTTGTTTAATTTTTTGCCCCGATCGTGTGAAAGGACATGAGGGAAGGAAGAGTGATAGCAATACTTTAAAAAACATAATTGTTCGACTTGAAAACCTTTGTTGTTGATAATATCAGGCACAATTTAATATGTATCTACTCTGAAACTTTATTATACTGTCATCACTGACAGGTAGCCCCCCACTGAAAGCTATACATAACTATTGATCAACAGACTTGTTAGTGACTAACCCTAACCCTAACCTAGCAGAAGGGTTTCCAAAAAGCAAATCAGTAGGGAAAAGCAGCAGAACTTTACAAAGCTCTTTATTTTTGCAGCAGGTGCTGTGTTTTTACAGGTCATGTGATCTTACAGGTATTTTGTGGTGTGTTGCACTTTTTTGACAATCTGTGTCTTCCTATTGAAAGGGTTTCTCTATACGGTTGATTTATGTGCGATCAATAACGGTCAGGAACTTGCCACGTTATGAACATGGCTGATTGTTCTCATATTGACTCTCCGCGCTCACATTGACTCAATGGCAGTAATTCTTCGTTTTTTAATATATTAAAAATACGACATGGTTATGCGGTTTACTTTATCCATGTGAATATGACTTTGAGTCATATGTTTTACAAAACGTCCCACCAAAGTAGTATTTCTTTTAAGGAAGTATATGAAAGTGCAGGAAAGGATAGACACTACAGGTTAATAGGGTTTAGATTAGAACTATTATATTGCCTTTCATAAAAATGACCCAGTTAATTATTTACATTAGCACAATTATTTGTTGTATTAAAATGTTCCTTTGATGATATGTTTAAATCTACAAATGAATCATTTTGAGGCTACATTTTTGAGAATTTAAGAAAAATCTACAAAAAATTGAAAAAACTAGTAAAATGACTATCTAAATGTGTATTTTTATTTTTCATTTTCCTTGAAATAAGAGATTATATACAAGCATAATCGGCAAACATTTCAAAATTGCATGGAAAACAATATGTAGTGTCTCGACTGTTGAAACTCGTAATAAATTAACACTCCACTGCGGCAGAATTGACACCCCCCCAAGATGTTGCTAAGATACATAACACCACCTCCATCATGTGAGAGGATAGCAGGTCTAATTTAAAACAGACTTCCTGATAACTTGGATAAGAAAAAGCCATACGAGGTGTCAGACAGCAGCGATGCATTTTATCGTGGTTCAAACGTTCCTCGTTCTTCCTGCCATCACCATCATCATCATGATCAGCTCATAAGGTCTAACATTACTCCGATATAATTGTAAAAATAACTTCAGGTGAATTGTGGGAAAACATGGGCTCAAGTGTCTGGATTTTTTGTGTGTGTACGTGTGTGTGTGTGTGTGTGTGTGTGTGTGTGTGTGTGTGTGTGTGTGATATTCTTAAGTGCCTATTTTGTATTTTTTATGGTTTATGCAGTGTCTTTCCCAACTGATTTCCTGTACATCCTGTTTTTTGTACAGCATTTTGATATTGACATTATTGTTTGCATTATAGTCATATACAGCATGAATATTGATGTACAGTAACAGCAGGAATCCATCTAGGCATTGGTATAGAGCAGAGGTTAATAATATATGATACTTGAAATGGTTTAACTGGCCTACTGATGAAATTGTGATTGTTCTATACATGAATATTCTCTGCTTGCTGGACATAACTGGACATTTGCCCGAACAATGTGAAATTGCCACACCTACTCAAATAAACATGGGGAACGTGAAATAAGAATTGTGTCATCTGTAATTGTTTAAAGAACGTGAGCACTGTGTATATCACTGTACATTTTATTTTAAAATGGATAAGCAGATATCTATCCGATGCAGAGTTGTTCTGAAAGCAGGAATAATCCCAAAGGTTGAGGTAAATCTCCGTGGTTAGGGCCAAAGAACCTCATAAATAACACATCATCCTAGCATAAACTAAAAGGTCCCATGTCATGCTTTTCCGGTTATTACCCATCCCCTTGTGTGTTATGAAGGTTTTTCTGCATGTAAACGGTCTGCAGAGTCACAAACCCTCAAAGTACACCCTGTAGCGAGTAAAACTCTAACACAGTCTATGCTGCCCCAACACGCCTCGTTGGAGATTTCTCATTTTCCATTGTTTACTTCCTGGGTACTCTGACGTGGGGATTACCCAGAGGCCACACCCTCTGCCAGCATTTCACAAAAAACAAAGCTTCCCAAACCTTTCAGCGATTCATGCCGGATATGTACAGCGTAGGGCACTGAAGAAGATGCTGTTCCTACTTTGTTTGGACCAGCGGGAGATTCGGGTACACAACCTGTAAGTATTCATTGTTGTTTGTGTATTTAAGATGTTTAAAACAAAAAAGGTATCTACCACGACTGTTTAAATGGGTAAACGTTTTTCGGACTCGTAAGTTGGGATCGCGGAGAAATGCTCTCCGCAGACCCATTCTCACAGCGTTATAAACCTTTTTCTTACTCAATATCAAGCTACACTTATTGTTTTTACTTCGGCTGTGAGTGTTTGTGTGTGCTCAGGATGAGTTTCGCTTGTTCTCGCTGTATCGCCGACCCGGAAGCCGCTCCTCGCAGCAATGACCCCCGCATCGAGCCCCGCAACGTCCCGGCCAATCAGAGCACACTGGGCTAACAGGGAGGGGGGGGCAGGAGTTCGAACAAGCCGTTTAGGACAGAGAGTGAATACCGGTGAATACACATACTTTACAGAGATGTTGTATGAGAAACCAATGTGAGTTTGGAAAATTGCAGTATAAATCTATTTTAGCATACCTCAACAATGGAATTATGATCAGTAGAAATGGCCATGACATGGGCCCTTTAAGAGAAAAGTATATGGCATTTTTCTGTGTGTATGTATTGTAAAAATATTGAAAATAGTCAAATAATGCAGGGAGGGGAGCATGCAATCGAGAGCTCTCTGAAATAAAAATAATTACGAGGTTGTTGCTAAAAAAAGTTAATAAAAAGCTGTTGTAAAATATTAATTATAACAATCTATATTGTCCACCAATATGGATATTTCATATTGGATTCATAGATTGGTTAAAAAAAACACCATAGTAATTTACATAACATTGAATAAATAAGACAACATGCTAATTGGTTTCAGTGTATATGGTAGGAAGATTCACTTTGTTAATGTTCCTGGTCATGTTGTATGTTATGAGGCTGAATAACTCGGGATAACTTAAGGCAGAGACTGGAGACTGGAGCTTCTGTGATTGACATGCTTTACTTGCTACCAAAGCCGGAATCCATTAGTTTTGTACAGTCTTGTATACACACAGATACATTACATAGTGTCTTCTTATTCCTCAGAAACTAAATAATTGTTATACAACTGTACTTTACTTAAACTTTATTACATCTTAAGCATTTCTTTCTAACAGCTAAATTGTGGAGTTGCTGAAGTGCTTTGAGAGAGGTACCTTCATACAGTACAGACAGAGACTTTTGTGTTACTCAATATAACTCAACATAACATATATTGATATACAGTATACAGTATATATCTGCAGTGACTCTTGAGTCAGAGGTGATTCCACTGCACCTCACTCTGTGTGGTCCTTCAGTGACAAGTCTTTAAAGGTCTCCTATCATGCTATTCTTAGGCATATATTATGGTTCTCAATACAAATATATAAAAACATGTCTATGATGTGTTTTGCTCAAAATACCAAATAGATCATGCATTTTAGACATCCCTCATATCCCTCTATTTGAGCCCTGTTAGAGAAACGCAGATTTTGGGTCCTTAGCTTGGGAAAAAAAGGGAGAACTAATGCCTTCTCAGAATGACCCGGCATATACAGTTACATTCTGCCGTGATCAAACCACATCAAGGATTATTTCTGAAACAGTATGGAGCTCAAATGCTTTTTCTCTTGAGGGTTTACTACAAGGTGAGGTCCTTTTTTAATTTCCTGCTTTTTTACACACACTCTCTCCAGTTGAAAAGGTTAGCTCTGAGTGTTAGCGATGCTTGCAAAGACCATATTACGTCCAAAACAGTCGTGCATTGTTTCTGATAGCAACGTTTCTGATTGGGCCGTGGGTCCACATTTCCGATATTACGTCATATCGGACGCAAATCTGGATCAGCTCCGTTGTAGCCCCGTTTTTAGAGATTTGGGTACGGAGGAAAAGAGAGAGGGTTCTGTTTTCAGACACTTTGTGAGTTCCTGACACACCGGGGACACATATTTATGTATAAAAGACATCAAAAAGTGCATTTTGCATGATAGGTCCCCTTTAAGGTACAGTATAACATGGCTGATGGTGTCACAAAGCCTTTTTATCAGATATTGATAAGTGAAAGAGTGTTGTTTTGAAAGTTTATTATCTAGTATGTGTTTCTTTGCAACTTTTAAATGCTGACACAGATAAAGATTCATGTCTTCCAAACAATATTGGTGTTCACAAATTTGGTAGGGATTTAGAGGAACATGACATTTCACTATGGTCTTCACCGCATCACATAATGCATGCATGATACTGTGCATCATGTCAATCCAAAGTGCACACTCAACTGATTCAGACTGACAGAATGAGGAGGCCTTCAGTGTTTGCTCGAGCAGAAGAAGTGAGTGAGCGTGTGTTGGGGCGGGGTTATGGGGTGATGTAGGGATACTTGATGTTGGCAGCTGACTGTAAGAGAAAACCACGCTGCTCATCAACGGTGGTGGAATGTAAGTAAATGCTTATTCTTGAGCTAAAAAATGTAAATTGAATCCTAATGGTTGACATGTTACAATTTTAAAAACATGGCAGCTCAAGTGATGTATGCATATTCCCATCTTCAGAATGCATTGGAGCCCGCCTTTCCAACATTATGTTCTTCATACTCAATGTTAGGGAATCATTTGCTTAGGTGTTCAACCTTCGACACAGTTCATCATTTTCTCCTCTCACTGTCTCCTTTCCCATGGCATAGGTCTACGGCCTCGGGTATTGCTGCTGTCTCTTTTAAGGAGGAGCAGCTTGGGCGCATTGTTGTTGCCAGAGTATGACAGAGCACAAGTCGCCATGAGGTAGTTTACTGTTCAGGGACGTAGGTTCCCTGGCGCACATTCTTTTCTATGGACGAGAGCTCTAGTTAGATTCAGGGTCCATATTTGTTTAGTCTCACTGATAAAGAATGTTGATTATTACACTCTGAAGTTAAAACCTCGAGCTACAGAAGGGTTCTTCAGAATTGGTTTGGCAACCGCTGTGTCAACTCGTGACGCACCACCTGTCTTGTCAATTCTCCGGCCGAAGCTCCAAATAAACCGTCAGTGTTTGCCATCAAAGCTCCAGCTCTCCTCGTGTCTCTCTGAGTCCTGACTCTCCATTGCATACAGAAGTTTCCCCCACACTCAACATACTGACACTAAATTATGGAAGCAGGTAGCAACAAATGGCTGTGTGAGTGTGTGTGTGTGTGTGTGTGTGTGTGTGTGTGTGTGTGTGTGTGTGTGTTTGTGTGTGTGTGTGTGTCATACATCTTTAAACACCCCTAAAAGGTCTGCAGGTGCTCTGGAGCTTCAGGGTCAGCTTAGCCTGGAGCAAGATGCTAACTTTAGCATGCTAACATGTCCACCATGGCATCAAATGCTGATGTTCAGCAGGTATTGCTGAAGGAAGTGTCTTAGCCTTGCAGTTAATACATGGAAATTCAACATTATCCTGATGGCGCTGCCCAGTTTATGTGCAGGGATGAGTCCTAAAACCTGGAAATAAGTCGGCATTCTGCCACTTCAGGTTACCTCGTCTCAAATCCGATTGTTTTCTAAAAGGCTTTTCTGGTTTGATGCATAAAATCAGGTCTGTGGTTAACACAAGCATAAAGGTCCCATGTCATGGCCATTTCTACTGATCATAATTCCATTGTTGAGGTCTACTAGAATATATTTATATTGTTCAATGTTCCAAAATGACATTGGTTTCTCATACAGCATCTCTGTGTATAGTATGTGTATTCACTCTCTGTCCTAAACGGCTTGTTGGAGCTCCTCCCCCCCCCCTCCCTGTGAGCAGTGTGCTCTGATTGGTCAGCTCGCCCACTCTGTTCTGATGAGTCTACCACCGTTACAGCTGGACATCAGCGTTTATGTGTTACAATGGCGTTTGTTAGCAACCAGAAAATGACACCAGTAAGGACAAACAGATGAGGATGCTGCGTGGGGTCTGGGTGCCGTGTTGGCGGGACGTTGCGGGGCTCGCTGCTCCGCCCTGTGGGGCTCGAGGAACGGACAGTGTGAGGTGGATTACTTGTGTCGTGTCCTGGTTGCTGCGTGGGGTCTGCGTGCCATGCCAGCTCCGCGTAGCTCAGGCTGTGTGAGTGGGTGTGTGTGCGGAGCTTAGGCTGAGTGAGTGTGTGTGCGGAGCATCCAGGGAAACACAGCGGGAAATCCACCTCACACTGGCTTTGAGGGTTTGTCACTCTGTAGACCGTTAACAAGCAGAAAAAGCTACATAACACACAAGGGGACGGGTAATGACCAGAAAAGCATGACATGGGACCTTTACGAGATGTTTCCATATAAAGGGGCATAGTTGCTTTATTTAAAGTAAAATAAATTAAAGATTCAATAAAAATATGGAATACATTTTTTATATAAAGATAAGAAGTCTAATTAAGAATTTGCAAAAAAAAGGTACATTTAAATAAAGATATTTAAATAATAATAAGTAGTAAAATGTCAAATTAAATATAAATTAAAAATGAAATGTACAACAGTACATTTCATTTTTTATTTATATTTAATTTGACATTTTACTACTTATTATTATTTAAATATCTTTATTTAAATGTACCTTTTTTTTGCAAATTCTTAATTAGACTTCTTATCTTTATATAAAAAATGTATTCCATATTTTTATTGAATCTTTAATTTATTACGTGTTTATTATGAAGTTTAACTATTTCATTGTTATTTGTCTGCCTATCCTTATATATGTACAGCTGTTTAGCCGCCTCCTTTAGAACATTGTATACCTCCATCACACGGTTCATACTGTCTGTGCTGCACTCTGTTTTTGCTGCTGCATTGTTGCCCAACAACAGATGGTGTCTCCATGTGCTTCCTGTCCTCTCGTCCTCCATTTCCTCCCAGCATGTTCAGCAGCACGCCGCCGAGCCTTTAAAGAGATATCACACAATATGATCCTCTCCCCATCCTTGAGAGGAGAGGATGGGAGTCTGAGACCCCGCTGGAGGCTGCTAATCAACAACACTCACTTAGTTCCATCAGTCTGAGGGTCTGTTAAACAGCAGGGAGCTCTGCTGCGCTGTAGGCCCACATAGCGTAGCCTGCACCCCCATTTCCATCTTATTTTGTACACATAAGCTTTTCATATTATCAGACTTTTAAGTATACACTAAATGTGTAATAAAGACGTTGTTTAAACCTATGTTTCTTATGGTATATTGCGTTCATTAATAAACAGTTTTGTCTAGTAGTACTTGTTTTAAAAAATAAATAAAAATAAATTTATTTACACTGTATCTGTGTGATCAATGGTTTACTCAAGGTTTTTGATGGACGATATATTATTTCCTCAGATGGCATTGTCGATATTCTATTTCCTTTAGCCATCAAATATAATATAATAATTTCCCCCAACCCTTCCACATGAAGAAAACAACAGCTGTTCACGTAATGTCATTTCCTAATGTATTATAGATCAGAAATAACTAATAATAAGAACACACTTTGGATTGGGACATTTTACCACCGCTTCGATCAAGAAACATCTATAAACGATCTTTTAACATTAAAAACTACTACTACTACAAAAAAAAGTAAACTATTTAATGAAAAGATAGAATATAATGATCAACAAATTGCAAAACTTTCTTATAAATTATTTATTAATGTTAATAAGGCTATTTATGCAACCTATAAACCCTCTATAAAGGATGCCTTGTTAGTACCCACTTGACATTAGAGGGAATGACTGCTGACACTTTGACCATTATGTGCATGTAGGGTTTACATGTATTTGTTGTTTTTCCTTCTGTCTCCGTCAGGTTTGAGTGGAGACCCTGGACATCAGCAGCACTGAGGCTGTACTCCCCATAGTTTATTGCGTAATCTCTCACACTGACATGCTGTTATGTGTGAACCTCCTGACTGTGGCGCTGCTTCAGTCTCGATGACGGCTGAAACTCTTCTCAGGTTTGGTTTCGGGGCGTTCTGTCTTGTGGTAGAAACTGGAGCTGAGGCAGGCCATCAACTTCTGCTTTCTGCTGTACCCTAAACAGGAACATCTCTCTGTTTCCCTCAGCTACCAGCGGCCCTGTGTCTGACTCTGACCAATGACAGCAGCCAGATACCTGATACCAGACACCTGCTGTCTAGACTCCAGAACTGTATGCAAAAACCAAGGTAGTCACACTATGTTTAGTCATCATAATTCATTTTATTGAATCATCAGCCAATCATAATAACATCTTACAGGTTTTAATCTGTACTGAAACAAATAATAATATATATATAAACAATTCAGACACGCTCAAAAACTCACATAATTTATTTAACTACATTTGAAAATAAAATAGGGGGAAATAAACGTCATACATATATATTATTATAGGGAGAAAAAAAATATTTATATAATTTAAAGATTTCATCATACAATTTTGAATGTTTCGTTTTGGTAAAATATTTAAGTTTAAGTTAAAAAATATATATATTATTTTAACTTACATTATAACACATATGGGTTTTTATTTGACATCTATATGTGAAAATGTTTACCATATATACAGTAAAGTCATTGTTAAATGTGTCATATTCCAAATGTGTACTTACATGGTTACATTCATCATAATGGTTGGTATTGCATTGCGGTGCAGATGTGTAATACTGTAAGTGTAAACGGTGTGACAGTGATGCTCTGGCTCCACCTCGTGGCAGGTGGAGGAACTGCGCCTTTTACTGCAAAGAAAAAAATAGTAAAGTAAATCAGTAGAGTATAAGTAGTAGAGTAAATCAAACCTGGCCATTTGCTAAACCTTAAACAATAAATCATAGAGTACAGAAACAAACAATTAAAATACATAATAATATAAAAATATACTTCTTATCTGCAAATCATATTACTTTTCAGTACCGACAGTGTTTTTTGTTAAAACAGTAAAATATTCAAAGTCTTATCTTAAGGTTTATTTGTATACATTTTCTAGAACTGTCAACCCCTCTCATGGGTTGTCTTAGCTGAAGGAGTTGGCTCAGTATCAGTGACCTACATTGTAATATAAAAGTTATTTGAGTGGATGTAAACAATTATTTATGGGGGCACAAGACCCTAAAACGGGTTGATTTGGAAAGAATGTGTCAACACTCAAATATTCCAGGCAATAAAACATTTTAAATTGTAAAAGGCCATCAAGCTTGATTCATGAATGCGAAAAAAACAAACTTTTAATAAATCATTTCAATAAAATACTGCTGAAAGTAAATCAGACACAATGGGCCCCTGGTGTAAAAGGCCCCCACCTCTTCTAAAACGTATATCTTTATATGGTGGGTATGACCTCTAGTGTTCATAAACAGAAATCACATCCTTTCAATTTCAAGCTGGAGCACTGGACAAACATTCCCCTTCAAACAGCCACATCCTCCCTTCCTATGTATTACAGATTGTATATTTTTAGTTCTAGAATAGCAGACTTGCAAGCGCACACGGACAACACCCACTGCTTCTGCTTCCTCTGTACGTCTTTCCTCCTAACGCCACTTAACATGCCAGAGAAAGCCTACACACACACACACACACACATATTACTGTAGTTATAGGACTTCAATTCCTTGAAATAAATTATGTTAGTTTCTGTTTTTGATGAAGTTACGTACATGGACATGTTTGGATTCACATTTGCGTGGTCATTAAGAGGTTCTTAGAAATATTAAACACTGTAAAGTCCTCATTTGTAATGTTCTTGGACTATTAAGTCACATACTCTGAAGTGTGCGTTTGTGTCTCCCTGCTCCGGTGGGACAGCCGTGACCGAGGTCGCTGGGTCATGGAAATGGGCCAATCACAGATCTGCCGCTCCCCATTTCCTGTCCTGAATGACAAGCATTCTCCAGCAGTCCAACGAAGGATGTCAGAGCAACTGCAAATCCTTCAGTTGATACTCAAATCAATCTTTATTTATACAGACTGCTGGACACTTGCATCAAGTTGGATTGGACACTGTTGATGCCCTTTTTTAAAGCTCCATAACTTACATTAGCTATACTAACGTTCCAAAATGGCATTGCAGACATTTGAAAGGAGAAAAAACTCACTTCCATGGTACGTTGTTCAGTTTGTGTATCGAAAGTCTAACTTGAAGCAAATTCTTGAAATACCAACGTTTATTGCCTCATTTCCAGAGGATCGTTGGGTTTGCCTCGACTCAACTCTCATGGTACTTTTCTCTATACCTTTTCCCACTGAATAGAGCATGGTCTAATGAGACCCTCACTGAATCCTTAAATCTGAAGGCATTTTGGTCTCTTTCACCATGTCGTTTACGGCGTCGTTTTTATGTTCTGCCACTCTTTGACATTGTTCAACAGCGGCTAGTTGAGTTCCTGAGCCAGGCAGAATAAACATACCCCCTCCCGGCCACCAGGAGGAGACACCGAGAGTGTAGGATGTTTACACTGCCTATAACTCAGAGGTCAAAAGAGCAATTTTGAATAGTGCATATGAAGTTAGTTGATACCTTTAGGAAAAGAGGCTTAAATAAGTAAGTTTGTCATAGAACTCAAGTTGCAAGGGTAAACCTATTCAAGTTAAAAAAACATGTTTTAGTTTCATGCAAAACAGCAGTCTCCTGGGAGAAGATCAAATCAAATCAAGTTTTATTTATATAGCACATTTATAAACGATTTTTGGTCGAGCCAAAGTGCTGTACTAAAATTAGCCTACAGTAGAGACACTTTACAGCAAATACAACAGCACAGATTGTTCAGAATATCAGTATGAGAAAAAAACGACACCCTCTGTCCTTAGACCCCTGATGCTGTAGAGTTGCAGAGATCATGTATTTTTGTCGACCTGAAAACCCTAACCCCTCAAAAAACCATTGACTCCAATTCAAGGGAACCAGATATGCTGACTAATTTCCTGGTTTTAAGACCCATTCCTGCACCACTCTATATGACCCATCATTATACCCCAAACCCCTCCCTGTGCTGCCCTCTTTACACCATGTCACCTGACTTCCTGTTGGCCCCCGCCTAACAATCTTGAACCTTCCTGCGTTCCATCCATCAACCAGTTTACCCGAAAAGGCTACTGAGCCAATCAGGAGGTAGATGCTCCGGATGAGAACTGTAAACAATTTTAACATTGAAGGAAAATGACATTTAAAACAGTCGGACAAAGTTTTCCAACTATCTAGATCTTAATTAGAAAGCAGTCTGTTGTGTCTATTGGCACTATACTTCCTTTGTTCTTCTTCTACTGAGACAGATTTAACAGGAAATACTGGATTATCACTTGTTTTACTTCCAAATACTGTAGCAGCAACAATATACTGCTGCATGATCTGCCTCTTTCAATGTAGTGGAGCTTTTGAAAGCTGAACTCTACTTCCTGAGTTTCCCAGCACCACGGAAGGAAATGCTGAGGCTGTTTGGACAGAAACTGCAAGAGGCACAGCATGTTTTCATTCATGGTATGATGGATGTGGGGGCGGGGGAGTTTGTAATATTAGAATGCTTCCTTCCTTCCTTCCTTCCCTGTCTGTGGTCCTGTAGTGTATGTTACACCCACATCCCTTCAGCTCTAACTGATGAAGACCAAACCCATTCAGGAATGACCATTGTTGTCTGAACTCCCATCTCTTCTTCAAACTCGCTGCATCTCCCTCATATATTGTCCTCGTTCCCATTCTGCTGCTGTTTCTGGTTATCCTTCCATTCCTCTCTCCTCGTCCCCTGAGAGGATGGAGCCGCTCCCCTCCTCTGGGAACCGAAGGGACGGAATGGAGACAACTATCTCTGAATCACATTCCTGATCCTCTTTGCAGTCGTTCTGTTGGTACAATGTGACTCTTGCTGTGCATCATCATCGAGGTAGTACTATGTTAGGACTCAATAGGCGCGTTCACACCGCAGTACTTTTCCCACTTTAGTTCCTAAATGTTGCGTTCACACCAAATAATTCCAGAACTAAAATGAGTTCATGAGAACCTTTTCACCCCCTTTTCCGTCCCTGCTAGAGAGCAGGGACTTTCGTGGGAGAAAAAGGTTCCTATTTCTGATTGGCTGGGCGGATTGCAAACCACGCCCCGTAAAACTCCCAAAAAGTTTTGTGAAGCCGCCATTTTATTATCCTTGCATTAGCATTATTAGCATTAGCATTAGCCTAGCGCACAAACGCAGAGAGACTAATTTATGGCAACACAAAAGTGGTTGGAGATGAGGAGGTAGAGATGAGGAGGTGGAGATGAGGAGGTAGAGATGAGGAGGTGGAGATGAGGAGGTGGAGATGAGGAGGTAGAGATGAGGAGGTGTCTGCGTTCTGGCGATTTACTCGGAAGGCTTCAGTCGAAGCTGCTGGGAGTCCCAGCAGCTTCTACTGAAGCCAGTCCCCAACTCCGGGGACTTCGGGTGGCAGTATACGCGTTGAAGTGGTTTGCGGGCTGTCAGTAAACCCAAAGCAGAAGAAGACGAAGTGACGTCAGCGGCTTCATTTGCCTAATCCTCCCCCAGGGACTTATTCCGGTGTGAACGTGATCTGTACTTAGTTCTGATGAACCTTTGTGGGAAAAGTACTGCGGTGTTAAAGAGCCTATTGGGTAACTGAATGTCACTCTGAATTGGGAAAATATTTCAATGATACTTTGCGTTACTGTAAATCATAGCACTAAACATGAAAAGCTATGTAAAGTTACTGGTGTTAGGAGCCAGCGTCAGCTATTGAATTGACCCTACGATGAAATTGAACATCTTCTTATGCTCATATAAATATTGAGTTATTTTTTTAATGTTAATCTCAGAATTCAGGAGTGAAAAAAAAATGTTTTGGAAACAAAGTAGGCTACTTTGTAAATATAATTCCTGTTTATTATTATTATCAACACAGTTAGTTTTTTATACAGTGAGGTAAATGGTAAATGTGCATGTATGTCGTTCAGTATGCGTTTACAGGTGATACGTCTGCATTTCCTGCCAAATACTAGCCTCAAAAAGATTAAAATATAATGAATGCAAATAAACTACTTCTACACTGAACAAAAATATAAACGCAACACTTTTGTTTTTGCTCCCATTTTTCATGAGATGAACTCAAAGATCTAAAACATTTTCTATATACACAAAATAACCATTTCTCTCAAATATTGTTCAAAAATCTGAAAAAATCTGTGATAGTGAGCACTTCTTCTTTGCCGAGACAATCCATCCCACCTCACAGGTGTGGCATATCAAGATTCTGATTAGACAGCATGATTATTGCACAGGTGTGCCTTAGGCTGGCCACAATAAAAGGCCACTCTGAAACGTGCAGTTTTGCTTTGTTGGGGGGGTCTGGGGGGGTCCGAAATCCAGTCAGTATCTGGTGTGAGGGGTAGGGTTAGGGTAATGTTGTGAATTGATTGGCCCATGGTGGTGGTGGGGTTATGGTATGGGCAGGCGTATGTTATGGATGACGAACACAGGCCACTCAATTCACAACATTACCCTAACCCTAACCCTAACCCTACCCCTAACCCTAATCCTACCCCTCACACCAGATACTGACTGGTTTTCGGACCCCCCCCAGACCCCCCCAATAAAGCAAAACTGCACGTTTCAGAGTGGCCTTTTATTGTGGCCAGCCTAAGGCACACCTGTGCAATAATCATGCTGTCTAATCAGCATCTTGATATGCCACACCTGTGAGGTGGGATGGATTATCTCGGCAAAGGAGAAGTGCTCACTATCACAGATTTTTTCAGATTTGTGAACAATATTTGAGAGAAATGGTTATTTTGTGTATATAGAAAATGTTTTAGATCTTTGAGTTCATCTCATGAAAAATGGGAGCAAAAACAAAAGTGTTGCGTTTATATTTTTGTTCAGTGTACTAATAATAATAATCATAATCAATTCAATAATTGAAATACTATATTATTTTTATTATAATATAGTTGTAATATAGTCAAGACAAAACATGCTTATGACATGCTCAAAAACTGATATTTCTTAAATCTGTATTCTAGTTCCCTCTGTCAGCAATGTATCAACAACTACACACACATTGCTATCAGTATTTCTCTGTGTTGTGGTTGACATGATGATGACTGTTAGGAGTTAAGGGGAGAGGCTGAGCATCACCATGAAATGTGCAAATTCACATAAAAATGAATAAAAGGGGAAAAAATGCTCCATGTGTTTTAGGCTGTAAACTTTAACTGTTATGTAAGCCAAGTAGACAGTTTATCACTCTTCCTCCTGTACATTAGCAGATCAAAGGCATCACATACTTGAATGAATGGTAAATAAAGAATGCTGGAAATAACTGCATCTCCATTAGCCTATATGCTCTGCAGAGACTGCCTTCTTCATGTCGTGAATTGCAGCTGATGTTTTAAGATGGCAATTGGCAATTTGACTTAATACAACATTCGCAAGTTGTACATTTGACTCATACAATAACCCACCTTCCAGTGATGCTCTAGTTTCTTCATGTTTTGTTTTTTTCCCTCTTGCTTGCGCCGGACTAAAACTGTCTTTTCACCGACATCTCTTCACCTGCACTAGTGGCCGTATCAAAGCCGTGATTGGTCAGATGTCGATTCATTGCAACGGTGTCGGGTTACAGTCGTGCTCCCCTTGTCACCTCTCACTCTCGCGGGGGGTGTGCGGAGAACTGAGCGGAGAACTGCGCACAGCAGCTGAGGCCCTCTGGGCGGGGCCCCCTGCGCAAGGCGGGGCCCCATGCAGCCTGCGTGATTGGCCTGTAGGGAGGGGCGGCCCTGCTCAAATGTACCATTTTCTTTCTCGAAGCGCTGTTGTAGTCATTGTTAAATTAAGTAAGTACAGTAAGTCAACAACAAAAAGAGAGATTTTTGAACGAAAGTATTTTTCAAACTACATTTTAATCCTATATTTTCTCATTTTAAATATAGGCAAAAATATGATAACCTTGTGTTTATAATTTCCTTTAACCCATATACCCTTTACATCTTACCATGTGTTGATATCCCCCGTAAGGATCCAGTGAATCAGCAGTCACCATACTCACAGTGGTGTTATTGCCCACAGTGCGGGTCAGACCCGTTACGAGGTGTTCGCAGCAGGTGGAGCGTGGGGATGGTACTAGCAGTTGGCTGCTGCAAACATCCGACTGAAAGCCCAAGAACCAAACACCAGCTTCCAGTCAAGGATGTTTACAGTAGCCCTGACTGCCAACTGGCCCGGAGAGGATTCAGCCCCTATGAACACACACACAATCAAATTCCACGCAACTTTAGGAATGAGTGAGATTAGATTTTGGATTTCCCTGCACTGTTCGAGGGTCTCCCTGAGAGGAACTGCCAGTAGGAGCTCCCCGCGATCATCAGACTTTTTTTACTGTTTGCATTCGCACCGCCAAAAATAAAAGTTGCTAAAGCTGGCTTTTGGTTGATGAGTCACTATTTGACCTTGTAGAATATATGCTAAATAAAGTCTGGCTGCATTAGCTTGTGTGTTAGACCGGTCGAGGTTCCTTTTGATATAAGTCAGAAACTACTTCTGAACTGACCACAAAACAGATTTCTAAGAACTACCATTGTTTCTAGTTCTTCACTGTAGACACCATAACAAATAAAAGGAAGGTTCTTAGATCTATGAAAAGGGTTGCTCTGTTTAAAACAATGCCCTATAAACCAAATCCCAGTCTGTCAATTCCTTTCATCTGTATTAGGAAAAATGTAGGAGTGCACATGTTCCAGCCAATTCCACTGATTTACTTAGCAGGGTTTGGCTTGTTTGAAGCTTATGAACTTGCTGTTCTGAGTTTGTGTTTTCATGGTGGATTTCAATGTAAACAGGCAAAACACCATCAGTGAGATCTTTGCCTCAGACAGACAACTTCTCGTGGCTGCTGAGCCTGCAGTCAGTGAATTATAGCCTTAGTTTTAAAGTTGGGAAATACCTTTTTCCAGGAAAGTGATCAGAAGTCAACAAGCATCTCTGAAAGTTGGATTTCATTTCCCGTTCCTGAAAATATTGGCTTTAAAAAAAGGGAGAAAATCCTGCAGCATGCGCTCCTCCTGCAGAAGCAGCAACTACTCACAGAGGAGAGGAGTTGCGCTATGAAATACTTAAATGTTTTGTTAGATTGTCTCTGTCTGTGTTCTAACCCTCAAAATGACAAACAATCTTTAGATTTGTCTAACATTATCAAAGATCACATATTGTGCTCATTTAGTGTCTCTCCTGGGACATGTCTCCATGCTTTAATGTTCAAAAAGCTTTGTTTTTCTCATACTGCCTGTGCTGCAGCACCTCTTTTCACCCTCTGTCTGAAACCAGAGCCCAGTCTGCTCTGATTGGTTTGCTGGCCGGCTCTGTTGTGATTGGTCAAACGATTAGAGATGTCCCTCCCCTTAGCGGCCTATCATGTACAATGTGTTGGAGCGCTAGCCATTAGAAGCGCGAGTGTTACATAGTGATGTTGGATGATTGGCCAATGACAGTAAATAGAGCCGACATCTAACAATGATGATATACATCGGTGCATCTCAAAAAGAAAGGTATTCTGTCTGCTATATCATCTAATGTTGCAGGGACACTTCAGGCTCTACGCACACACACTAGCATATTATGTATCACCAGCAGAGTATCCACAATGCAGGAATGGATACCCACACACAGTATTCACATGAGAGAACAGTTACATAACGCTCATGGAAAAATCCAGCTTTCTGTCCCACTGCCAAAATGGTTCCTCCAGAGGACACTTCCTGTGTGTGTCACTCTCTTCTGTTCTCTTTCTCAAACTTACAGAGATGCCTAATTCATCATCATACACAAAGTACTTTACATGCATGTCCTTTCACATTTAGTTTGACTTTCCTTCATATACACGACACACACACACAGACACAAAGTGGTGCAGACTGAGTGACCAGCAGAGTTAATGGTTTCCACCATGTTTTCTTTCCCTGGCTTTGTTGTCCAGTAAGCATTCTATCAGCATGTGACATTCCTCAACCTTAACTCCACACACACACCAGCCTTTCTGTTTAGCCATCATACACACTCCCACAGCTCAGCATACGTACACACACAAAATCTCAAATCTAATTACTTCTTCACACGCAAATGAATATAGAGGGCTCCTATCTGACCTTGCTCCC
This sequence comes from Gymnodraco acuticeps, assembly GCF_902827175.1. Classification (NCBI taxonomy): domain Eukaryota; kingdom Metazoa; phylum Chordata; class Actinopteri; order Perciformes; family Bathydraconidae; genus Gymnodraco; species Gymnodraco acuticeps. The sequence continues at coordinate 91,362 of NW_022989800.1, read as the reverse complement.
CCAACCCAAATGCTTACTTCCTGTTTCTTCCTCCCTCGGCACACACACACCCACACACACACCCACACACACACACACACACACACACACACACACACACACCACACACACACACACACACACACACACACACACACACACACACACACACACACACACACACACACACACACACACACACACACACACACACACACACACACACACACACACACACACACACACACACACACACACACACACACACACACACAACACACACACACACACACACACACCACACACACACACACACACCACACACACACACACACACACACACACACACACACACACACACACACACACACACCACACACACACACACACACACACACACACACACACACACACACACACACACACACACACACACACACACACACACACACACACACACACACAGTGAAGCAGTATCCTTTTTCAAAAAATGTTGACTGCCATGCCCCTGCTTAAAAGATGGAAGGGACCCCACAAGTTGCTCATGATATGTGTGTGTGTGTGTGTGGGGGGGGGGGGGTGTGTGGTGTGTGTGTCACAGAACAGTGCATTTCTAAACTTTTGTTAGTAAGCATGAATGTTCCTTTGTGTGTATGTCTGTGTGTGTTAAAGAGAGGAGAAAGAGTGTGTGTACTGTATGTGTGTGATAGAGTGAAAGAGCAAGAGAGCATGTAATCACATGTGTGTCCTGTGCTGAGATAAAGACAGGAATGCCATTTCTCCCCCGTTCCCTCCCTCTCTCGCTAACAAAGGACTAAAGTGTCAGGCTACTGTAAAGCAAGCAGCGCTTTCTAACCATTGTGTGATTAAACTGAATTAAATGTGTGAATAGCAAAGCAACTTGTAGCTCCTGACACTTGCTTCTATACAGGAATTGATGTAACTGTTTTCATTTTAGCTGACTTACTTTCTATCCAGTGTGAGTGAGACTATAGAGCGGACTGCTCAGTAGCAGCCTGCTAACGGTTCTGTGAGACCATTGTATCTATTTAGGTGTCTCTGAAATCTGGACTAGAGTCAAGCTATCTGTGTTCTTGTGTCCAGTCTTTGTGCTAAGCTAAGCTAAGTATGAGTATATAGTTTATGAGTCCTAAAACTCGGAAATTACTTAGCATTTTGCCACTTCCCGTTCCCTCATCTCAAAGTCAACGGTATTTTAAACCCGTTTGTTGTTAGCTAACTGAAATAAGGTCTGTGGTTAACACAAGCTTAAGATATATTTTCATTTTGGTCTACCACATAAAATACATAAATGTGCGAAGCTTCTATGTGTCTAAAGCTTCTACAATAAGTGACTAAATGAGAACACTAAGCATCAGCACGCCGAACATTAGCTGCCTTTAGCTTAGTGTTGGTGACGCTAAGTCATGTGACTGTTTATAGCTTAGCGTTAGCTTTTTACTTCTGGCAATTGCATTTACGCCTCAAAAATTGCAAACTGGTGTTAATATGTGGAGATTATCCTGCTGGACAAAACATGGCAAGTCTCATAACTGTTTTTTAGCCAGAGATCTTATTTTCTACAATATACAAAATGTTGATGAAGGAGCCTTTTGCGCTGCTAACCTTCGGGTCAGGCTAATACATCATCACTCCACCACACTGCAAACACCATTGCTTGTGCCTTGGTTTGATCAAGCCTTCGCAAAAGTTTAGTCTGACTGTTAACAATGTGTGTAATCTCTGTTGTATTCGATTCACTTCATTTCTGTGACACTCAAATTCAGAGTTGAAAGGCTAAAATGAAAAACCTCTATTATGACCCTTGAAGTCATCCTTGGAAGCCTTGAGTGCTCTTGACTCGTGTTTCTGTATTGTACGAATGCTTTAACTCCAGGCAGTCTCATGTAAATACGCCTAATGGATAGTTTGACAATCCAAAGATAAGTCTTGAGGAATTCCACTTGTTGTTATTAAGCTCTTATTACCAGACCGTGTCCCAGGCGGTGTATTCACTGTTACTGTCAATGTGTACACACTGTTTGTAACGAGATGCTCATGTGAAAATATGGAATGTATGTGTATGAGGACTTATGGGTACTACTCTCTCTCTCTCTATTTCTCTCTCTCACTCAGGTCATTTGGGGAACAAAGCAAACTTTATCAGAACATTGCAATCCTGCATTCCCCAGATTCTTAGCACTTGGCAACCGGCTAACACAGAGCGATCGGAGAGAGAGAGTGAGAGAGAGAGAAGGAGAAGAGAAGCATAGTAAGACGGAAAAAAGGCGAGGAAGGTGGGAGATAAAAGCAGGTCTACAGTCTAACTTGTGTCTGCTACAGGTCTGAATCTAAAGTAATGCTTAAAAAGGACATATTATGCTTATTTCAGTTTCATATTTGTGTTCTACTGTACTGTGCATCTGTACATTGCAATACCTGATCACACAATTTAATGTGCCTGTCTTTTCAGTAAAAGTTCATACCTGGTAGTGCATGACCTTCCTTTTCGATTTGTCTTTCATGCAATCCAGACAGAAGTTCTTATTTTATTAAAATCTCTACCCTTGACCTCGCTCACTGCCAATACGAACATGCCATTTGTGTTTGGACAAGGAAGGTTCTCTTAGAAAGCTGAGAGCAGGTCGACCAGGGCTCTATTTGTGAACAAAGCTTAGCAAGACATTTAGCGTAACAGCGTTTTAACTGATATTTTAGACGTAAAGACCACAAGTAAGGGTAAACAGCTGAATTATCACATTACAGTTCGCCAAGCATCTCCGGCTGTAGCATGATTCCTCCAAACACATCATTAAGATTAAATATTTCTGTTTAAATCTGGATTTTGAAGAATTAGATGTGAATCAGTGATCCTCAGAGGTGCTGGTAAGAATGTTATGTTTACATCTTTGAACAACCCTAACCCTAACCCTAGGCTTATGCCCAAACATGACGCTGATCAATTCTCAACTCTTTCAGAGAACGCTAAAGAAGTGTATCACCCAAACTATTCTATTAAAATCTTAAATGTTATACTCTCTAAGGTCAGTTACTGTAAGAGTTACAGTTGGGAAGCAACAGCGTTAAGAACATTTCGATTTGGAAAAACGCTAGCATAACAAATGGCAATGGTGCGAGGTAAAGTATATCACGGTCTGATCTGTGTACAGTAAATATGCCATGGTGCCACTGAGTTCAATGGTGATTTATTGGTGTTTGAAACTGCTACAGAGAAAACCTTTAGTATGGCAGGCGTTTGTGTGTTCTTTCATCCAGTCAAGAGGCACTTATGTACACCGACACAATGAGAGTCACAGTGTGCCAGGTTAAACACCATTAAAGCTGCAGTACATAAAGGACACAGGCACTTGAGATGGTTTCTGTCTGTGCCAAGGTGAGCCATTAGAGTCCTTTTTTTTCATCACCTGAGAGTTTAAAGTAAAACTTATTCTGTCGGCCATTATTCATTGCTGATGTTTGTATTACAAAAAGGTAAACCACTTAACTCCCTATGCACTTTAGGACTTTTCCCTGAATACGACTTACATGTTACATTTTCTGTTCCACCTCAGTATAAGTTCACCTGACATGTAAAACTACACTTACCTTTTTGTCTGAAAAAGCCACAAAACTCATAAAAGAGCTCTCTTTTATTTTGTAACTTTGTGGAAACAATTAGCAAATAAATATACACTCAACTGCTCTCACTATTCTTTAGACCAGACAGGAAGTAAGTTATCATCTACCTTTGTCTTCTGTCTGAATGAGTTACCTACACAAATGTAGAACTTGAGACTTTGAACAGTCAAGAATGTTCAAAGAAATTGACTTTAGAGGGACAGAAACTACAATTTCTAAGTTTTTTTCAAATACTTCCTGGGTTCCAAGAAAAGTTTAAAATCACAAATAACAAAACAATTAAAAATAAACAGGGATAATGAACATTCTTATCTGGTAGATGCATTTAACAATCACATGTAAACTATTTATTCAGCTCTTACCCAAACTGACTTTTAACTGAAGTTTATTTGGTGACTCAGTACCTATGTTCATTGAGTGTCAAGCTACACCTCCACTCCGCTATAGTTACTGCTCATCTGAGTGGATTTTACATTCACACGTTCAAAAACATTCTCAAACAACTCAAGCACTTTCCTTCAACAACCAGCGTCCTTAAATCTCTAGACTTAAACTGATGGTATACCATCCCGCAATATTTGAATTCAAGCTTATCTGGCTACTTGATTTCCTAATTAGATTACTTTTAATCTTTATTAACAACACTCAACAGAGGGTATGACCTTTATGCATTAACGTGTATGTGTGTGTGTGTGTGTGTGTGTGTGTGTGTGTGTGTGTGTGTGTGTGTGTGTGTGTGTGTGTGTGTGTGTGTGTGTGTGTGTGTGTAGCTAAAGTTTTCCTAAACATTTCCATTCTTTATCTGATAGCGCAGATCCTGCCCCTTCCCTTCCTCCTGCCTTCAGCTCCCTCTCTGACCTTGTATATCAGTCTATGTCAGCAGTTAAACGGACCAGCGGATATTCCAATCAGGGTCCTGAACACTAACTGAGCTGGTGGCCCGTGAAACCAGAACTTTGATTATTAACACTGTTGACTGCTAAAGGACAAAAAACCCTGCGGGTTAATGTCCCTCGACACCCTCAGGTGCAGAGTACCAGGGGCCGGCAGGAAACTATGTTTAGCAATGATGTTGGAGAAGTTGATAATAAACCCAGGGTCTTTGTCAATCAATGCCCACTAACATGTAGATTTAGATTTTCCTTTACACACTGTACACATGCAACATGGGCATTTGTAAAAAATAAGATATACCACTCGGATGTCTGTAAGTACATCCGAGTACAGAAGTACAGAATGAGCTGAGAGGTGATTAGCTTTGCTAGCTTAGCTAGGAACTGGAAGGAAAAGGCTAGCCTTGCTAGCTCAGCAGGTAACAACCCTGAAAACTACAACATAACATATATGTTTATATACAAATTAAACAATTGGTATGTTTAATTAGTGAGCTTCATATTGTGTTATTAGCAAGTAGACTGTATTATTTGGAGGGAAGCAGTTTCCCCCCGTTTTTAAGCTAAGCTAGGCTAACGATATCCAGACTGTTACCCGCACTTTAAACACATTATTTGAATTAGCTTAGCTTGAAAGGAAAAAAAAAAGGGAACTTAAGTTTTGAGACAGACTGTATCCAAGTTCAATTTGGCTGTACTGCATTACCTTCTAAACTCACTGCCCTTTGTCACATTCTTTTTTAATTTATACTTGTTTATGGAATATATAATTCCACAACAAATATAATTGCTTTGCCTTCCTGCCATAGACTGAATGCTTCTCCCCCCTCACTCCCATTTTCAGTTTGATTTAAGATCCCTGCCCTGTAATGTCTTGCGGGATGGGCTGAGAATTAAGGAAGTCCAACAGGTTGTCTCCATAGCAACCCCGAGGTCAGCCATGCGAGGCCGGAGACCCCTCCTCAAACACAAAGAGCTCAGAGGCCTGTATCAACACAAACAACCCGGCACACACACACAATTCAAATAACTTGAAGCGCAACAGAAACATTTAACAGCAAAAATGCAGAGTTTAAGAGATTTCCTGGAGGATTTTTGCAACCATCTACTTCCCACTTAACAGGTACAACACAAGGGTGTGATTTTGAAGGGTTCTGCCTTGTACTGCTAGAGATGTACTTACTATTTTCCTACTGTCAAAGAGTTTCCCTCAGTCTTCCACACTCTCATTCTGCCTGGGAAGTTGTGGGAACCAAACCGACCATCATCCCAAGGGAGGAAGGAGACGGATGAATAAACTGGACTGAGAGGGTCACTGTGATATGCAACCCACCACTGATTACTGATTAGCTACTTTAAATGAACGTCTAGATGTTGACTTCAGTGACCTGGTGGCAAATAAAGACACGGTTGAACAAGGACTCCCAAGTTAAGAAAAAAAAAGAATCACCGGTATTAAGTGAAACCGTTAACTATCCCCTTGTTCAAATCTACTGATTCTTTTAATCTACGAATGAACTGATTTCTCAAATGTAAAAGAAACAATTGATCAGTATATTACCTGATTTCTTTACATTGGAGTGACTTTGTGCAATTGCTATTGTGCTAGATTTACAAATTAATGTTTTGTCTCCATAATCAATATGTGAAATAATTAGAAAAAATCCACTAAAAGTAACGTTATTTATATAAAAACAGAATGTTAAATTATTGTTCCATAAAGTAAAATGAAGTTTAGACACTGGGCTGATGATATGCCTTTATTCAAGTGTATTTGTGCCATTAAATACAGACCTGAATAATGTTAGGCTATCTGATAGCACTTTGTTCCCATAATGGGGTGGGCACTGTAGTTTCTTCTTATCTATCTTATCTATACTCTGTAGAAGAACACCTGAAGCATCGCAATTAATATCACATCAACAAACTATTTTTGATTGACTGAGTTCATTAATTCACTCAGCAACAGTCTACTTTTGCCATCCTAACATCTTTCTGGCTCTGACACCGCTTCATCGCCCCCCTTGGCAAGAAACAGATAAACCAATTCTTAAAAGTTGTTTTTTTATCAGATTACAAGCCTTTTAAATATTATATAAGTGCCGAGTTTTGAATGTACATGATTTAATGGGGTTACATTCATGGCGAATGTCTACAATGTATGCAAGTGTGCCTACAGCTCTGGTAACTCCAGCTTCATTAATTTGTGATAGGAGTTTGGCAAGAAAGCGGAAACAGTCCGGAGGTAAGTGAACTCACCATGAGAACTTGTAGACAGCGGCTCAGCTCTGCAGTACTTCAGGAGGATTTAAAAAAGCAGCCATCATTCCTCGCATATTTTGACACACTGAACAATTAAATTAAAAGGTGTGTGTCAGGTCTTCATCCGATGCCGGCCGGTCACTTGTCCTCAGCGACTCCACGAACTTGATGATGAAAAACAATTTAAAGTTCTGTATAAAGACTTCACACATTTGTATTGTTACTCTAACTTTAATAAGCCCATGTTCCTCTGTCCTAGTTAACACACTGTCCGTTGTAAACTCCGGAGGTTTTTGTAGGAAGAAAGCTTGGACGGAGTCCGGCCCCCTTTTCAGTGACCGGTGTAAAGAATCTGATCTGAACCATAGAGAGCTGAACTCTGAACACAACAAGAATCCATGTCCGGTCATTCTTTTCACAATAAAAGCAGAATTAATAAAATAATATAAAAATATATAGAAAGTTGATCATTATAACATGTTATAATGATACTCAGTTCACTCTCCACTTGGCTTCACTCTTTTAATATGACATAGTGTCACTTTTACAGAAAAAAGTATGCTTTTGTTACATAACACTTGCGCTACTTTGTCATCTACTTATGCCTAACTTGACGCGGGAAGCTGTTGGACTGCGGAGCAAAAATCTCACCTTGCAGAATCTCAGGTTAACAGCCCCACATACACAGATGTTCCTTAGCTGACTTTTTAACAGATTTCACTCACCTTGAAAACGGCATCAGCCTCCTCACTGCTGAGTGTTGGGAGGTAAACTGTGTGCTGATGTCCTTTTCATTCCGCACGGATCAGCTGGGAATGTTTCAATAACACGTCTCCTTTTATGTGCAGACATTCTCTGGCTTAGTGTTGGTTATGTAAAAGAGCACACCTCTCGCTCCCAAGAGCCTCACTTGACCCCAAATCCTAAACAAAACTCTGACCTCCAATTAAAAGATTTGGAACCAGTAGATTAACCATGAACCTGAAATGTACCTAAATATTGAATATTAGAACAGCACCATAAGGCTTTGTTCATTAAAAATGGAACCCAAAAAATGCATGTAGACAGGCATGGCTAACACATTTGAATTAAAGTGGCTGGCATTGATTTATATTTATCACAGATGGGGTCAAGATTTGTGTAGGCCTACATTTAATTGTTTAAGTTATTTGGAACGCTGGACAATGAAACTCATTGCTATCTTGGCTATGTACATAGGCTAAGTTGTGCGGTTGCTGCGGTAAATAGGCTACAACATTATAAAACAATAAGTTATAAATACGGGGTTGTTTTTTTTCAATATTTAATAATTGTACCGTTATACTAGTGTTGAATCGATGCCAGCTGTAATTGTAATGGTTTTTTTGAGCAGTCTGTGAATATTTGGTACCGTGAGATAACGTTGCTAAAGCTAGCTAGCTTGCTGACTGGGCGTTTGACGCACTGAAAGAGTGCAACATATTTTATTTGTGTTGTCAGAGAGCAAATCATCAACTGGGGTAGTTGGAGGTGTGTCCGGAAAATAGTTATATTTTCTTTATAAAATTCATGAATTATATCAAAGAAGCTGACAGTCATGGCTTAAGAAGTTGACCATAAACAACAACCCTGGTACAAATCCAGCTGGGGACCTTTGATGGAAAAGTCCACTTTTCTCCTATATCCTGACATCGCCGTCTCATACCACGATAAACAAATGCCAAGTTGGCCACGGTCCACTGTGAGCCTTCATGGTTGGAGAGCTTTTGTCCGCGCGCTGCATGCTGTCTGGGTAACCCCGGACGATCACAAACTAACCCTGAGCTGGCCCCTTGAAGGAGGCAGTCGACCCAAATGTCCTCACTGCACCAACATTTCCTCACTCTCAGGGGTGTGAAAAGTCAAACTACTACTCTCGCATATACTCTTTTTATATTGTAGACAAGAATGCACACACACACATTTCATGCTTTCAAACTGAAAGGACAGAACACTTAAATGCTGTTTGCTTTTTCCACGACCCTCATTATTACTTTGTTTAGGGTACACAGAAGGAGAGAAAGCTGCTGGTATGAGGATCTGGATGCAGATAAAATGTCTGTAAAAAAAGTGTTTGTACTCAAAGCACCTTAAGGACAGGGGGTTAGGTAAGACAGTTGACACTCAAAGCAGCAGGGTTGTGTGACCTACAGAGGAGCTCCCTCTCACAGTTCATAGTTTTACTGTTGGTTCGCATCTGATCCAAAGGTGACGAACAACAACTATGGTTCATGGCTGAGTAATGTACATGCAGTAATGTCATTAAACATTTGCGTTTTAGGTATTTTATTGTTTTTTATTCACTGAAACAGTCATTGGATCGAGGTAATATAAACTGGCAAGGCAATGCACAATATTTTACTGAAGACACCATGGGATTTTAGAGAGGTAGTGTTTGTGTGTGTAAGCAAATGTGTGTTTCGTATACATAACATGAGAATGCAAACACGGCAGCAGAGAGACAAAGGGAGGGAGGAGAGGAGTGGGTCAAATTTCACTGATCTGGGTGTCAGAGAACAGAGGAGAAAGCTCAGAATATGTTGAGGAGATGGACTCCAGACGAGAAGAGGAAATGAATAATGTTATAAAACAGGATGACATCTTGATTATAATCTCAGTGGTCAACTAGGTGCAGCAAGTAAAGTAATTACGTGTCAATTAAAGGGGACCTATCATGCAAAATGCACTTTGTGATGTCTTTTATACATACATATGTGTCCCCGGTGCGTCGGGGAACTCACGCAGCGTCAGAAAATAAAACCCTCTCTCTCTTTCCTCCGTACCCAAATCTTTTAAAAACGAGTGTACAACGAGCGGATACAGATTCCATCCGAACTGACGTCAATTCGGCAGCGGACCCACAGAAAGTTCTATCAGAAACAATGCCTGACGTAATCTCGTCTTTGTTTACAATAGCAAGCCTCGCTAACACTCAGAGCTAACCTGTACTGGAGAGCACATGTGTTTAAAAAGCAGGAAATAAAAAAAGAACTCACCTTGTGATAAACCCGCAAGAGAAAAAGCATTTGAGCTCCATACTGTTTCAGAAATAATCCTTGACGTGTTTTGAACAGGATGGCGTTTTATCACAGCAGAATTTAACTTTATCTCCGGTAGAATTCTGATCAGGCATTAGCTCCGCCTCCTCTTCTTTCTTTTTTTCAAGCTAAGGACCCAAGATCCGCGTTTCTCTAACAGGGCTTCAAAAGAGGGGTTTGAGCAGTATGAGGCATGGCTACAATGGGTGATCTGTTTGGTATTTTGAAAAAAAACTTCACAGACACGTTTTGTATAGGTATGGCCCTACAATATATGTTTCAAATATAGCATGATAGGTCCACTTTAAGTTAAATTAATACAGAAAAACATTTTATCAATATTGTTTCAGTTGTTAAAAACAACAACCACCCGTTTGCATGTCTCTTTGACCTACATATACTCACTGGCCACTTTATTAGGTACACCTGTTCAACTGTTCTTTAACGCAAATATATAATCAGCCAATCACATGGCAGCAACTCAATGCATTTAGACATGTAGACATGGTCAGGCGACCTGCTGAAGTTCAAACTGAGCATCAGAATGGGGAAGAAAGGTGATTTAAGTGACTTTGAACGTGGCATGGTTGTTGGTGCCAGATGGGCTGGTGTGAGTATTTCACAAACTGCTGATCTACTGGGATTTTCACACACAACCATCTGGGTTTACAGAGAATGGTATGAAAAAGAGAAAATATCCAGAGAGCGGCAGATCTCTGGGTGAAATGCCTTGTTGATGCCAGAGGTCAGAGGAGAATGGCCCGACTGGTCAAGAAGATAGAAAGGCAACAATAACCCAAATAACCACTATAGTCTCTTATATAATATAAGCTCTCTGTGGGTTCCAGCTCAAGGACAAGATTGAAATAGCAACAAGAGTTTATATATAAAATTGCTCAGCAAAGATGAACTTGAAGCCTATAATCTGTAAAAAGTGCGAGTGTGAGTGTTGACTTGTATTTCAACAGCACCATCTAGTGGATCCAAAAAATAACACATACAGGCTGAGTTTAACACATGAGTGCACCTCTACACACAGACTCAATGAGCATGAAACTCACAATGGTCAGGGATTAAAGGCATTTATTTTCAAATCTGTGTTTTCATAGCAGGAAGCTCCAGCATTGAATATCACAAACACTGGCTCTGGTTCAAATGCTGGAGTGATGGCAACGATTCACCTTACAGTACAAAAACCTCCCATGAATACTCAAATGACTTCACATGATGTCCTTTAGCTTTTAAACATTCCCTTCAATACTGCTGACATGCCTTCAGGAGCAATTTTGGGTGGGGTTTAGTATGTTGCCCAAGAACACTTTGACATGTTAGGGCTGGCTATCGAACCACTCACCCTCAGATTGGTGGATTAGCCACTGAGCCACAGCTATTTAAAAGTATACGACTATATGTCATTATACCAGATAGGTCAGGTAAGAAACACTCACATTCTTCCATGATAAAAGGCATACTCTTGGCAAAAGCCTATTTGGACTTTATAACACATGACCATGCGGAACACTGGAATTAACACTTTGTGGTTGTAAACCAACCAGCCAAGTAGCAGTTTAGATTTATTTGTCTAAAATTTCACCACAAGACATTTGAAGGAAATTCTAATATTATATGTATTAATTCTTGATTCTTGCTATGGCCAAAGACATGATTTGTGACGCCACAGTTACCTTGATCTTTGACCGCAAAATTCTAATCAGTTAATCCTTGAGTCTGGTGGACAGTTGGGTCAAATTTGGAGAAATGATCTCAAGGCAAGCATGGGATATCGTATTTTGACCACAACATTTTCATCAGTTAATACTTGAGTGCAACTGGACAGTGTGTAAGAGTTAAATAAAAAAAACTCTTCATTAGCTTTAGATACCAAAACCATGTTTGGCACCAGGCTATTTCTGCTCTAAAGTTTAGCTTCTTTACATGGAGGTCTATGCAGATCACTCTGTTTTGGAGCCCGCCTCAAGTGGCCATTGGGTGAACTGCAGTTATTGTCACTGCTGCATGGCGAAAGTTTCATATTGAAAGAGAAGATGATTTAGATGATGAGATGATTACACCAAATGTAGCTTTCCATCTTCACTGAGTATTATCACAAAATAAAAGATTAAAAATATTTATAAAAAATATTAATCAATACTGAAATATACTATTATTCATAATATTAAAGGTGGGGTAGATACGTTTGAGAAACCGGCTCGAGATACACTTGTTGTTATATTCCATGGAATGCTCTTAACATCCCGATAGCAATGAATATCTGAAGTGCTTTGACAACAAATCCATAAAAAAACGTCATCTGTGGAAGCCGATCTGGTTTCTCCAAAATTACCTACCCCACCTTTAAAGTTAAAATATTGTTGATTCAGTGCATGCTCAGCCTAAAGGTTTAGAAGCTAAATGTGCTGTACTTCCTGTCAGAGGGGCCCCCCCCAGGCTCTGGGTGAAGTGCTCCCCAACGTACAGGCCGTAGTGCAGGGTCTCTGTCTGCGCTGCAGCCCAGGACATCTGTAGGCTGGAGAAGCGAGCAGCCCAGCGGCCCTGAGGGTCCACCGACACAACCCCCCCCAGACCACTGACTCTGGACTTCATGTAGGCCAGGCCTAAGTCACTGGCAGCCTCCACGGACTGACCTGAGAGCAGAGGAGAGAGGAAAAAAGGTTCTGGATCAGGTAGAAGTGCTCATTAACAGGTCAGGGGTCAACTAGTGTACATCAGCGCAACAACAATAAACAGAGTGCAGTGGAGATCAAAACACCTAAGAGAGATATGATGGTGTTGTATTGTACTTTTGTAATAAAACTGCCCTACAACATATATGTTTGCAACATGTTTCCTGTTGAAGTGACAACAATAGTATTTGATAAAACATTTCCTAGAGCCTAACCATAATTAATTTAAAAAAAATTATAGATTTGAATTAAAATGACATAAATAAAGTTGTTTCCGCCATGAATTGGTGCATAAACCAATCAGAAAACAGCAAATGAAGAGTTAAACCTTAAATATTTCCCAGTGAAGGAGCCCCACAAAAATTAAACCATAGCCCTCATGTTTTGTTTTTTAAACAAACATTTACAATCCCTGGCCAGAGCAGTAATTCCAGCCACACTCATTTAATTATTTGCAGAAATTGCCTGGTTATAGGCACTCTTTCGTCACTGCAGAAATCCAGAGTGTGTTACCTTGCTCCATGTGGAAGAGGATGAGTCTGGCCAGAGTCACCTTCATGATGGCTTCTCCGTGGCCTGTGGTTGACACTGCCCCCACCTGGTTGTCAGCGTAACCTCCAGACCCTGCAGGACAATTTTACGTTTTTGTAATTTTCATCTCATTGCAATGTCTGATTGTCAAGCGGTTGTGACAGTATAGTAAGCTAGACATGTCTGAAGAGACCAAAATCCACCTGAAGCTGTTTATTAATCACCTCTGAAACTCCGTGACTCTGATGTAAAATAATTTAGCAACGGGTCAAATTTGACCCACGGACAACTGGACGTTTTGTCTACAGAATAATCCCAATGCAACATGTGTCAGCAGTATTGAACAATAGGTTATCAGACACAACGCTCATAGTCAATAATTAACTAAGCAGACATTTTTCACTAACTAACAAACAACTTCTGCAGGTCAAAGGTCAGCTGCTGGAGAACGATTAGTCTAAAAAAACACCTTCCAATCTGTTTGGTGCGATATTGACGTCATTAGATTTCGTGCTCGCTCTTAAAGGTTAACTCCAGACGGTTAGTGTGAGGACTGACCTATGCAGGGTGTGTCGCCCACCCGGCCCTCCATCTTGTTCAGCATCCCCCCGGTGGAGGTGGCGCAGGCGATGTTGCCCTCCGAATCTACTGCCACTGCTCCAACCGTGCCCATCTTCCCCCTGCACGAGAAAACATAAAGGAACAGCAAAAAGTCTCCTTTAAAAAAAAAGAAAATTGATAAAACGTTTATAATCACTGCAGACGTGAACTCAATAAAAAGGACACAGAGAAACAACACATATAAATAATATAATTATTTTTTAATTGGCATAAATAAACCACAATTATATTATTAATATATATCATATTAAAAAGAATGTTAAGTTCATCAGTTTGCTGATATATATTATTTTAATTCACATGAAGAAATCCACTGAAAAAAGGGGAACATTCAGTTTTGAATTTGCCATACATAATCAATACGTTTACCAAGAATTGAATGATGATTCAAAATGTATAATGGCGTTTTTACACTGATATTAATATTAGTTTTAGATATAACCATATATTTGAGTCCAAGAAGTATGTATTCAATGGTATAAATGGATTAAAATATAGTTTATCATAGCATACATTTAAAAAAATGTGGTGGGTATATAAAGTGTAGAATTGTGATTGATTCTACTTTGATTTGTATAATAACCTGGTTATCACTTTAAAGCTAAAACTGAGCTTTGAGCTTTTTTTTTTCTTTTTTTTAGCTTTTGAGCTTTTGAGCTTTGGGAGCCAAAGCCTGATTTTTGGATGAACCTTGTTTCGTCTGATAACGGGGTTTTTTCTGCTGTTTCTTGTAGCTTGGAGGTACCTCTTCAAAATACAGGAGGGTGCCCACTGATAACCTTTTAGCATTTTCAGATATTAACCCCTCCATGCCCAAAACGCCTAAATCCCAGAAAAATAAGGATTTATGAGATTTCATGCAATAATATTGAAATATATTCAAATCAAATGCATCACATTTGCCTTCCCCAATGTTTATATTCATACAGTGCATTGTATTCTAAATGAATTCATATTAACCCTTTTAAGCTGACCCAGCAAAACATACTTTTGTAGTGCAGTGAATTCTGCAAAGACAATGAAAACAACTTCTCTCTTTTGCTCACGCAACTGCGTGGCGTTTATTACCAACAACAAAAAGGAAAGGCAAGCAGATTGTTGGATAACACTTTGCTCATTAGCATATAGAAATGACACATTACAAATATTGCTGATGATCATCTAGTGTTAGGATCTTGAGCATCCCACCCTGAAACATGCACAGAACATTGTGCATGGCAAACCATGCACTTTACAACTGCACTTCTTGGAATTGCAAGGGGTCTCACTCTTGCAGCCACACCTGATCATCTCCAAAATGTAATCTGGGACACGTTTGGCATCTTCTGGTAGATGGGTTGGGATCAGTGACCTGTTACACGTATCTTTTTTCCATCCAAATTCCTCTGGGTTCAGTGCTGGCAGCAGGTTTACATTGAGATTTTGCCACAACATTGCCTGAAAGTGGGCCCTCTTAACATTCTCAATGAAGGCTTCATTTGTTGGTGGTAGAGCAGCAAGGTTTGGAGCAGACATATGTCCTTTTCCATTATTTCCCCCCCAGACAAGTAGCCTTGTGTGTGACATGTGTGTGCTTCTCCTTTATGCCATAACAGGCTGAGGTGAAGGCAGTGGCTTGGTAGAGGACTTGCTGGAATGGTGCATCCATGTTGTTGATAGTTGGTACCCAGCTTTCAGGATGTTGATGACAGAGCCTTTTCCCAACCCATAGTAAGACGCTACAGTGTCACATCCCGATATGGCATGGGCTGGTAAAAGGTTCTCGACCATTTCTGAATGCTTGGACAGTGTCACCTTGACGTCCACTATTGCTCTTTCCTTGCGGTGGGATTCCATGATGAGTGGTACATCCTAGTGATGGGAATTATGGCTCTTTGAAGGGAGCCGGATCTTATGGCTCCGTTCCTTTCAAAGAGCCGTTCAAAAGAGCCATTCAAAAGAGCTGTTTTTTTAAAGGGGGCGGGGTAGCTAGGTTTATCTGCGAAATAATCACCAGGATAATGATTGACTGTATTGCCAGACCTAATGTCAATAATCTGCATTGTAAACATGACACAAGGTGGCACCATATCCATGTCATTCATGTCAGTGAATGTACTACTTTGAATTTACCCTCTGTATGTGTTATGTAGATAAAGTTGCCTTGCCTTGAATGAAATTCACGCAACTCTTAATATTAGATACTGTGTTTTTAAGTGGCGTTGGAGATTATTTGTTGAGCCTGCTTTAAAGGATATTTTGCCTTTACAAATGGTGCGCTTTATCACTGCCTGGGTTTTGGTTGAAGTGCATCCAAATGCCGCTGCGTTTTCGCGTTTGGCTCATTTTCCATCCGAAAAACACGTCGTCTACCTGTCCTGTACCACTTGTTATGACTTCTCTCTCTCGCGTATTCCGTTAAGACTAACCCCATCTCACTCCTCGTGCTGAAACCTACCAATCAGAGTAGGGGCGGGTCTTCACAGAATACGTTTGGGGAACAAAACCAAGCTTTTTAAAAGGCGAGTGGATATTGGCAGGCAGTGAGTGCGGACCAACGATTGAACGATAAAAAGAACGGCCGTTCGTACCAAAGAGTCGTTGAAAAGAATCGGCTCGTTCGCGACCGACACATCACTAGTACATCCAGTCCTGCCTGATGGTAATGGTGAAGGAGTAGGACGAACACATCTGTGTCAGCAGAAACCACAGAGATTGGATGGGCTTCTCCAGCACACCCCAGGACATGTTGGACAATGATGGTGTCAGCTTCTTCCTGCTGATTTTCTAGCTCATATCGGCTCCTTCTTTCTTCCATCCTGATCTTGATGGGGCACGAGTCCTCCCCTGTCACCACCAACTTGTGTTTGTTTGTGCCCCGTAGATGGAAAAGCCTGTCTTCGGTCAGTTCCTTAAATAGTAATAGGTTAAGCCGTTTCTTGTTTTCAATGGATGACAAAACAACCTTCTGGGCTAGTAGCTTTGTTGATAGGAGGAGATGATGTTTCCTATTGACCACTGTCTCCCTGACATCTCTGGTGACAGACTTGATACTGTAATCATAGTATCTGTCAAAGATGAGGTAGACGTCACTCTCTAACAGGTATGAAATCGGCCGTGTTTTAACTATCTATACTATTTAATTATCAATAAAATCAGCGACAGTACCATCAGCTATTAAGGAACAGGTTTCTTTTGAGTATTGGATCCTCACTTTGCTCAGCTGGGAAACGTTTGGAGCTTGCTCTTTTGTTGAAATTGCAGTTACAGCAATAACAATGAATTCCAACAGTGACCCTGAGCCCCGGTGAGCACACCTGAACAAACATCCAGAGGAGCTTCTCCAACTACTGCTGCTGCATGACTCAAAACTGTTGATTTGTGTGCTCAGCAGGTTTGGTGAGTAACGGACTGCATGTTTACGCCTACTGCCTTAATCTGATTTATTGTTTCACTTTCTTGTTTCACTTGTTATTTTTTTCAGTAGGTGAACCTATATGTTCATAAAATAGTGTATTGAGCAGTGGCGGATTTAGGATTGTAGGAGATCCGGGGCTTAGCCTAGGAGTTGTTGGGGGGGGGGGGGTGCAGGGGTACAGTGCTACCCCTGCCTGGGGGTGGACCGAACATCCTTTAGGGGGGTCGTCGCCTCCTCTTGGGGGGTCCGGGGGCATGCTCCCCCGGGAAGATTTTTTTTAAATATTGAAGTTGAAAGCATCAATCTGGTGCACTTTGAGAGCAACATTAACCCTACCTTAATAACACCTTAAAGCGGACAAAAGGCACTGGAGAACACTCATTAACACCCTTTAATGAAGCAAACTAATGCCTTAACTCACTCAAATAGTCGTTTACTTATTAAGGTGAAAGGAATGTGCGTAGAGTTTTAAAGGATGCGGATAGTCTCACCTTGATTCTGGCGCATTGCTTATCGTTTTATAGATCTATTCTCATCCACCATCTTTGTTTGTGACGTAAAAAATGTGTAAGAGTCACGTTTCTGAATCGGACACTCTGAGTGGATGCAGTCACAGCCAATCGGAGTCTGATTCAGAGGCTTGCCTGTCAGTTCCGTTGTTATGTGTACTGAAACGAGAGCCGGTATAATTCCACGCGCGAAAAAACAAACAAATTGGAATACGTTATTTTAGTGTCTTAAAAGTAGACTGAGGTATGAAGGGTTAACGTTACATCTTAGGATAACTTTTAGTCATGTTCTGTATACATACTAACATATAAGGGTATACTTAGTGTGGGTACTCCATGTTTACTAGCTATAACATTAACGTTACATCACTCTTTTTCACTTCTTACTCAGTCAGCCAGAGTGCAGATATCACCATTAGATTAACAAACCTGAAACATCATCCATTTCTTCACTGCTGGTGATGACATTGTTGTCAGCCGCTGATACTGCTGCTGCTGATACTGCTGCTGCTGCAGCTTGTGGCCTGCTTCAATGACAATAACTTTCTAATATCCATAACTGTATAGGCTATTAGCTTAAAACTCGTCAGGCACTAGGAAGGATCACTTCTACTTCAGGGCAGGCTACGCAGTACGCAGGCTAATGTCCCGCAGCGGTTTCCTCTCTGGTGGACTCCGGTACTGCACATTACTCCCGAGACGTTTTAAAAAAAAAAAATTGAATTATTTAAAAAATATATATTTTTAAGTGAAACATCCGGGGCTTTTCAGAAAACATCCGGGGCTTGAGCCCAAGTAGCCACCCCCTAGCGCCGCCACTATTGAGCTTAACTGTAATAAAATAAAATGGATAATTTTCTGTTAGCTCAGATTGAACGCAGAATATCGGACATTAACACCGCCATTGAAGCGCAGTTACACTCTGATCTTCAAACATGGGAGTTTTTCAGTGTGGCATTGGATGAGTCTTGTGACATACAAGACAAGCCTCAATTGGCAATATTTGCACGATCAGTCTCAAAGCATTGTGTTATGTTGTTATGTTAACTGGCCTCTGAATACTGGCAAGAGAGGTTTAATTCAATTTCTGTCAATATTATGGTGTGTGACATTTACAATAAATCTGTCTGAGCAGAGCTATGTGTGTCTCTCTGTGGGGAGGGTCTTTGAGGAGTATATCTTTTTTAATCTGGTGATTTTATGAAAATGTTTAAATGACCACAGTACTTCTCCCCCAGTATGCAGACTCAGCAGGATTCAGATTACCTTCCTGATGGATCGGAGTATTTTTAGAACAAATGCTAATAAGCTTAAAGACGTGGTGACTCACATTTGGCTCTCCACAGGGTTGGCATCAGGTGCCAGGTTCTTTGCCCAGCGCATGTGGGAGTACTCAGTGATGAGGGACTCAGGGGACACCTCGGGGACCCCCATGGACCGGGCGAACTGACTGGCCCCCTCTGCTGTCAGACATGAGTGACTCGTCTGAAATCAATAATCAAAGGTCACATCCTTAAAGAGGCCTTATTATGCTTTTTCCCTTCCCTGTAGTATGTTATATAGGTTTTTGTACATGTAAATGGTCTGCAAAGGCTAAAATCCCAAAGTTCCTCCAGAGGGAGTTTCTCTCCCACACACTCTCTTCCCCCCCCCCCCACCCCCCGCCTGCCTCCATTGGACTCCTTTGTTTACTTCTGTTGACATCACTATGTAACACTTGTGCTTCTATTGGCTAGCGCTCCAACACATTATGCATGATAGGCTAAGCATTGGAAAAGTGGTTGACCAATCATAACAGAGTGGACAGCTAACCAATCGGAGCAGACTGGGCTCTGGTTTCAGACAGAGGGTGAAAAGAGGTACTGCAGCACAGGCAGTATGAGAAAAAAAGAGCTTTTTGAACATTAAAGCATGGAAACATGTCCCAGTAGAGACACTACATACTGATATACACCTGAAAATAAGCAAAATAGGGCCCCTTTAAGTTTACATTTTGTATATTTGTTTCTCATTAATTTATTTGCATTGACGAAATCCAATAGTAAAGGAAATGAATTATGTTACATTACTTACATATTGTGATACTTAGATTAGGTTACTAATTATACTTTTTCACAGGTAACTAGTAATTATAATGCAATACATTTTTAACGTAACCCTCCCAAACCCTGTTACTTCTTCCTACTTTCGATTTACAACTCCCAAGTGTATGCTTTAACCATTCCATATTTAAAGGTACACACCTTGTCCATGACCAGTCTTGCCAGCTGGATGGGGTTGGCGATGTTGCGTACAGCAGACACAGCACCACTACCCAGAGTTAACCCATCCATCACAATGGCATCCATCTCCACCTCTCCTTTGATGTTCAGCACTGACCCACACCCTGAAACACGATTTGAGAAATGTTTGTATAGAGGTATGCCTTTGTGGAATAATAATCCTTAATATCTTTTATGTAAATAATCCTGGCAGTATGTACAGCATGTGATCCACATATTAAACGACAATTTATCCGTAGGAGTTCCACATATTTTTACAAGTGTAAAGTGGTCGTGGTGCTAGTTAGGGGCAGTTATTACCATATTACCACTTTAAACTTTTATTGTTACACCCCGTTTTGAACCCAAAAAAATCCCCCAAATTCTTAAATTGATCACATTTTCATCAACAGCAGTTGTTAAAGTAATAAAATAAGTCAAGTTATCTTAAATTTAACAAACTGATCAAGAATAAGAATTGCATTTAGGGTCATTTTTTGTGTAAATATGTTCAGATGTGTAAGTATGTATGCATGTGTTCATACAGTGTATTTCTACTTTGCTATTACGGTTATTAAATACATATAAGACATTTAATGGAACAGTGCTACATGTTAATGTACAAAAACAAATATGGGTAAATAGATTTCACATTTAAGGTATAGAACATTTACCAAACCAACTTAACAAAATTAATAAATGCAGTGATAGTGTTTACAGATTTGTATTTATATGGTATATATACATTACATGTCACTTGTTAGACGCTTTTATCCAAAGCGACTTACATACTCAATACTGTGGGCAATCCCCACAGGAGCAATTTGGGGTGAAGTGTCTTGCCCAGGGACACAACGACATGCTGACTGCAGTGGGGTTTGAACCTGTGACCCCCTGATCCAAACACCAACGCACAACCCGCTGCACCACACGCCTCCATATACAGATGAGGATATGCAGAAAATGCAGTATGTGTAAGAAGGATGCCATTATGCTGCATGTATTTAATAACAGAGTAGATTTGTATCATTACCTGCATTGAAACAGGGGTTATTCTCCAGGATGCTGACAGCCTCCAACACAGCGTCCATGCTGCTGCCCCCTCCCCGGAGGATGGTGTACCCCGCTCGGGCGGCAGAGCACACCCCCGCAGTGGACATTTCTGACCGGTCCTTTGGGATATGACCCGCCCCCCCATGTACCACTACTACTGGCAACATGTCATTCACCTGGGCAGGAAAGAGATAACACTGGATGTTAAATGTTAAAGGAGCTACATGTAACATAAAAGGACCATTTTAATATGATGTGATTAGTGTCCTCAGTTTCCCTCTACTGTCCACATTTCTGGTTAATCTTTAGAGCAGAATAAAGTCTGACTATCAAGATTTTATTTAGTTGTCATTATTTAGAGATTACAATTGGATAAGGTATCTTGCTGGAAAACAACAGGCCATTAAAAGAAGGATACACTGGGCAAAAATGTTGCATTATGGCATTTTTCTTTAAAAGCATTGTATAAAGCCATTTAAATGTATAACTTGCTTTGAATTAGCCTTTGGCATTTGTCTTACATTTTTTTTTCGTTTTGTGATGAATACCTGGAAATTCAGAGAAATAATATAGCCTTCATTTGTTACAATATGTAATGATTAGATTAAATAACTTGTGTTGCTTGACTAAATTGCAGTCTAGTAGATAAAAGTTATTGGAGCAAATAGCCATAAAGGTCTTAAATCAAACCTTTGCTCTCAGTTGAACATCTTTGCCAACCTTATACAGTCTATGTTGACAACACACATTTCGCACTAAACTCGATTGTGAAACTATTTAATTTAACGTTTTTTGTTTTTTTTTAAATAACAACGACTAACCCCTAGTTTCCACCGGGTCCGTCTGCGTCGCGTAACGGCTGCGCCGCGGTTTTGGTCTGGCCTCCTCCGGCGTCATACCCTACCTGGCGCGTTTCAGAAGCGGAGCGTCTTGCCTAGCGGCTCGCAGTTTCAGTTGATTTGAGCATATTTCCTGGACAGACTACTTTGTACAGACAAAGTTAATAATAATTGTAATATCCCAGTTCTAAACGACATGAATCAAAGATATGTTGCTGTATTTTAGAGGTAAAATCATCATAATTATTCTATATATATAATTTACACAGTGCCTGTAAACCGGAGGAGAACGCTGGCATTTCTCCTCCTACTTGAACGACTACGGAGTATGCAAAATGAGTTTGTGTAGGCTATATAACATCACCCGGACTGCCTTCTTCCACATACGCAACATCTCCACACTCCGCCCATCCCTTTCTCAATCAAACACTGAAGTCCTGGTCAATGCATTTGTCACGTCCCGCATCGACTACTGTAACGCCATCCTCTCAGGCATGGCCGTATCCACCATTGAGGTCACCGAGGTCCGGACCTCGGTAATGTTTTCCGAGCTGTGTATACAAAACTTGTGAAATAATTGCACTGAACGGGGTTCTTTGTAGTACTTCCATTTACTGACGATGGGGGCGCTGCATAACTACGTAGCCTCTGTTAAAGCAAACAGAAGAAGACGACATGTATCAACAAACCACCGCAGCCCGGACTTCTATCGGAGCAGCGGAGGAGTGATCTAGAGATCTAAGTCCAGTGGGCTGCTTGTGTTTCTGCTCCTCAGGACATCATATGACCAGCAGATCCTGTGTGAACGCTCTACGTTAGTCAGTGGACGTCCGACAACATGCACACTAACTTTTATTGCAGCTATAGGCTATACTTTGGTTTAAATTGCGTGAATAAACTAGCTAGAGAGCTACAGTTAATTACATTCATCCAATGTCAGAAGGATTACCTTTTAACAAACGTCGTAATGCTTTTATTTTATTTCAATTTGAGTAAAACATTGAAGATATAACATTGTATTGTATTCTTTTTACACTGACTCAGATGAAATGAAAAGACTACGTCAGTCGAAGCTCAGCTTTGGTAAGGAAGAGACAGGACAGGCAGAGAGAAAGAGAGAGAGAGAACGTGATGGAAGTCAGGGAGGAACTGCAGGTAGAGTCACACAAAAATAAGGTAGGCTTAATAAGCCCATCTATTTATCTATCTATCTGTCTATCCATCTATTTATCTATAACAATAGTCTTCATTTACAATATAGACAATAGGCATACTTTTAAAACAACATACATCTATTGCAGTTAGGATGTCATAATAACATACAATTGTATAAAACACAATTTGCTTACATCTTTGTATACCCCCGAACCCCCCTAGCATGTTTGGACCCCGGTATTTAGGAAATCCTGGATACGGCCCTGCTCTCAGGCATACCCACCAAGCTCATCAATAAACTACAAATCATACAGAACTCCGCAGCCCGGATCATCACCGGCACCAAGGCCTCCGAACACATCACCCCCATCCTCATCCAACTCCACTGGCTCCCTGTTCAATCCCGTATCAACTTCAAAAACCTACTGCTCACTTACAAAGCCCTACATGCAGGGCCGTATCCAGGATTTCCTAAATACCGAGGTCCAAACATGTTAGGGGGGTTCGGGGTATACCCCCCGAGATTTTGGGGATTTTCATTATCTAGTTAGGTGCTTTTTAAATCCTGTGGGGAGTCACATATTGGATAATATATTGATTTCAACCCATGTCAGTGGGCTGACAATGTCAGCATCAATTATTTTTGAAAGTGTAATACATAAGAATCAGTTGATTGTTACTATTAATGATCTGGACATGGAGAAGAGGCTAAAATGATCACAACACATTGTCAACATTCATTTCCATGTCTCTCTCCTTTCCATAACCTGCAGCCTCTCTTCCATCGTCTTGAGTCTCTCTGTCTTCTTCCTGTTCATTACTCTCTCTGTCCTCTACGCTTTCTCTTTGTTCAATCTCTCCCTCGTTGCTCGTCACTGTTTGCTCCTCCTCACTTGTCGCTCCTGCCAGTGAATTAAAAGCAATTCAGCAGTTTAGTTTATTTCACTTGTTCGTTTGCATTATTTTTTTTATTTAAATCTGTTTCGTTTGATTCTCAAAAAGAGAACAAAGATGTAAGAAAATTGTGTTTTATACAATTGTATGTTATTATGACATCATAACTGCAATAGATGTATGTTTTAAAATGATGCCTATTGTAAATGAAGACTATTGTTATAGATAGATAAATAGATGGGCTTATTAAGCCTTCCTTATCTTTGTGTGACTGTACCTGCAGTTCCTCCCTGACTTCCATCACTTTCTCTCTGCCTGTCCTGTCTCTTCCTTACCAAAGCTGAGCTTCGACTGACGTAGTCTTTTCATTATATCTGAGTCAGTGTAAAAAGAAAACAATACAATGTTATATCGTCAATGTTTTACTCAAATTGAAATGAAAGAAAACCATTACAACGTTTGTTAAAAGGTAATCCTTCTGACATTGGATGCATGTAATTAACGTTAGCTCTCTAGCTAGTTTATTCACGCAATTTAAACCAAAGTATAGCCTATAGCTGCAATATAAGTTAGTGTGCATGTTGTCGGACGTCCACTGACTAACGTAGAGCGTTCACACAGGATCTGCTGGTCATATGATGTCCTGATTAACAGAAACACAAGCAGCCCGATGGACTCAGATCTCTAGATACCTCATCACTCCTCCGCTGCTCCGGTACAAGCCCGGGCTGCGGTGGTTTGTTGATGCATGTCGTCTTCTTCTGTTTGCTTTAACCGAGGCTATGTAGTTATGCAGCGCCCCCATGGTCAGTAAATGGAAGTACTACAAAGAACCCCGTTTAGTGCAATTATTTCACACGTTTTGTTATACACAGCTCGGAAATATTACCGAGGTCCGGACCTCGGTGACCTCAATGGTAGATACGGCCATGCCTACATAACCTGCCCCCCCCCCCCCCCCCTATCTGGCTGACCTTCTTCAGGAGTACACCCCCTCTCGCTTCCTCCGCTCCTCCTCTGCTGGTCTGCTGACCGTCCCCACCCCACGCCTCGTCACCATGGGTGCTCGGGCTTTTAGCTGCACTGCTCCCAGACTCTGGACCTCCCTCCCCCCGCACATCCGACAGTCAGACACAATCACGATATTCAAATCCCAATTAAAAACCCACCTGTTCAAATCTGCTTACTCACTGTAGTGCTCCCCATTATATGTTTCTTTTGTGTCCACACTTGACTGTCTCCTCCATGATTTCCTGTTTGTGTTTTTGTCATGTTCTGTTGCCTATTAGCGTTTATTTATTTTAATTTAATTTTAATTTATTTTTTTAACAAATTGTACGGTGTCCTTGGGTGTCATGAAAGGCGCCTAAAAATAAAATGTATTATTATTATTATTATTATTATTATTATATATATATAGGCTATATATGCTCTGAACGTTCCACTTCCTGCCTGCCCGACATTACCTTACGGCTGCGTCGCGTCGAAAAATAGACTTCAATCCTATTTCGAGCGGAGCCCAGCAGCGAGACGCTTCTGGGACGCTTCTGAGCCAACGCGGAGCGTCTGGTGGAATAGCACCCATTGACTAGAGTGGCCGCGATGCGGACGCTGCGGCGCAGCCGCAACGCGGCCGTAACGCGCCGCAGACGGACCCGGTGGAAACTAGGGGTAAGGCAGAAAAGAAAAACAGAAATTGTGAAAATGCGTCACCTCTGACTCTGCTGTTTGAATTTAAGCTAGTTTGTAGTTGTCTCGCGTCGCGTGAAACTAAATTAGTCTCGTGTTAAATTCGAGCACGTGTATTGGTCGTGCTTTTTACAGTAGGCTACTACGGCTTCCACAAATGACACTTTTTAATGGATTTTTTGTCAAAGCACTTAAGATATTCATTGCTATCGGGATGTTAAGAGCATTCCATGGAATATAACAAAAGGCTACATATTTAAAAAGGCTACATATTTAAATAGGCTAATATTAAATAATGAGAGCTGAGCTGTGTGTATTCCGAATTGACGAGATACATTACAAAAGGCTGAAATTATGTTATAACAAACAAGCATTCACGTGTTTTCAGGGATAGCATGGTTCGGTATGGTAATATGGAGGTATACACTAACTGTCATTAAATAAAACAGTCCCAGGGTGACTGGTTTAACTCCACTAGTTACTACATCGTCGCGTTGTTAAAATTCTCCGTCAACCTAAACTACTCACCCTGAGCATTTTCGTTTTCTTGCAGTTCACGCGTTGCTAACGTGACGCTAAACACTACAGCTGTAAAGATGTTAAAAGTATAATTTAAAGGCGACACCAAAGCCTACATGCACAAAATATACAAATGACACCCTGAATACAAGACGGCGAACACATATCGCTGAGGGGTGGTAAAGCTCAGGAATTCAATATCATTTCCTGGACATGGGAATCACACTTTCAAAATAAAATACAACTAACATGCAGCATTATTGAAACATGGCCTAGGAACTATTATGAGATTTAGGCAAATATTTCCATGATATCTTTGTTATAAGGCATAGTTTTCTTTTAAATACACACTTTTTTCAAAAGTCTAAATTATTATTATTTTAAATGTATTTTAATTTGGAATGCTTGCTTCAACACATGCCAATCCAATCCAAATAATAGACTGAAAAACATGACAAACAAGCAATATTCCAATTGATAGTTGTAGAAAGTCTGGTAACATGTATATGCAGCTAAGCGCAAGTGTCATGCCAAATACAGTACTCTTTAGTGAAGTGTAACCACAAGGCAACTTCTATCAAACAGCCCTTTACTAAAGGCCTTGTTATCGGAACATATCTGAACATAAAACTCATCATGGCATGCACAAAATCAAGATCATTTCCAACCATCATTGTTTTTTTTCTTTATAATTTATTTTACAGCACTAAATAGGAACCCTCGTTTGGGTGAAAGCTGTTGAGCAGCCCATTCAAGCCTTGCAATTGTAATTGACAGGGAATGTTGTTGGTTTGCATGGTGTTATATGATGACGATTAAATGTCTGGTTGTCTTTTTAAAGTATTTACTGTCATGCTGCATGCACCTACCGCCAGACTTGCAGCTGCTGCCCCTCTCAGTACATGTGGGCTCTCTCATTGCATTTAAAGTTTAAACTGATGGTCAGAGAGCTGACTATGGTGCTGAAATACAAATCCAGCTAGTTGTACTCATAGATATATAAACTAGGGCTGTCAGTCGATTAAAATATTTAATCGCGATTAATCGCATGATTGTCCATAGTTAATCGCGATGAATCACAAATTAATCGCACATTTTTGATCTGTTTTAAATGTACCTTAGAGGAATATTTTTCAAGTTTTTAATACTCTTATCAACATATGAGTGGACAAATATGCTTTATGCAAATGTTTATTATCATTTGAACAATGACAAATATTCTCATGAATATTAAACACAACAACCTCTGAACATTACAAATATTCGCCTCAATTCAACCTGGAACCTAATACAATACAAATGGTGTGTGTGTGTGTGTGTGTGTGTGTGTGTGTGTGTGTGTGTGTGTGTGTGTGTGTGTGTGTGTGTGTGGTGTGTGTGTGTGATGTGTGTGTGTGTGTGTGTGTGTGTGTGTGTGTGTGTGTGTGTGTGTGTGTGTGTGTGTGTTGTGGTGTGTGTGTGTGTGTGTGTGTGTGTGTGTGTGTTGTGTGTGTGTGTGTGTGTGTGTGTGTGTGTGGTGTGTGGTTGGTGTGTGTGGTGGTGTGTGGTGTGTGTGTGTGTGTGTGTGGTGTGTGATGTTGTGGTGTGTGTGTGTGTGTGGTGTGTGTGTGTGTGTGTGTGTGGGTGTGTGTGTGTGTGTGGTGTGTGTGTTGTGGTGTGTGTGTGTGGTGTGTGTGTGTGTGTGTGTGTGGTGTGTGTGTGGTGTGTGTGCCTGGGCTCCATTGGAGCTATGTGCAACTCAAGGCATACGCTCGAACGGGAGCTGCCTGGACGCTGCAATCATGTTGCACTATCCGTGCTGAGTGTGCTGACTTCTCGGACAATGTCCCACTGTCTGGCTTCCTGCATAAAGTCAAGTGCTCGGCGCAGTTGTCGGCGAAATGTCACTCCTCTGTTTTCATTTAAGCAGCTCCTTATATCCGTTAGCGCAGCTAGCTAGCACCAGATGCTAACAACAACAATGCACGTAAGGTCTCTCTCTCTCTCGCTCGCTCGAGCCACACATACACACACCCTCCCGGTCCTCCCAATAGCGTGAGCGTGGAAGTGTGGTCAGCCACAAGCGGGCGGCGGGAGCGGGGCTGTCAGCATCAGCTTGTAGATGGTATTTTAAACTCGATGCGCTCTGAAACTACGGGGCGGCCGAGGAAAAAAAATACACATGCGTTAATCGCGTTAAAATAATTAGTGGCGTTAATTTTTTTTTGCGTTAACGCGTTATTAACGCGTTAACTTGACAGCCCTAATATAAACACTAGATGGCTCATGGGAGATTTTCCAGCGTAGCTGACCGGCCGCCATCTTGCCACAGTCAACAGTTACTCTGATTCGCGTTATGGTAGCTGTTGTAAGGTGAGTGATCTGCACAAAAATACTCTTAACTCGCTGAAATCTTGACTGATTTACAAACGGTTTGGTTTATTATAAACATTATTAGCATGGCTATGATACAGGATGCTTGGACATGTTGAAATTGCAGCTTTTCTTTGTGTATGTGGTTGTATTTATTAGCTGGCTAATAACAAGAGGCTGTGAGTGAGACCTAGTATTACAAAGTTGACCCAGCAACTTTACACCAGTGGGAGAGGCAGAACTGCTCTTTCTTTTCAACATAACTTAAGTTACACATGATTTCTTCCAAGTGGTTTGGCTTGTTAAAAACATCTTGCATTATGATACAGGAATTTGCTGGCTTTGTGTTTACAGAAGTACCTGATTATGCTTGACTTTTGTGCAGCCTACGGATGCTCTAATCACCGCAGTCTGCAAACAAGAACCCGTGGAATCACCTTTCATGTGTAAGATATGACAATATTATGACTAAAATTAGGATAATCGTTAATTACTTAGTGGATGTATGTACATTACAAGTCCTGCTACACAGGATCAGTGGGGCTATGTGAGATAATAGTATTGCAAGATTGTTCTTGACCCAGCCTCTTTAGAATATGTTGCTACCATTTCTTTACACAATTATTTAATTTTTCTTTTGGACATCTTTTTTATTACTCTTAGTGTGGTTGTCTTATTCTTAAAGTATATATACATACATACATACATACATACATACCAAAAATATGATAATTTCGGTGTGTATTTTTGTCCTTACCCTTAATGTTAAAGGAAAGAAGGGAGGAAAATGTTGATAATAATTTATATATCTGGCTACCTTTCTCATGTTTTTAAGGTTTCCCAAAACCGAAGAGAGGAGGAGGCAGTGGGAACTCGCCCTAAGAAGGGACATCTTCATGTTCCATGAGACGCAGCACTATGTTCCCCACATATGTTTATGTTTGCTCAGTCTAATAAACCCATAACATGGTTGTGAAAGAATACCAAAGCTGAGGCTGGACGATGATTGATTGTTGGTGTGCCATGTGTCACCGTGTGTCTTATTGGTTTTGTGTTATACTGTATTTTATTGTGTGCAGCTGGTCCTTATCTCCAAGACACATTTAAAACAAATAACCTTGAACTTTTAAGCCCCATCTCTCCCCACCTGCTCATGCTTCCTACATCCCCTCCACACCACACCAAGTTGTTCTTCTTAATAATAATAATACATTTATTTTGGGGGGCCGCCTTTCATAACACCCAAGGACACCTTACAGGGGCATAGGGGCAATATAGGGAACAATTTAAACAGTGGATTTTGTGATATATCAGCCGGGGTGAGACAAGACAAACCACAAATGAACTACAGAAGGACACAAAAGGACACATGGTACAGTTTATATTATTCTTGGTCTTTTTTCAATAACATATTTCAAAGGTTCTGGATTTGTTTACAAATCTAGAAACTAAATACAAAACTAGGATGCTATAAAGCTATAGAAGCCTAGGAGCGTCACAACTGCACGCCACGGACACTGACCAAACGTCGCTCCTGGACGATTATGGAGTGAGAGCGTGTTGGTGAGGAACATCCTTACTGGCACCAAGTGCAAGGTCAGCTTCACCTCACTGCAAGAAAGAAGAAGAAATTAAGAAATTGTGAATCATTTTTCATTTACATTTACTCGCCTTTGCAATGTTGTGGTTGTAAGAGTGTTAGGTTTCCTGTCAGCTCGTCTGTTGGGAAGATATAACATATTAGTTTCATGGAAGAGCATTAAGACATACGGTACATAGGCTAAAACAAAACATCTAAAGATATAACTTTGCACTTTGATAAGTCTCGTGAACATTTTCACTATTTTGACATTTTTATAGATCAAAATTGAACTAAAGAAATAAATGGTAGATTAATCCATATTGAAAATAGGTGTCAGCTGCTACACTAATTATAATAGGTATATTTCTTAATTAATTAAGATAAGATATTACTGTATTGATCCCAATTTGGGAAATGTTTGTGTTACAACAGCACAACAAGTTATTATATATACAAAAGTATGTGAGGGATGGAATATTAAATTGAATATAAATGTAAAATGTATACAGTACATGTG
The DNA here is from genome assembly GCF_902827175.1 of Gymnodraco acuticeps. Classification (NCBI taxonomy): domain Eukaryota; kingdom Metazoa; phylum Chordata; class Actinopteri; order Perciformes; family Bathydraconidae; genus Gymnodraco; species Gymnodraco acuticeps. Next base: position 60,930 of record NW_022989800.1, on the reverse strand, counting down.
ATTTTACGTCCAAGAGAAGGAGCAGAGAGTTCTCTGCCAGCCAGAGGTGATTTGTTATTAGTTCAATATGTCAAACTGATTTCCCTGACTACAATCTTTAGTTACATGGTGAAAAGTTATGCTGCCCTGCTTGTACTAATTAGACTTATCATATAAGCCACACAGGTTTTAATTCATTATCTTTACTTATGTTGCGGTCTTTTCAGCAGCGCCATCTCTAAAACGGCGATACAGTCACTACCCATCATTTACATTTCACCGTGACATGGACAAAAATGTAACGTTAGCTCACCTCACGACGCTGAAGTTGGCTTCCGATTCAGAGCATCCGATTCGGCAGTTAAGGGGAAAGTTAAGGGACATTTAATTTACAGCGCTGAGCGAACAATCCTCCATGTTTTAACCTCTTAAATCGCTGCATAGCCGATTTATTTGGACTGGATTATCCCAGAGAGTCTAAAGATTCTATATAACCCAGTTTGAGATTTGTGAAACCTTAATTCTATTTGTGAAAATACAAACAAGGGAGATTTCAGTGCTTGTTTTACATCCTGACCACATTAGACCAGGTCCTGATCTGAAACTACTATACCTAGACTCATCAAATCTGGACTGGATTATCCCACAGAGGCTAAAGATTCTTTATAACACAGTTTGAGATTTGTGAAACCTTTATTCTATTTGTGAAAATACAAGAAGGCATAAAGGCTTGCCCAGCTGGGAGGTTCACTCTCTGATTCTGATCCTGGCCTGCTGCAGCAACCTCAGCCTTCCACCTGTGTTTGTATTTTCACAAATAGAATTTGTGTCAACCACAGACCTTATTTCGAGCTATTTTCCAAAACCCTATGGAGAAAATGCATTGCTTTTGGACAAAGGAACCGGAAGTGCTAAAAATGCTAACTTACTTCCGGGTTTTAGGATGCGTCACTGCAATATGGTCTAGCTGCGGTCGCGGACAGTACACGACGGTACACGACGGTACACGACACACCCACCTGACACGACACTACGGTGGCTGAGAGGCATGGCAGAGGCATGGCAGATGAAAAGCGAATTGACGACACTACACGACACGCCCCCTACTACGCCGCCTACGGTGGCTGAGCAAGCAACTATTAGGCAAATAAATTAATAACCTATCCGTTTGAGAACCCCTTGGAACCCCTTATCCCATTTTGATAGTTGACATCTCATTTGAACAGTGAAAGCCAGAATGACAGCAGGGGTGAATTTCATTTTATAATTTTGCAATAAGTCAAAGATATGTTTACTGTATATTATAAAAATGCTTGTCATGTAGGCATACTGGAGGTACCGTTCCAATGATGTATTAATAATAAGATATATATAGCGCCTTTCATGAGACCCAAGGTCGCTTGGCAGACAGATGGGACTTGAGGGCCCTTTTGAAGGCGTCAAGCGTGGGGATGTTGCAGATCTCCGCAGGGAGAGCGTTCCAGAGAGTGGGGGCTGCCACACTGAAGGCTCTGTCCCCGAAGGATCGCAGGTTGGTGCGGGGAGCCAGAGTCTGAAGACCGCAGGTTCCGGGGGAATTGTATTGATTTGATACAAGCAAGCCAGTGTTTCATTGTGTACTTTCAACTACAGTATATGGTCCGGCAAGTTCAGCATTCACTGTGATGTATATAAAATAAGACACTGATACTGTTTTCCTCAATGAACATTTATTGAACAGAACATCATATGGAAAATCAGAGCTGGTCAACTTAAAAAAATATTGACCTGCAGGAGTTTAAAGCCTATTTAAAAACTCCTCGGAATCTTTCACAAGTCCTTCAGCCTTTGATGCGCTTTCTCACTCATGTTCTTGGCGAGGTCATGAGAACAAAGTTCCATCTCACTGATAAGACAAGATGGTATAAAGAAGTCATATGTAATATTATAAAATCACATGCATCAGGGGTTGTACACTTTAATGTGTCCATTCACTAACCGACTCTTTCGGAAGGAAGCTGTAAGGCCTCTTGTTACATTACATTACATTACATTGCATTTAGCTGACACTGTTATCCAAAGCGACTTACAATAAGTACATTCGACCAGGAAGACACAACCTTGAAGAAAACAGAATCATATAAGTACATCAGGTTTCATAGAGCCAAACATTTCAAGTGCTACTCAACTGGCTTTAGGTAAGCCAGTCCTTTATTAGTATATAAGTGCTTTGTTAAAAATTCTATCGCTCGAAGTGGAGTCGAAAGAGATGAGTTTTCAGTCTGCGCCGGAAGATGTGCAAGCTATCTGCTGTCCTGATGTCAATGGGGAGCTCATTCCACATCTTGGAGCCAGGATAGCAAACCCACGTGTTTTTGCTGATGGGAACTTGGGTCCCCCTCGCAGCGAGGGTGCAGCGAGTCGTTTGGCTGATGCAGAGCGGAGTGCACGCGCTGGGGTGTACGGTTTAACCACGTCCTGGATGTACGAAGGGCCAGATCCATTCGCAGCATGGTAAGCAAGTACCAGTGTCTTGAAGTGGATTCTAGCAGTTACCGGAAGCCAGTGAAGGGAGCGGAGGAGCGGAGTGGTGTGGGAAAATTTAGGAAGGTTGAAGACCAGACGAGCCGCTGCATTCTGTGTGAGCTGCAGAGGTCGGATGGCACATGCAGGTTGTTATAGGAGTGGTCCTCATCAGTGTCCAGGGGCATCTGTAGACAGTCAATCATTATTTTGACAGTGCTTTACATGCACGGTTTAACTCCTCCAATAATGATCCAGGCTCGATTCAGAATGACACAGTACCACACAAAACAAATGTTGCATGTACCATAAGTTGTATGTAGTATGTGTTTTAGGCAACGCAGTCTCATGGCATTTCGTGTTCACCAACACAATTTTTAATCTATTGATTCGTGTTCACCAACACGATTTTCCCCTTTTTTTCGTGTTGCACAGCACGATTTTAAAAGCAATGTATTTCTACTGGTAATGTGTTTCGTGCCTGCAGCACGTCTTTTTCTCCGGTCGGGTCGTGGAAGACCGGAAGCTGTGTGGTTCATAAAAACATGTTCTTACTCAATATCAAGCCACAGTTATTGCTTTTATTTTAAATCGTATAATTTCGGACTTTTGTTGCCGTCTGTGAGGAAAATAAATGGGGCTCAGAGCCTCAGAATACTGAAATTTGTATTTTTCAATATTGTTTTCCTTCTAATTTGATGAATGCAGATGTAAAGATCTAAAGATGTAGTTCATTGAGCGTTTCACACAAACAAATGTGTTACTTGCTTCACAGTTTTACGACACATATATATTTTTTTGACTTGCAAAATTATCTTTTAAATTGACAAACATCATATGTGTAATTTGTGGCACAATTCAAATGGGATCGAAAGAGAATCTTTCTCTCTCCATTGACTTCAATACATAATTTTTCCAAAATAAGGTCCCATGGAGGTCCCCTGGAAGGGGAAGGACTTCGCAACTCTCTGACCCTTCAGATTTCAGAAAAAATAATGCATAATCAAATTTCTTTCTTCAGTAATTCTTAGATATTTCAGATATCAGTTTTTCCCCAATTCTGTTTCTAAAAATACTCCAATAAAGCAAATGTGTTACTAATTTTTAGATTAATGTGACACAATTAATTATCATGTCTCTAGCTTATGCGGTGTATACTTTGTCATGTATTTTAATACTGATGTTCACACAGCCTATAATTCAAATGGCATTCACATACTGTAAATGTCACCAGCCATACATGTATGTGGTAAACCTCGGGCTCCATTCTGATTGTTTTTCAGCATGGGGAAGCAGTGTGTGTGTGTGTGAGAGAATGTGTGTGTGAGCTGGAAATGCTGGAAGGATGGATACAAAGGAAGGACAGAAGGAAGAGGTGGGAGAGAGAGAGAGAGAGGAGAGAGAGAGAGAGAGAGAGGGAGAGAGAGAGGGAGGGAGGGTGAGGGGAAAAAAAAGAAAAGGGGATGCGCGTCATTCTCACACGCAATGAGTGGTGGGAGGGAGGAGGAGGAAGAGGAGGGTGCAAACACTCATACTGTGAATGGTTTCAGATACACTACTGGAAAATGGCTCTTTAGACATTTGGTTGATTGCTCATTGACTTACTGAAATAATGGTTAAACTAAACACTATACAATTGATTGCATTCTTTTTTAAAGGTTACAATTCCATTCATTTCCCTATAATTTAATTGTCGCTCCTAAATATGAATGTAAAAATGTATAAAGAAAGTTGAAGGGGGTGGTTAGAAAATGTATGCCATAGATGTAAGGAGATTCAGGAGAGTCATTTTATAAACTGAACCTCATTTTCCTTTTTTACTGCATGCTTGAATGCCAATTAAAGCATAAACCCACATTATTATCTGTTATTCTGTTATTACATTTTCGTGTGAACTTATGTAGTTCCAACTACAAAAAGTAAGGATTTAGACGAAGTGATACATATGATTTTGTTACGTTTTAGGGGGTTTAGCCCCTAAACATGGCAGATCCACCCCCATATATCAAGAGGTATAGTATTGTCAATTACAGTAATGTCATTTAAATACATTTCTGTTAAGTCATTTCATTTTCAAGATGTTAAGTCAGCAGATTTTAAAGTGTTATACCACTTTAAGAGAGCAAACAATACTGTCGGCATAATGTTATAGTAACCTTTAATTATAATCCATTTGTTTTATATTCATAATGAATACATAAAAGATGCTTCATTCGAGGTATGGTCCTACAACACCCACAATGCACTCTTGATGAACCATTTATTTTCTCAGTGTGCTATGTTGGCGTGAGCGCGCATCTGAACGGTGAGTGGAGCCCCCCATTCTCAAATGAGAGCTGCGCGCTCCCGCCGCAGGAGAAGTGAACGCGCTTGAGGGGCTGCGGTCCCATTGACGGTTCTGTCTCCCTGACAGCAGCATCAGCATCAGCGGCGGCTGCACAACCAGAAGAGTCCGCCTCGCCCAGCAGCCAGCAGCAGACTCAGCCGGGCCCCCCCTCTCTGCCCGACCTGAAGGAAGGAAGCGACATCCCACTCCCGTGTGCCATCATCCCGACCGACTGCTGGAGATATGTACTCCCCGTGAAACCGAGGTGGTGGAGGGGAGAGGCGGGCGGTGGGGAGGGGGTGGGGGGCGAAGACAGCGGAGCAGCGAGAGGGAGAAGGAGAGGCTGAAAACCGGGAACCGAAGTGCTACAATCACCGTCACCGCTGCTACTACTACTACCGCAGCTAGCAGCGACACATTGCTGCTCCCGCCGCCGCCCTGGGTGCCCCCCGCCGCCGCCATGGGAACTCCGCATCAGTCGCTCCAACCGCCGCTTTGTCCGTGGGCCATGTCGTGATCCGTGGGCTCCGCAAGCGGGTTTTCTCTCCGTGATCCCGACCGAGGCGAGGAGGCGAAAGGGAGGAAGAGGAGGAGGAGGGAGGGGAGGAAAGTGGTGGTGGGGAAGATGTTCGCCTCGGTGGGGCCTCGGGGCGCCCCTCGCCCACCCGTCGCCCCGGCCATCCCGGAACCGGACCTGAGCCATCTGACGGAGGACGAGAGGAAGATCATCATGGCTGTGCTGGCTCGGCAACGGGAGGAGGAGGCGAAGGAGGATGCCATGTTAAAGTAAGAGAAAGAGAGAGAGAGAGAGAGAGAGAGAGAGAGAGAGAGAGAGAGAGAGAGAGAGAGAGAGAGAGAGAGAGAGAGAAGAGAGCCTCTCTCTCTCTCTCTCTCCGTCTCTCTTGCTCTCTCTCGCTCTCTCTCTCTCTCTCTCTCCTGCTCTCTCTCTCTCTCTCTCAAAGAGAAGAGACTTGGCTTGATTTCCTATTATTTCCGTTGTCAACCTCAGGGTCCCTTCTTCATTGTTTTTCAGCATGTGGCAAGCATTGTTGTGTGTGTGTGATGGTTTGTGTGGTGTGTGTGGGAGTGTGTGTGTGTGTGTGTGTGTGATTGTGTGTACGTGTGTTGTGTGTTTGTGTTGTGTTTGTTCCTACATCATCTGGGTCCCTCCACTCCTCACTCAGCCCTGTAGTTGTTTGGGGGGGGGGGGTGTGGGGGGCATGTGTAACTTTGCTCAGGAGAGAGAAGAAGAGTTGGTGGGAGGATGAAGGGGTGTGTCACCACACCATCATCATCAGCAGCATCATGCTCCACTCAGATGAAAAAACAAGGTCTTATTTCTCATGAGAACTTGTCTCCCTAACATCAAGTGGCTGATTGACTTTTATTTCATTTATAGATGCAGCAGGAAATGGCAGAAGCCTCCCTGGCGTTGAGTGTAGTAAAAGTAAAAGCCCCTCTCTGTTGGTTTTCTCTGTGAGCATCCATCTCAACAGCTGCTGTTCCCAGCTCTGGGGTGCGGTTGAGCCTTTCCCAGCCGTATGCACTGTATGTAGGCCAGTGCTCTTGCAACACACACATTGCACAGGCTGTTATAGAACCAGTAGGGCCTGTAACAGTGTGAGGAAAGGTGCCTGTGTAATGTCATTCTGAATCAGGAGTGACTTACTGTATGTTCACTGTGTGCACCCCCCCCCCCCTCCTTCTCCTTTTTCTCTACCATCACTGTAATCGGTGTAGAAATCCACCCCCCCCCCCCCCCCAAGTTAAAACGATGCCTTTTCTCACGTTTTCGGCATGGTGTGCGTGAAGCTGCACGAGAAAGATAGACCGACCCACCTAAGCGAGGCGCTCCTCAAGCTTTACGTCCCTGTTCTATTTTAAGCCCTCTGTGCGGACTGGTAGCCCAGCGCTGGAACGGAAGATCGATTCATTGCATCTAAAGAAGGAAATGTCCAATACATGGCTCCGGCTATATATTCCGGCTAAGTGGCTATGCATCATTTTCAGTAGTTTATCAGCAGTCGTGGATTCATTCATATCAGCGGCTGCACAGAAGGCAGGCTGTCAGCACATACATGTCTTAACCTATATTTGCTTCAGCATCGTTTCCCCTCATCACTACTTGGATTGAGATCGCTGTAGCAGAGCAGTGTGTGTGTGTGTGTGTGTGTGTGTGTGTGTGTGTGCCTTTACGAACTGCACTGAAAAGCTTTGCACTGGTTGACTAATACATTCATGGTGAGTGTACTAGCAGTAGGGCAGTGTGGGTTGTAATGCAGAGAGGCAGGGAATAAACTACTCTTATGAGCATTTTTAAATACACTTACCGTCAGATGTGTTGCTTTTCATAGCCACTTCTTACTTCACTGATTAAACTATTAGCTCAATGGAAGTGAATTCTGGCATTGTCTTACAATCACCTCATGTCAGCATTAGCCTTAATAAGTCAAATGTATAATTTATTTAGATTTCACTGTGATAGTAAATGTCAGCACCCTCTTTTTGAAGGTAATATCATGTGCTGAATGTGTCTCAGTCCGTGATAAATACACAGGAAACACATTGATATCCATTGTTAAAGCTTAAGTGGATGAAAAATGTAAGGTGCGTGGTGTTTTTCGCATCTATTGACTATAGATGTGCAATTATACTCCCTATATTTCCTATATTTTAGATATTTTAGCTAATCTATCTACAATGCATAGCAAGGATTCAACAATATCAGTATTGTTTCAGAAGTAACATTACGGTATGCAAAATCCTGCTGGAAAAACCTATACCTGTGCTATCTGTACAATACATCTTTGTGTGATTGGGATATTTGTGTATACAAGGTAACAGAAGCCAAGGAATTGGTCATACACAGCGGACCCTTACGGCCCGTCCACACAGCGGCGTTGGAAGAAGCTTCCAACGCTTCTGCCCATTCACTTTGAATGGGGTGACGTCACTTTTCGCCGAACTGCATTGTGGGAAGCAGAGCGGAGCTTTCCTGGCGTTTCAGGCTGCAAAAGTTGAGCAATGTTCAACTTTTGAAGCTTCTGAAGCTTTCGGTGGAAGCGTCAGCCAATCAAATCATATGCCAGTACAAGCTCTAGCCAATCAAACCGCTGCTTGTGTGTCAGGGGCGGGAGATTCATGTGATTGGTTGTTGGTTGAGCTTCAGACACGCCCAGCTCCAAGCTTTTCTTGAAGCTGTAGTGTGGACGGGGCCGTTACCCTAACCTAACCCTAACCTGATATGAATGACTGGGACTGATAACGGAAACACAATTGTATTTAAAGATAGTGTATAAAACATGCTTGTTTTTGTTGAGGCCAGTATTGGTGCTGTTAGCAATCCGAAGAATATAAATGGTGCGTCTGTGGTCATTTTGTCAACCATGCTGTAGTATTTAAGAAATGTGAATGTATTTTATTCTGTCTTTCATTGGCTTCCTTTCATTTTCATTCAATTCAAGAAAGTAAATGAAAACCAATGGATCCTTAAATGTTGGAACACATACATGAATCACAATATAAGTATGCAATTTGGAAATAGGCAGCGCACTTTCCCAGAGTAATCCGAGGACGTCCCATCTACCTCAATCACTACTTATTTTAAAAATAGCATAACAATGCAGCGGGTGGTGAGAATCCTTAAGAAGCAAAGAGATATCACCGGTCCTGTTGCGCATAAAGTGTCTCACAATCAGAGGGGCACCTACAGTGTTGACGATGAAAAGACATGTATGCTTTAGAAAGCGTGGGTGTTGGCGGGGATTTTTCTCTCGAGTTTCCTCTGTGATCTGACGGATCAGAGAACACTGTTCATGTTTATGGATGAGATGGTTTGGAATCACATCGTGAATGTGTGAGCGGACATATTGAAAGCGTGTCATTGTTGTCAAAAGCTGGCCATCGACGCCTTTAGGTATATCTTTGGCGCGGCAATAAGATTTTTTTTTTTTTTTGGGTTTGTTTGGTTGGAACTCAGAAAACTATCTGTACTAGGCTGCTATGCGTTTCTAACCGAATGACACAATTCATAATAAGTAATGTCTTCCTCATTTCCTGTGTTTCAGAGAAGAGAAGCCTATCCAAGCAAGAACGGTGAACCTGGTTGGGCAGAAGAAACCTCCGCAACAAAATGATGTCCGGTGAGTGGCAACAGATATTTTTCGACCAATTTTTTTGTTTACTTGGACTTTAAAAAGAAATGAAATAGATGCTTTTGCGTCACTTTTACTTACTTCTGCCTGAGTGGTCCAAAAACAGCCGGCAATCAGGAGCTGGCAGTCTGTTTTTTTTTTGCCTCACATTCATGTTTTGTTGTGAAAGCTATTTTACACCTTGGATGAGTCAACAGTATAAAAGACAAACTGTTGTTCTGATGCTTTCTTATGCAAGCGTGAGTTAAGCCTTTATGATGGCATTTGTATGGTCGTTGAATGGCATTGCAAAGGCACCTCACCTACACTTTTTGATATTTACCAACTTTCTTGCCCTAGTTTGTTCCTACATGATCACAACAAAAGAAGAAAAAAGTAACATTTATGCATCAGATCTTCTGTAGGGTTAATATTTGGATTAAGGCAAACATTCAGTTAATATAGTAGTTTGACGTTAGCTTGTATAAAAAGTGGCAAGTGTGACGCATCACATAAGGCTAAACAAAAGCTTGGTTTTTCCACATGGGGGTGGAGACTTAACCCTAACCCTACTCACAATCGCTCTGTAAGCTAGTTTGCTGGCTGTTGGCTGAATTGGTCGCCTACCAGACTAGTCACGTTTTCCACCCCTTTGCATCAGATTACAATAATAGCCTGTTAGGACTAGACCGTTTTTGACAGTAGGAGGGATTATATCTATCACCTAGGGGTTTTTAAAGTAACTAAACTTGTGAAAAGATAGTGTAAGTGGACAAGCTATAGGAAAGTTTTCAGTATATGAAAGGTAAATCCAAACAGGATGGATAAAAAACCTAAGGTCGGCGTTAAGTAAGCGCTGCAAGCTAGCTCTTATTACAAAAGTCAACATGGTGGTTTGTAACCAGTTGTTCCAACAAACCAATCTGAATCTGCTAATCCTCCAGATGTTGTAGCAATAATATTTTAACTATGGCTACTTAGAATCTTGAGTACTGTAGTATTCCATGGTAGATGACAGACCAAACAGAAAATCTGTAACTTCTCAGAAACATTTGAATATTGGTTAAACTATACCAATAATATCGATAACGCATCATGAGGTTATCGAAGCAACCCGTGATGTTGACTGACATTGAAGTTGTTATAAAAAAGTGTACTCTAATTTGCAAGTTCACATTGGGAAATATACTTTCAGCTTCAGAGATGCCAACCTCTTTTCTCCTGTAAACATGCAAATCATGGATCTTTTCTATCGAAGCCTTCCAACTAGCATCATACTGAGGCAGGTGGTTAGCGGTTAGCTTACACTGAAATATTGACTCCCACCTTGTCTCAAATTAGTGGGGATGGATGCTTGATGGGTTGATCAGGAGCCCTTCTTTGTAACAGCTCAGCTTGGTCCCTCTCGCTTTGTATAAAGCCTGGTTATTTTGTTGGTGTTTTCTGAATTGGAGCCTTTTTTGAACAAGACGTCTCTTTCCCTCTTTGATGTTATGGGAGCATCCCTGTCCCCACTGGCTTACAAAATGCGAGTTTCCGCGCGTTTATGCTCGCAGTGACCTCTGCAGCCAGTAATGTCTTTTTTCCTGCCGCACAATGATCAAAGGATAAAGCTTGTTTATGTCTGCACTTAATGTGTGTTGGAGTGTGTGTGTGGTGTGTGTGTGTGTGTGTGTGTGTGTGTGTGTGTGTGTGTGTGTGTGTGTGTTTTGTTGGATCAGAGTAGAGTGAGGTGGGATTACAGAGTAAGTCAGCTGGAGCACATCTGCTTCTCTGAGGAATCCCACAATATGGCCCCCGTTTGTAACATTATATGCCTTTTCGGTGAGTATTCCCCACATTATTCACAGTCAGTATTTTATCACTGTGCCTTTTGCAGGGTCCATTCACAATATAATGTCATGACAGATATTTAAATGAAAACCACAATAAAACAGGAGAACTGTTTGAGGCTATTTTATGATTTCTAATGTTTTGTTTTGGACAGAAACTATGGTGTGTTAAAAAGTGTTAGCTTGGGTTTTCACTGGAACTTTCTGCATTGGTTCCCCCACATTGCTAACACTACGGTCTGTCTATCTTAAATAGGGAGAACTGATACTATGATATCAAGTCAAAGCTAAATATCTTTTAAATACATGACCATTCTTGTTTTTCACAAGTCCCCTTAGATTTGTCAGGACTCCAGACCAACCAGCGTCATATCATCCAATAGAAAAAGGGCCACATTGGACTCACTTTCAACTCTTCCACACCCAATTTTTTCTGCTAATTCTACATTCGAATAACAAATCCGATTTGAAATCGACAGGAGAGCTAATTAACTTTAGATGTAAGCAGCCAATACAAATAGGTTAATTATGGTTAGGGTTAGGGTTAAGGGGGTTTGATTCACACTAGAAATCATTTATGGTACATTAGATTACATTATATGTTATCGTGCTGACACTTTTATCCAATGAAAAAATCATAAATACAGTTTGAAAGAGATTTTTTCACCCAAATATAAAATAAATATGAGAGAGAATTATGACCTGTTTATTATTCTCACAATTACCAGAATGCAAACAATAATAAAAGAGAGTGTATCTTGAATGACATGGAATTCTAAATTTAAATTAAACATGTTAAGGTATCAAATGAGAATTTTTGGAGTCTTTTCTGGAATTTGTGTAAACTACTAATGAGATTTTACTTATTGTGTGTACATTTGACAGCTAATTTAAATGCAATGTATATTTCTGTTATTGTGACATCCCCAGTCTGAACACAGCTTTACAATGTTGGTTTAGAGTTATCTTATTGAACTGAATTTTTCATTCTCTCACACAGTATAACCAGTGAGTGAAAGGAACATAGAGTTAGCCTTCTTATTTTATTTCAATAGAGAAACCGTTGCAATTTGTCAGTAAGTTTAAGCTGGAAGTAAGCTGGAAAGCTGACAACAAGATACATGCAAATGTAATTCAAGATCGATTGCTTTCTTTTAAACTAGAGATTTAAGATTATTTGGCATCCTTGGAATTGACTTGTTCTAGCTGATAAAATACCAACGTGGTAATTTTATGAGCATGTATGGTTAGCATTCATAGCTGGGACTTAATTAACCCAATCCACATTTCTTAACGTCACTGGTCATTCCTGAACTAATTTTAGTAAGTGAAATGCAACAAAGCGCAGGGAAACTCTGGAAGGCAGACATGAGCTGATCGTTGTGTATTTCTCAAGGCATAATATTTATTCACAGATGTCTGAAGGAAATAAAGTGGGCAGGGAGAGCTGGCAGGTGATGGTCACTTCCTGCTAAGTGTTTGCCAGGTTGTTCGGCAGAATGGACTTCTGGTGATCTGTCGATGTAAACGCTCAAGAGAAAAGGCCTTGTTCTAAACATGACCCATTGTACTATTGAGTTCATCATCCGAGAGTTTTAAATAAGCCCAATAGTTGTAGAGGTTTCTGAGCCTGTAGGGGAACATGTAATCCTTTAGCTGTAGTTAATCATTATATGCAAGGCTTTCAAATGATAATATCACTGTGTTATTATCGAGCGTGCGTACCTGAATGCACTCTTATATGTTCTCTTGAAGGTCCACCATTCAATATATCAGTGTCACATGGAGTTTAATCAACTCATTTAGACCCCATTTACACGGGAACGTTTGCGTTTACGCACCGTATGCGTTTTCAAAAAAGTCTTCCGTTCACACGCATTTGATTCATTTAACATGTCCGTTCACACGAGACCGCTCGACCCGCTGGAAACGCTGTAGTACATATGCCGGGCCTGTATGTGGCGCTGCTGCCGCCACAAAATACACCAAAAGCAGCGAAGAAGACCCCGGAGCATGGTTGCCATGGTTGCCCTTCTGTTTATTCTGCGGGGTGAACGCATGGATGTATAATAAGAACTGGATACAGCGTGGGAGGCGGGGCCTCATTCATTCCTATGAGAGTTGCTCATTGGCGCATGATGATAAAATGGCCCAACTTTTGAGAGAGCGAAACGTCACAGATTACCCGACATGCCTGAGAAGTACCCGTATGTGAGCTCATAGCGCATGCGCACCTGTAACGTTGAGGTGACGTGCAACAACATTAACCTTTCTGTTGGTCGCTTGTTAGCAGACCCTTCACGCGATGGCAGAGCGAACAGGTACAGGCAGGGCCCATAATGATAGCCCTATAGTTTAAATCTACTACCCACACATGAACATATGGAAATGGATTACTATTTTAAAAAATAAATGTATTTATAAATGTATTTAGGAACCTATCCATGTGATTTTTAGTGGGGGTCGACCTCAAATCCTATAGGGGGGTCCAGGGGCATGCCCCCCCCCGGTAAGATTTTATTTTTTATTTTGGAGTTAAATGCATCAATCTGGTGCATTTTGAGGGGAAAATAAAGAGACTAGATATATGGAAACACCTATATTAAACAGAACTGTATACATTTCAATAATCATAAAATCATGGCCATAACCAATAACATACCATTTCCAATATGAAAAAAAACACTGAAACTTGTTTATTAATTTATTTTTGGTTCATTTATAGTTGTGAGTGTGTCTGTGCTCCTGAATCAGCCTCTCCTGTCTCCCTCCTCTCCCCCTGCTCCTCTTTGAGGCAGCAGCAAAGACTAGTTTTCTCTCAACAAGTTTTAAAAGTGTATATTACCTTTTTTCACCTAGTTAACTTTTTATTTATTTATTCATGTATATTTTACTAATCACATTACATTTCATTTAGCTGACGCTTTTATCCAAAGCGACTTATAATGACCGATTACAGGGACATTCTCCCTGGAGTAACTAAGGGCTAAGTGCCTTACTCAAGGGCACACTAGTGGTGGTGTTCCTGGCGGGATTTGAACTCACAGCATTCCGATCTTCAGCCCACCTCACTATCCATATTAGACCAATCACTACCCTCTCAAATGGAAATATGTGTTTACATAAATGATGACCACACCGTTTGAGAACCACTGAGAACTTAGACTAAGTTAACTATCTAAACACTCAGAGAGTCCTTTACCTCACCTGAGCTGAGGTTATCCCGAGCTTAAATGACACACAGAGACCAATCAAGGGCTTTGATTTATGATCTGTATGACAGTGGCCATGTCGGCAGGCCACATCATGTGGACAGCCAGTCACCCTGTGTGAGGCAGGCCACTTAACAGGCCAGAAGGAGGCAAGATCAGAGCAAGGGAGCGAGGGATCATTGTCCACAAGTTAAAAATAGAAAAGAAAAAAAAAAACCTAAACGGGTCGCGAAATATACTTGGGCGGCCGTTAATATACCTGGGCGGCCCGCCCAAGTATAGTCTATGTGTGGGAAACCCTGATATACAGTGCAATAAGCTTCTTAGTGCAATACGAAGCTACAGGGACGTTAATAACGTCGGTAATATTAACTTTATTTAATACAACATTTACGGTAAAAGATTTAATCATACAGCCCATGTAGTATAATAATGAATTACAGTAAACATGTGCAATATATCCATTATTACAGCTCCGTGGGATGGCAGTAAGACGATATGGGTCCGTTCTTATTGTGCATCCATGGGTAAAGATAAACGCAACTCACATTGGTTTCTCAAACAGCATCTCTGTAAACTACGTGTATTCACTGAATTTCACTCTCTGCCTTTAACGGCTCGTTGTAGCTCCAATAGCTCCAGCCCCCACCCTCCCTGTGAGCACAGTGTGCTCTGATTGGTCGGAACCATGCTGAACACGTAACTTGAACGTGCCGGGCGGCGCGGTCCCATGGGTTAGATGCGCGTTCATAATGCAGAGGGAAATAACTCTCAGAATAACGTTATTAGCACATTTTTACAACTTGAGGAACGAATGTTTTTAATAAGGGCTATACAAGTGTTCATACCGGGTAGTTTATTTAGTTTAAAAAAAATTATCCAACGATTTACAGACCACTCTTTCCCCATGTAAGTCAATGGGAAAAAGTGTTTCCGGGCCTGGCAACCAAACGGAAGTGTAGTACCGCCGTTTGGCCACCACAAATATTTTCATCTGAGTCCGGCGCACTTCCTGGGGGCTTGGGTGGACGGCGTGTGCTCCGGCTGTAAATCTCTCCGGTAGTCCACCAGCAGATGAAAAACATCCACCTCTCCGCCTCTTCCAAGGGACGAGGGGACCATGTGGCAGAGTTTCCGTTAAAAAAAATTGTCTGTTAAAGTTGAAATCTTCCGGACAAAATTTGAAAAGTGCCGGTCAGAGGTCTTCTTTGTTATTTATTGAGCTTTAAAACAAATCGATAACGACTCTTTATAATAATATAAGAATAATAAACGGAGCCTCTCTTTTCCTCCCCCTCTTCTGACAGCCCAGCAGCAGATCTCTGAGCAGGAGACGTGGGGAGAGGGAGACGTGGGGAGAGGGAGGCGGGGCTATTTCATCGTTATCAGAAAATGATCGTATAGATAGAGGCTTACACACGGAGCCGTTTGACCCCCCAGAGCGTTCCGTTTGCAGATCTATCCACCTTTGGACCCGTTATAGTTTGCGGGGTCTGTTTCTATCGTTTTGTTACGGCCTCGTGTTAACGAAAGGGCTATACGCAAGAGAAACTATGCAGATACAACCCGTATCGTCCTCGCGTAAACGGGGTCTAAGTCCCACTTCCTCCATTACTATTTATTTTTTGGGACACCAACCAATAACTTACAGCTTGACATAAATGTAGCAGTAGCAGGGTGTTTTTCTTTCTGGAAGAAATTGGTGCAGTTCAATATGTCCCGGTCAAGACAATTATCCTAACCCTAACCCCCTGGAGAAATGAGAGAAATAATCTGTGTTTATCAGGTTTACCACAATTGATAGGCAGGTAGATTTCAAAAGCGGCTGCTACAATTCCAATTCAATGATTGAAAGGCATGATCTGCTTTTCCTGCTTTTCTTTTACACCAAAATGTTTGTCTTCTGGGTTTTTAAAGATGTTTTCAAATGAGCTACCAATGTACAAGAAGTGACTTAATGACCTGCTAATGAGTGTATTTGCCACCAACTGTTATATGAAAGTAATGCGGACCATTCACGTGGAATGGTCTTCAAATGCGCTAAACAGGATGTTATTTAAATGTTGAAATGATTTTCCTGGTAAAAAAATATTGTAAACTGTAATTAACCGATAACAGAAACCAAGCAGAAACAGAAACCCTATTGATTTAGATGTGCTTGCCTTTAGCACCACAACACCTGACTGGTAGGTTTGGTCAAATTTTGTGTCAATACTTCTCACAAGCGTACATTATACTCCTGTCCGTCTTGTCCGTCCCCATGTATGCACAGTGAACCCCATGCTCCTGTCCAGGCAGCACAGATGTACAGCAGTGTAAAGGTGTTTACACTTCACATCACTAAATAGGATTGGCCAGGTGTCTCCTGAAAGCAGGGTTCCATGGCGATGGCCCAGAAGCCCCGTAGTAACCTCAGTGACCCCTGGGATTGGCAAGTAGTCATTTCCTTATTTCCTTCAGGGATGCACTGTTATCCTGGTCCTCCAATGGGTCTCGGCTCCAGCTGGGACCAGGGGAGGGACTTGACTGACTCTCACTTACATTTCTGTATGCTTGAGAGAGTTCCATCTTTACTGGATGGGGCGTAATGCTTATTTATTAACTGTGGTAATGGGTCATTTTTTACTTGACTTTGATATGAACCAAGCGTTTTATGATCACACTTTGGAGTATACAGCATGGATGTATAAGGAGTACTGGATACAGCGTTGGGGGCGGGGCTATTATAATTTCTATTAAAGGTCCCATGTCTTGGCCATTTCTACTGATCATAATTCCATTGTTGAGGTCTACTAGAATAGATTTACATTGTTCAATGTTCCAAAATCACATTGGTTTCTCATACAGCATCTTTGTATACAGTAGTATGTGTATACACGCCTTGTTGGAGCTCCTGCCCCCCCCCCCCCCTTCCTATGAGCCCACTGTGCTCTGATTGGTCAGCTCACCCACTCTGTTCTGATTAGTCAACCACCTTTACAGCTGAACATCAGTGTTTATGTTTTACAATGGCGTTTGTTAGCAACCAGAAAATGACACCAGTAAGGACAAACAGATGAGGATGCTGCGTGGGGTCTGGGTGCCGTGTTGGCGGGACGTTGCAGGGCTCGCTGGTCCGCCCTGTGGGGCTCGAGGAGCGGACAGTGTGAGGTGGATTACTGGTGTAGTTTCCTGGTTGCTGCGTGGGTTAGTGGTCCGCGGTGTCGCGCTGGTCTATATCCAGCATCCAGGGGAACACAGCGGGAAATCCACCTCATACTTTCCGCTCCGGGAGCCTTGCGGGGCGGACTCGTGAGCTCCGTAATGTCCCGCTAACGATGGCACTTATGGCGCATTTCCACTGCAACGGGGTAGCCCCGTTTAAGCGTCCCTAAGCGTCCTCGCTCAGGCCTCGGGCTGCCTCGCTGGCCGTCCGAGGCCGTGGCGCATTGCCATTACAGTTTAGGACCTGAGGTAGCAACGCAGTGTAGGCGGGGCAATCGGCTTTGTTTTTGTTCACATTTCGAGTTGTTCCGTCGAGCTCCCGCTGGATTTGATCATCCCCAATGAGATGTAGGAACGTCGTCACCTCCTCGGTCGACCACGGTGTGCTTTTCTTATTAGACGTAGCCATTTTTGTAGCTCATCCGTTTACAAAATGCTGTGTATAAAAATGCTGCAAGCTTGCTTTTAAATATATATGCGACGCTAGGGATGAACTCGCGCGCGATCTTGTGATGATTCTCTCTGACCAATCAGCAGTCGAGAGTGTTGACGTCACTAGTTCAGCCCTGGTCCTGGTCTGAGGGAACCACGATTTTATGAGGCCGGAAAAAGAGGGAAAAAGTACCCGCTAGCCGGTACTAGGCTATATGGAAAGGCCACCAAAAACT
The DNA here is from genome assembly GCF_902827175.1 of Gymnodraco acuticeps. NCBI lineage: Eukaryota > Metazoa > Chordata > Actinopteri > Perciformes > Bathydraconidae > Gymnodraco > Gymnodraco acuticeps. The sequence goes on along the minus strand of NW_022989800.1, from coordinate 43,074 downwards.
GGCCTGGCCGCTTGAGGACGGTTAAGGACGCTTAAACGGGGCTACCCGCTGCAGTGGAAATGCGCCATTAGTCTATATCCGGCATCCAGGGAAACACAGCGGGAAATCCACCTCACACTGTCCACTCCGGGAGCCTCGTGGGGTGGACTCCTGAGCTGCTCGGGAGTCCACCCTGGCAGAGGGTGTGCCTATTGTTCGATAGCTGTGTGTCAATTGGTATATTTGGACTTAGTGACGTCAATAGGCCCCGGAAGAAAAAAATGGAACAAGAAAAATCTCCAACGAGGCGTTCTGGGGCAGCATAGACACGTCTTTTCTGTGTTAGAGTTCTACTCGCTACAGGGTGTACTTTGAGGGTTTCTGATTCTGCAGACCGTTTACATGCAGAAAAAGCTACATAACACACAAGGGGACGGGTAATAACCAGAAAACCATATGATGGGACCTTTAAAGTTGTTAGCGGTGCATGAAGCAAAAAAAGGAGCGACTGTAGATTCAAAAAGCACCTGGATCTTGCGGGACTAGGGCCAATAGAGCATGCGTTCTTGTGTTCCCTAAGCCCCATGTTGGTTCCGCTGGCCACGGCTCAGTGTCCACTCCAATGAATGGAGAGGAAAAATAACTCTGAATTTGGCTTTTAGCGAATATTACAATTGTTAGACCCTAATGATTTAAAAAAGGACTATAAGTGTTCGTGCGGGGTAGTTGATTGAGCATTAAAAACAATTACTGATTTACAGACGTCTATTTTTGGTCCCAATGACGTCACGGACTGAAACGGTCCCAATGACGTCACGGACTGAAACGAAAGAGGTATAAATCTCCCCGCATGTATAAAACTGAAGTCAAGCAAAATAACCGCTCCTCTTCCACTACTAGTTGGAAATACATTGAGTCACTGCAGCTTCTAAAGTTAGTCCAGTCTCTGCCGCAACAACAAGCCACTGACATATTGTTGCAACACAACAATTTGATATATTTCTACAGTAAATGTCACAATTCAAAATTAAAAAAGGGGGGAAACCATTTTCATATTGGATATTCTTGACTTGGCAACTATAGCTGCAAAGATTAGTCAACATAATCAGTATCTATTTGGATAATCGATTTAATATTTGAAGGGAATTCTCTTGCAAAACATTTTACATACCCAATGATTCATCTAGAAAAGAGTCAGCAGATAAATGGATAATGAATTTTTTTTTGTGGCAACCCCATCAGATCAAACCTTCTATATGTATGGCTACATAGCAATGCTTCATGTAATTGTTTGTGTGGAGGAGTATTCGGGTATCTGTGTGCGTATACATGCTGTGTATGTCAGTGTGTGTATGCTGTGTATGTATAGGTTTGTTTGTGCTGCCTGGCTGTGTATGGCGTTGCCAGGCCATATGGAGCTCTGTCTGGGGAGCACACTACCCACTTAGCTCTGCTGTTGGCTCTGGTGCTCTCTCCATCTGTCCCTCTTCTCTCTCTCATCCCGCCCAACATCCCACCCTCTGTCTATCTCTTCCCCGGTTTTTCTCTGTATCTTTATCTACTGTATTGTTCTATTTATCTTTCTTTTTGTATTTCTTGGAGGCTTGTCTTTGTTGTATTTCCTTTATGTAAGTCTCTTCTTCAGTCTTCTAAACTGTGTGCTTAACCCTTCCTTAATTATTTGACCAAAAACAAGTGTGTGTGTTTGTATGTTAATGTGTGGGTGTGGGTGACAGACGCACTCTTCTTGGCACATTTGATTTTATTTTGGGGAAAATGCTATTGTTTTGCTCTGCTCTTGAACATTCACTGAGTTGAGAATGGTGAAGAGGTTCAGAGTTTGTGGCTGTTGCTGGTCAATTTTTCCAAATGACAGGTTGGGATTGTCGTAGCAGCTTTAAAATCAGCTATGGTCTAGAGACAGGGTTCATACACTTTTTCACCAATGATTTTCAATGACTTCTCCATGACTTTTCCATGACCTTTACCTAATTTTCCATGACCAAAAAAACGACTCTTTCTCAGCGGTACCACTGAAAATGGTTTATTTGAACATGGAACAGGAAAATAAGGCCTGCATCTGAAACATGTGGTGCCTATCTAAAACAAATCGGCTTACTAGCTTCTACACGCTAAAGCAACTCAAATCTCTCACCAGCAAAACACCTCGTCAGTTAAATGCCATTTTACGTTTCATTACTATACAGTCTTTATTATAATTATAGTATTACTATTTCGGTGATTAGATAACATATACATTATATTTGATGCAACTTTAGTTACATTTCCATGACTTTTCCAAAACTTTGGGAACATTTTTGTTTTCCATAACTTTTCCAGGGCCGGGAATTAGCATTTTTAATTTCCATGACTTTTCCAGGTTTTTAATGACCGTAAGAACCCTGTAGAGAGAATAATCAGTAACAGGTGTGGGGGGGGGGGGTCTATTGTTGTCAGCTCATTGACAACAAGTGTTAACACAGTACATGTTACGGAATCCTCCCTAATATACCCCAGCCTTCCCACATCGAGCTGACATTAAAAAGTCCAGAGACTTCATTAAGAGTAATACGATTATTATGTTTCTTGCGTCATTATTATTATTTTTAATTAGTTTGAAGCAGTATTTATAAGACATCGGGCATGCAGTAGCACATGGTATGCTCATTACATTTACCTGAAGTGCATTGGGATCAATTATAAGCGGATTATAAGCATGGGTGCACATAACTTTTTTGCCCTGGTTCTCAAAGGAGCACCTGGAGATGTTGCTTGGTGCTCATCCTTAAAATGAAATAAACCGTAACTTTTGAGGGGGTCTTGACTTTATTTGCCAGACACACGGCACTGAACACACATGCAGAGGTGAACACAGAACACACATGCAGAGGTGAACACAAGACAACATTAGCACGACCAGTAATCCTACAAGCTGTCATCACTACCCTCCTGACTGTTCTCCTCACTGTCTTCCTCTCTGTCAGACATGGTAGCTGATGATAGGCCTACTACTTTCTCTCTGGTTGAGTCTGCGATTAGCTGCTTGCATCCACAAGTCAACAGCTGGGTTTGGGTCGAAAGTCTCTGTTGTCATCTTAGACAAGTGGATGTAATCAAATAAGTATGTGAACATAACCAATAACCTACCATAGCCAATAACAAATGAATGTAACTTATTTTATTTGTGTTGTTCATTCATATCTTATTTTACCTTAACATTTATTTATTTATGCATTTTTTTTATCTCTCCAGTTTTAAAGGATATTTTTGGTTACTGTCCTATAGTATACATTGGAATGATTTAAAACCTGTTTATCCCAATAATTATAAAGGAGAGCCTTGGAAATATGTGTTTACATAAATTGTGACCAAACCGTTTGAGACCCACTGAGATAACTTAGACCAAAGGGAACTATCTAAACACTCAAGATTACTTTACCTCACTGAGCTGTAGTTATCAGCCTCTCAGTCTGACTGGAGAGGACTCTCCCTCCACATTATTGTAGAAACATCTTCTTCTAATATCCGTTAGAGCAGCTAGCACCAGATTCTAATAACAACAGCGCCGGTACCGGTGCACCCTCCCTCTCTCCCTCGCTCACTCGCATTTTGGCTGTGAGCTGCGGGTGCCAGATAAGCCAACATCCCCCATTTTCATCACTTACAGCGCCCATCGTACAGGGCAAATTAATCGTGTAACCGGGGTGAAAAGGGTGTTACATTTACTTAATTACAGGGGCGGATCTAGAAAAATATTCATGGGGTGGCAAGAGGGTGGCAGGAGAATTTCAGGGGTGGCATCCCCTGGCAGAAGTATGCTGATTTAATCGCAGTCATATCAATTAATGTTAACTTGGAATGTGGCACATCAGTAAAGCCTTACATATAAATATATAAGGTGGCAGACATAATTGAATGAATTTTAACTGAACAATAACTGAATGAGTTTGACTCTTAGACCAGCAGGGGTACTCAGTGGCGACTGGTCATTAGGGGCAGCCCCACCTAGTGTCAGCAGAAAGTATTACAAATAATGATTACAAAAAAATTAGCTATCAGCAAAAGTCTAGCCTTGGGATTTGCGATCTGCTCCAAAATATAACAAGTTCATCTTTGGCCCAATGCTTCACTATTTAAGTAATGTACCACAGTTGTATTTGTTGAAATCAAGCCACCATTCATTCTCTAGAATTAATTGCGCAGTCTGCAATTATTTGGTACTGTGAAAAATGTTAGCTAGCTAGCTAACAGCAGTGAGTGATCCGGTGATCGCACAGCAGCCGTGTGCGATTTAAAACAATACTACACTCAATATTAATAAGTAATTTGTTTATAAAAATATCCATTAGCCAATAACCAACCAAGGTAACACCCGTCCACCTTAATCCCCTCCTATTCCCATCTACCACCAGAGCATTACCACTCTTTTCCAGAGAGCAGTGGTTCATTGTTTGCACATTTGGATTAGTGGCATTTACCGACCGCTGCAGTGATACTTTGCTTGTCTATCGTTTAGGACATGGCAGGGTCCACTGGATAGTAGTAATTCACTGTCTGACTGTCACACAAGCAACTGATGCATATCCCCCATCCCCATAATTGAATGGGTTTTAGTCTGAATTGACACTGTTTGGCATTATTAAAGTTTCTCTGGAATTAAAAGGGCGATGTTAGCATAGCAAACGAGGCTCATCTGACTCTCTTGACTATTTGTTGATATCATATTGTTGCATAAGTTGTTCATATTATTCATTATGATCTAACTTGTGATAGACTGACATGGAAACCTGTGTAGCCCTTGTATTGATTCCACTTGATAGTTGCTATAATGAAAACAACAGGAAAACCTATGCAGCTCAAACTGTGTGCTGTTCTTCAAAAAGGGAAATAACAGATGGTCATTAAATGTAAGGTAAAAATAAACAGCATCACACTATGCCTGGTTAGTGTTGCCTGACTTTGTTTAGGTGTGGCGTTCTTAATCGGGCACCAGCTCCGAAGCGGCCCGGGAAGCGCTTTGGTGGGAAAGGGTTACTAGAGCACCATTGGGTGTTTGTTTTTTTAAACCAATCACTTCGCAGAGGAGCGTGGGGAGTGGCAGCTCAGTTGCATTTAAAGCTACAGACACAGAATCAGCACTTTTGAAACAGGGCTGAAACAGAGGGGTATATGGCATGCTACAACGCACAATCTGTTTGGTAATTCGAGCCAAACACTTCAGAAACATGTTTAGTATATAACTGAGAACTATAATATATATTTGAGAAAAAGAGTATAATAGGGGACCTTTAAAAGACACTTTTCCTGTTGAAAGATCAGCACCATTTTAAAGGAATATGGAGAGTTAGAGAGAAAAGTGTTAAAACGAAAAAACAAACCAAGAGCTAGAATAAAGAGTGAAGTGTATCCAGAGAAAGAGGAGGAAGGGAGAGGTGAGAAGAGTAGAGGGAGGGAAGGAGAAACTATCACAGAGAGAGTTGGTTTGGCGAGCCACCATCAGAAGCATCACATATTCTCATACTTCATTAAAACACCATTTTGGATTGCATCAACACTTTTCTTCTCTTTTGGATTTTGGGAACACTTCTCCATTGTCCTTGAGTGAATTTATAACCAAACCTTTCAAACCTCTCCTAAATAAATTCTAAATTCAATCAAAATCCCAAAAAGATAGAGCTATATATATATATATGAAAGGGATGGGTGGATAGATAGAGGGGGGGGGGGGGGTGGAGAGAGAGTACATCCAAGCGGCTCAGCATGGTGAGTTCTCTGACGGAAGTGAGGGAGGGGAAGGGATGGAGGAGGAACAACAGAGCTTGGCAGAGATGAAGAATACTAGAGGGCGAGAGATTCTCCATGTCCCCGCTGCCATATGGTGAGCCGCCAGGATGCAGCACTCATCATATAGCAGAGAAACATCATATCCATCACATCTCTCTCTCTGTTTTAAGCCGAATAAACATTTTAAGTAGAATTATCGTGTATTAGATTCAAACAAAAATAATAATTAAAAAAAAAGGATTATTAAAATATATTCTCTGAAGTGGACAAAATTACAACCTAAGCTAAATTCTGCTGCTACAAATTAGCCTTGCCCTATAAGGGAGCTATTGGTCACCGGGTTATTCTTGAGCCTGTGTTTCTTTCTTTTACAGCTTTTAAAAAGGCTTTCCAAAGTTGAAAATAAACATACTATAAGGCATCAGCGGTCAGAATTAGCTAAATTAGTCTTGAGTCAAGCTGGAATGAGTCCTAAAACACAGAGTTAGCATTTGCCACTTCCTGTTCCCTGGTCACGTAGTCAGCATTTTTTTAAAACATACTTTTTGTTGGTTCCCTAAATAAGATCTTTGGTTAACACAAGCTTGAGATTGTAGCCTCTATACATCATAACGTTGCTAACAAGTGGCTAAATGAGACTACTAAACATCCTCACGCTGAGCATTTGTAGCCTTATGTTAGCTTTGATACTTCTTGACATTGTGGCATTACTATACTAGCGGTATCTTGACCTAAAATGTTATCTTTAACAAATATTGCGCCTCCTGAGATTTGGATATTACTCTTGTTCAGCATTTCTTTATATATTCAGCACCAACAGTTTCAGATCGTTAACAATTTCAATTTCAAAATAAAACAGTTCCTCAAAAGCCAGTCTTTTTATATGAGCATTTGTCAGGGGCTGAACCACAGTCCATGACCCGAGTCTCATATTGATATGACTCCTTCTGGTAAATAATAAGGTGTTAAAGTGAGTGTAGGTGGATCTCTTAAGCATGCAAACAAATGCATTCTTCATATGCACGCACCCGCACACACAATTGATGCAAACCGGAAACCCATTTCCAATTCTGGCATGCATTCTACTTTCCATTCAATTTCACAAATAGCATGAGGGAGGAAACTTTAATACTCGTCTATTATAGGACACAGAATGAGTTCCAATCAATCTTATAGATGGCTCCTCTACAGTAAGCACATATGTGTGTGTGTGTGTGTGTGTGTTTAAACATCACACAACAAAACTGGGAAACAAGAGACCAAAGTTACTTAAAAAGAATACGTTTTGCAGAGCAAAGAGACAGAGTGCTTAATTTCTAAATGGCTGCGAGCCGTTCGAGGTGATTGTCTCCGACACTGACTCATTGTTATTTGATTCATGTCTGCCTGCTCTTTGAATATCGATCCAGGAACTGGAGGAATGACTCATACTCGGCCATAGAGGCACTGAGTCACTACAGAGAGAGAGAGTGGAAGCTTGCTCCCGATCTCATCCTGATGCCACCCTGCTTTATGAAAGCCCAGGGGCGGGGAGGCCGAGCCAACGTTTGGCTTAGCAGCAGTAATGACGCTCAAGGCCTCAGCTACTTTATCTACCTTATTTTTGGACACATCCACACTGTATGCCAAGCCGGGGGTCTTTAACTTTTTTGGATTTGTTTGACTGGAACTTTAAGCTTTGATTTAGGATTCAGGCTCTGGGAGAGAGTTGTCCAAAAATCATTTTGGGAAGCAATTGTGAAAATTAAAGGGAAACTTTGACCAAAATAAATGGGAGGACATCAAAAGTGGCAATGAATGGAGATTATGTTTGGATTTAATTTGAGAATATCCTCATTAAAACCAAATATTTGCTGAGTATGGTCAGTCAAAGTGTGCAGAGAGGATCATCAAATCAAATCAAGTTTTGTTATGTTATGTTAAAACGATTTTTGGTCGAGCCAAAGTGCAGTACAAGCAATACAAACACTTTACTACAATAGCAAAACAGAAAACAACAAATTACAACAGGAAAAATGAAAATCACACACAGGGAAATGTCAGGAGTCGTGCTCCGCTCTGACTAGAAGGCCAGAGAGAAGAATTGAGTTTTAAGTGTAGATTTAAAAACCCCTAGGGTCATCATCCCCACTAATTGGGACGTGGATTTATGAAATGTGTTTTTAAGGCTGGTGTTATTTCGTATTCCGTAACTAAGAATGCCTAAAAGTGCTATGGTGTATGGCAGTGGTTTTCAAACTGTGGGGCGCGACCCCTGGTGGGTCGCGGAGGTACTGCAGGGGGGTCGCGGGAAGATTTTTTTATTTTATTATTTTCTCCTTTTAGCTTTGTGAAGCACCTTGAGATGACGTTGTTTTTAAAGTGCACCTATATAAATCAAATGCATTGTTATTATTATTATTCAATTGTAAACAAACACTGCTCGAAAATATCTCATTGGTCAGAGAGCTGTGGGCATAATGCTGCCTTTTGCAACATCCTACTTGTGTGAGATAGGCTTTTCTTGCTGCCATCAACACGAAATACAGATCAAAGCTGAACATTGAGAATGAACTGAGGGGCAGTCTCAAAACAACAGCCCCGCTTTGAGAAGATCTGTGAGGGAAAGCAAGCACACACAAGTCATTGATAGGCTAGTGTGGAATAGGAATGGTAAAGTGATGTGATTGTTTGCAACCTGCAGTAGAAATAGTAGTTAATTCATATATTTTCCTTAAAGAAATTTGAATTTAAAAATCTACTACTCAGGGAAGAAGGCCAACCAGTTTTAATTAGGCCAAATTAATTCACAGTATCTATTACAAGCACTTTTGTTCATGTGTAATCCATAATAAAATATAAAATGATAGTTGGATCTTTGTATCTTCTTATTATTAGCAGAGAAAATGTAATGTTTTTACAACAATATACAATTAATCCTACCAATATAGATGGGAACCGGGTTGGGGGGTCCCGAAAATATTTCCAATACCCAAGGGGGTCCCGACTGAAAAGGTTTGGGAACCACTGGTGTATGGTCTTCGATGCCAGTTACGTTATCCCCCATGTCCGTTAGGGTCGTAGACTGTCCGCATGTATCCGATAATTTGAGATTGCCAAACTGTTGGCTTGGCATTCCTGGTGACAAACCATACTCCTTTTTCATTCCCTAATCCAGTTTAACTGGTGACTATGCACCTCTAACTGGTTTGCCAAGAAGAAGATAGCACTGAGGAGATTTGACGTTACTACTTTTCCTGTCGTTACAGCTCTTACTGCAGTTACTGCACTTACCACAATTAATATGATCCATCTTTAAATGGCCAAAAAAGACATCCAATTGGCCCTGCAACATCATTTTCAGTGGATAGTCAATATAAAAGCATGGAACGCCCAAACCTCCAGGAAGTGATCCTGGCGTTCAAGCACATTTTTTGCCAAACGTTTGTATTACGACTTCCATGTCAGTCTCTTTGGGCCCAAAAATACTTTTTCATTTTGACTAACACTGGGAGAGATATATCTGTTAATCACCCAGCTACCAACGGCCAGTACGAATGCTTGAATATCTAACATCTCCGTATTTTTGTACTTGGGAATCAAACCATATCGGCATTATGCGCTACTTAGCAGCTTCCATAGGAATGAACATGAACCTATGTATCCAGCTCTCTTTAGACACCCATTGGAATTCCAGGCAGATGCAGGGCCTCAATTATAGCCTAAATGGAACCGCATGGAAATCCGTGTTGCAGCAGTCCCCAGCAGAATGTGGAAAGACTGTAGGGGTCACAGCCTGTTGTGTCCCTTTGGCACAATAGTTTGATCTAACCCTGGTATGACCATCTCAAAGAAAGCTACCGTGTGCGTTCATAGTAATACAGATTTATAGACATCAGAGCAGAAGTGGCATACCGTGTTTTTTTGGTAGTTTAATGTCTGTGTGCGTGTTCGTGTTCGTGTGTATGTGTGTGTTTATTCACAGAATGTGTTTGTATGCCAGTCTCTGCATGGGGCTTGATTAGGGGGTCTTGAGAGACGTACAGCTTAATTGAATGGCTAACTTTAGTCCATACAACACACACACACACACACACACACACACACACACACACACACACACACACACACACACACACACACACACACACACACACACACACACACACACACACACACACACACACACACACACACACACACACACACACACACACACACACACACACACACACAGGAGAGCGGGCATAAAGGTCAGCGACCTTCATGAACACCTTTAAAGAGCCTCCATCAAACTGTAATGACCTGTGTTATAGAAAGGAGATTTGATATAATAGAGTCACGACGACTCGTCTTGCTGTTACTTTATACTAATATCTTAATTCAGGTGCATTATTCAAAATGTAGACTGTATTTTCGGCTTTAAAGGTAAAGGCCAAAAAGGGATATCCCCACAATAAAGATGGTTGTGTGTGTATGTGCGGCTGTCCTCTCTATTTGTCCTTGCCAGGGGAAGGTCCATGTGCTGTCCATCTTTGAGTTACGGTGCAACGTAATCTCTGTCACAGTGCCATAAAGTTAGCCCAGAAGCCACTCCACCCCCTCTAATCCTCTAACCTGTATTCTTACTTTCCCTTTCATACGCGTCTTTGCCCTCAAACTTTGCGACAAAACTATTAAAAACACACCAATTAGCCTTACTGTTGCACTGGCTGACAGGTGCCTTTATAGAGTGGTGCAGTGATGACGTGTTTTTGTAGGACCAACTGAAAGTTAGCCTTGCAAGGGGTTCCTTGTCAAATGCCAATGGGATTTTTCCAATGGCATTTTGTAATATTCCAGAAAATAAGCTCTGCCAACACATGTTTATGATAATTACACATTTTGTTCTTCAGAATAATCCACACTTATTAAAAACACTTTTACAACAGCTGAAGCATAAATCGCCAGAATTATATGGCTAACAATATAAACAAAATCAAGACTGTTCAATGACTTCTAGCTCGCTAACTAGCTCATTTTAAGCATATAACTCTTAAACTGAAACAGATTTTTACAACAATCAGTTTAAGAATTGTTAAACAATGTCTATAGTTGTAAGAAGATAGCTAACGTAAGAATACAGTATAAACAAACTATATGACGTAACATGACTTCACGTCACCACCGCTAAGCTAAAGGCAGCTAATGTCCGCCTTCATTAACATTAGCCTAATTTAGCCACTCGTTAGCAAATGTTGTTTTTATGATAGATAGAAACTTCGGACATTTATCATTAGGGTATTCACTGACACTAACTAATATTGGGTTAAGGACACATTCCTACACAGTTTCCTCAGCAATATTATACACACTTCTGACCCATTATTGAAAAGATTTACTTTAGAAAAAAAGCACTTTATTAAATAGAATCCTAATAACAGTTATATTGACTCATGGGAATGTTTCCTCTTTTAGTTAGAAAACTATGATTTGGGCGTCTCAGTACCTGAGACACATCATCAGGGAGTCATTGCAGCGTTTCTCTGGTATACAATACCATTTCATTCACATTGTCCTATAGACAAAGCTTCTCTCTTTATGTGGAGTCAATGCAGTGTTTAGTTCAAAAACATTTTATGTAAACGATGTTTTTGCATGTGGGCCATTTGTTTACAATGTGATGTATTCATCCACATAGACACACAAAGGGTCTATTTTTATCTATCTAACTGCATCTTCTGTTTTGATGAAAACTTTAGTGAAGCTTATGTGCTCACTTTGCTTTAACCTTGTTTCTTACTACATTTGAATATGGATATTTCCCAGCGTTTTCTTAATGAGCTCCTTCTCTGTTTCATTTCTCTCTGATTTCTCTCCCGGTCTTTATGCCTATCCTTCTCCTCCCTTCGCTGTAACCTCCTCCCTGTCTCCTTCTCATAATGATCTGCCAAAACCCTATTCCCGGCATTTCATGTGATAAAGATTTCTTTTTTCGTACCTGCAACGTTTCATTTGACGGCTTGTTGTGGTTTACTAATTAGCAGAGATGTACTTGATTTATTCCCTGTATATGATAACAGTTAAGCATGTAAATGATCATTAACATACTTTAGTGAGGACTTTTAGACTCCATACTGTTTAGCATGTGATGAAAGAATAACCTTCTCTTAGGGGGATGTTATGTCTTTGGACCAGTTGACGCTCTTAGCAAATACATTCAATATTATACACAATTTCTTAGCAGTGCCCATGTTCAACCAATCAGCTACTATTATTTATACAGCCCAATATCACAAAGTGTCCGTTCCTCCCTCTTAATTCCACTCATTTCATTTTAAATAAAATATGTGTGCTTTTTAATCTAAGCTTGTAACTTGCAATTCGACAGAACATTTATTTCCCCCGTCCATCAGCCATTCTCCCCTTGGCCTTCCTGCAGCTCTTCTTCCCTCCACTGAACCGTGAAATGACATGTTTGCTAGCATCCCGTTTGTTTTTATAATGTGTCCAAAGCACTGTCACTTTGGCCGTCTAGCCGTTTCCGTCAGCAGTTCGAGAAAACCCCGCCAGTGTCTGTATCTCCTGTTTCACAGAGTTGTTTGTAGGGTGCATTTCTCATGGCACCCCAAGGATCCTGCTGCAGCATCGCATTTCAAAGGCATCTACTCTCTTTTCCATGTTGGTGTTGTACATCCAGGTTTTGCAAGTAATGGGTTTGTCAGTTACATTTTTTGGGTAGGGTTGGAAATGTCCTCCATACCTTTTTAAGCTTCGTAAGCTGAGCTGTAGCAATGGCCAATGTTCTTCAAGTCTGAGGTGCACTGCTTGTTTAACATTTTCCCAGAATCAAAACCTTACTTATAATATCCATGTGGAATATGACCAAAATAAACAGATTCAACTCAGTTTAAAAGCTCCCATAAACAGCCAATGTAGTATTGATCAATAAACATTTAGTCAATGACACTAGCTCCAGTCATCAGTGTTACTCACTGATACGGGTTGGGACACACACAGTGAGAGCCAGTATCAGGAAGTGACGCCTGTGGTGCTGCAGCAGCAGGTGACCTCACCGTGACCTTTGGCTACTGCTCACCTAGAAGGCTGTGTGTGTGCACTTAACATATCAGCAGTGGGTTAGCATGATTGTTCGTGTGATTACAAAATAAAATGTGTGTGTGTGTGTGTGTGTGTGTGTGTGTGTGTGTGTTTGTGGGCAGGTATTAACATTTCCTGGGCGAGTAGTGTTTCACCCGCCGGGTCCTCTGAGTCTTTAAAGGCTCTTCTTCAGGCTGTATTTAGATGAACAGTTTGTCCCGTTACACACACAGGAGCAATGTCGGGTTGTCTATCAAACGACTGGATGTTGGACTTCCTTTTCTTGTGCCTCTACTGATGGGATTTGTAGTTTTTAACGGCTGGGCTGATGGGGGAGGAAGCTGCGCCGCTGACTCCCTGTCTGTGAGTACCTTGTGCAGCCGCAGCAGATGATATGAAAGGCTTTTAATATCACGTCAGGGTAAACAGCTTTATTGATCAGGGCAGGTTGACGGACCGGGCAGAGGTTTAATGTGAGAGTGACATTTTTGAACTCGTAGTCCAGTATTTTTTCGTCAATACTCTGTATTATGTTAGTTAAGGTCAAGAGTATTTTTTATTTTATTACTTGATTTTATTAACTTTGACCATTTTAGATTGATTGTCAAATGACTGTTGGCAGTTATATTTAATCTAAACTGACTCATATGTTTTATTTCATCACTTTTTTCATATTTAAAGGGGATCACTTTCTCTTCTAAACATCTCATACTTTATTATTTATTCTCCTTTTACCCTATCTACCTCTTCTTTCCTTTACTCCACCCTCCATTGGTTCCTCTGTCCTTAGTCCTGTAATGCAGTGTTACTGCAAGAACATTTTTAAAGCTTGTAAAGTGGGTTTATTTTTTATTTTATTTTGTTCTCACACCAATTGTTTCCTTTTCTCCTTTACTACTCTGTTCTTATTCCCTCCTCTCCTTGATTCCTTCCCTATTTTGTCTATTCGTCTCTACTTTTCCTCTTCTCACCACATCTCTGCTCCATATCCGGGTCATTCTCCACACCTCTCCATGTTTTTCTTCCTTTCTTATCACTTTCCCCTCACTCCTCTCCTCTTTCTTTACTCAGTATTGTCTCTTTGGTCTGTTTCCCCTCTATTTGCTCTCTCCTCAATCTCAACAGTGTGAAATCCAATAAATCAACATACTGTAGCAACTCAAATAAAACCAATACTCTTCCCCCTCTCTTTCTCTTATTGATTTGAAGAGTTCTGCAAAGCGGCCTGAAACAATAGCGCACACAAAAAACAAAACACACACAAATAGCACAGAGAACATTTTATCGACTGGCCTTAATGCAACAATTGTCTCCTTCGCTCTCTAGTTACGCTTCCCTCTCATTTATTTATTATTTACAATCAACATTCCTTTCTAGTTTTTCTCGCATGTGATCATCCTTTAACTTGTGGGATTCAAAGTTGATTACATTCCTATGGAATGCTTATACTATTGGATCAAAAGAGTCGTTTGGATTGGAACAATTTGTATTTCTAAACACATTTGTTTTTTATTTTAGTTTGTCAATTGGTTTGTCCACACCTTTCGGTCCAACAAAATGTATTAACAACTATTGGGTGGATTGCCATGACTTTTCTATACACTCGTAATCGGCATTACTTTTGTGATCCACTGACTATGATTTTGATATTTTTGGTTAGGACTAAAATGACTGCTACTTGCTGTAGATGAATTGCGATTAAATGTGGTACAGAATTACAGGTCCCCAGAGGATGAACCGTAATGACTATCTTGATTATCTGGAGTTTAGATGTTCCCTAACTTTCAATAATATATTTTTCCATTTTCACTGTTTGGGGCTGCTTTATTGTGTCGAGAAAATCATAATCAAAATGATTAATTGGCAATTTTTAGATCACGGTCATTTAACACAATTGCTCATTGACTTTAGAAACATCATACATTTTAAAAGCTGTTTTACTGTTTTTTACTGTCTGTTTTTAACTTGACATGCTATTTTGTCAATACATAAATAAAACAAATCAATAAAATATCACTATATATATCTACACACATATATTTAAATATAAAATACATTAAAAAAATATATGTTATGCATACTGTAAACTATTAAATGCAATATTCTGTTTGATTTATAACATAAGACATAACAAGAGCATAATGGTGTAACTAAATGCAAGTAAATAATAATTGTATCTCCATTATTCTGTATAAAAGACAGAGGCCAACATTTTAAATGTTAATAAAATGTAATTAAAAGCTCAGCCATAGTTTGGCTTACAACTAAACACCAGCAAAATTAAAGAAATTTCCCTCAGCCTCAGCTTAACTTCACTCTTGATGCTTATTACAGTATAGCTAGTGATGGGAATCATGGCTCTTTGAAGGGAGTCGGATCTTATGGCTACGTTCCTTTCCGAGAGCCGTTGAAAAGAGCCGTTGAAAAGAGCCGTTGAAAAGAGCAGTTTTTTTTATTTAAAGGACGGGGGTAATAGGTTTATCTGCTAAATAATCACCTGGATAATGATTGACTGTATTGCCAGAAAAAATGTATAACTTGCTACATCTCTCAGCCAGCCAAACTACTACTCAAGCAGCATGTGTTATGCCATCATCTACGGCACATTTGCATTCAGGGAAGCAAGTTCCTTTAAAGGCGAGTGGATTTATGGCAGGCAGTGAACCAACGATGAAAAGAACGGCTCTCACCAAGTACTGTACGACTCGGTTCCCTTCGTTCGTACCAAAGAGCCGTTCAAAAGAATCGGATCGTTCGCGAACGTCACATCACTAGTAGTAGCATTCTAACACCTAAATAAAGATGTGAACATGGTCAATGTCAATTATCAGTATGTTATTGTGAGCATGTTAGCATGTAGCATCTGGCTCAAATCATGGCGATGGTAAAGTAAAGCTTTACATGGTCACACCATGTTTGAAGTACGCTCATACTATGGCCATGTGATGAGTCGATGTTTCTCAACCAACAAGAAAACGTCAACTCGTAAAGACTGGCCACCGTCCTAATCGCAAGTGTTGACACGAAAAGTAGTAGTGTTAGCAAACGGGCTAACAGTACTGCTAGCTGCATTTAATTCTCTCAGCACTTGTACTCTGTGTGCATTGACAATAATGTTGAATCGTAATTAAAAAAAAAAGTAATTTAATCTACTCTAATGTAATTGTATCTAATGTGCATTGTCTGTTTAATGCTTATGGATCAACTGATTGTACAAAGTAGGGTTAGGGTTAGGGTTTCTATGAGTCGTGTTTGTGTATTTGCTCATTGGCTTAATACTAATGTGTTTCCTTCTACTTGTTCTGTCTTCTAGAGGTATCCAGCAGCAGTTGTCCAGCTACAGGGAGACGGTGATCCGGCAGGCCACGGTGGCGGCGGGCTCGACCGTTCACCGGGACGACGCCCCAACCTGCGGCATCTGCCACAAGACCAAGTTTGCAGACGGCTGCGGGAACCTGTGCTCGTACTGCCAGACCAAGTTCTGCGCCCGCTGCGGGGGCCGAGTGTCGCTGCGGTCCAACACGGTAAGAGAGGCCAGAGGTGGGGTGACGTTGGAGCACACTGTGTCAGCGTAATGGCTCCTGTGAAATCATAAATGATCATATCTTTATTCAAATGATATCATATAATCAATTTTTTGCGAATTTGGGGGGCTTAGATTTCCTCGTATTTTTGTGCCTATTTTATCCTCTTTTTTCTTAGCCTATGTACCATGTGTTGGAGTCCTAGCCAATAGAAGCGTGACTGTAATATAGTGATGTCATTATGTTAAATAATTAAACATCCAATGGAGGCGTTTAAGGCAGGGGGGGGGGGGAGTGTGTGGGAGAGAAACTCCCTCTGGATGGAACACGTGGATTTTAGCCTCTGTAGACCATTTACATGCACAAAAACCTATACAACACACTAAAGGAAAAGCAGAACCCCAAGAAGCATAATAGGGCCTCTTTAAACTAAAAGAAACATTGTAATACTGCTTGTGATCTTCATCCAAGGGAATACAGTAACTTTGCTTTTGTATCCTGATCACCTAATCCAGTTACATGTAATCCCTTACTCTCAAACCTTGTTAATAAACTTGTCACACATGCAACTGTGTCTGATTCCGCTATATGATGGTCTCAGGTGTAGGAACTCAGGTGGAGGTGATGAGCCACATATATGACACATACTCTAAGTGTGCCCTTACAGTATGTGTGAAAAAGCAAGTGTATAGTTTGCTCTTCATGTGTGTTGATATGTACTGTGTCAACACTGTGTGTGTTACTGTGTATTTATGTGTGCCTCCACCCATGTGTGTGAATGCGTGTACATGTGTGTGTGACCCAGGCAGGAGCTGGTAAAGGTTAATTGGGCATTACACTGAGTTGTGGACGGAGGGGGTGATCTCCCACTCTGCCTCTTTCTCCCAGGGGTCCGGAGGTGCCCTATACACACACAGCAGGGGGGAGGTGTGTGTGTTGGCATCGGTTGACAAGTCTTCCTCTGAAATAAGTGACGTCCCCCTATTACACCCATTCCCCACCCCTACATTGCCAGTTTGGCATTTAATGACCCACACACACACACACACACACACACACACACACACACACACACACACACACACACACACACACACACACACACACACACACACACACACACACTTCTGCCAAAGCCTTCCACTCTCTGTTCTACACTCTAACTTCTCATGCTTGTCATTTTTACATTTCTATGTGTTCATTATACTTAAAAAGAAACAACATTTTAATTAGTGAGATGTAGAGTTCTCCTGCTCACAGTGACCAACACATAGTGTAGTTGATGTGCACCTATACTTATGCAGGCACCAGTGGCGTTTTCTCCTGGAGGCCAAGGGAAGCCAGGCTTCCCCTGTTTTTTCGGATTGTAGTTATAATTTAAATAAATAAATAAAAACACTTTGTTTTGTTTAGATAATTCTCCTTTGCTGTGTGTTGCTGCCGGCCCGTCGCTCCCCCATTCTCATTGAGTATTTTACAAAGAGTGAAACAAACAGCGCCCCTCTAGATGTTATGGTGAAACAGTAGATTGCACTCACTGTTGTGAGAGGAGGCCAGCCGAATCTGGCTTCCCTTGGTGAAAAAAAATTGAGGGATTGACCAATCAGATGAGGCTCACGTGATGCCCCTGCCAACCTGTGATTGGTCAGGGCCATGCCAAGGGAAGCCAGAGGCGGCTGGCTTCCCTTGCCTCACAATCCAATCAAATCGCATCAATTTAGTGTTGCAGTGACGCGTCATAAAATCCGGAAGTAAGCTGCGCTCGGTTTCCCTCATGTTTCCCTCGACAAAAAAGCAATGGGATTTCTCCATAGGATTTAGGAAAATAGCTCGAAATAAGGTCAGTGGAAAACGAACCTGTTAGATAAATGCAAGTTTTGTTCAGTCGGATAATATCCACATGTCTACACTACTTTTATAATTTTCGAATCATAAATCTAATCGATAGAAGATAGATAGCGTCACTGCATCACTCTCACCGCCGTTAGAAAGTAGCAAGCAACTGAAGCAAGTGCAATTATAGAGGGTGGAGATTTGGAGTATTTCATCAAAAATAATTGTACTAAACTTCCGCTACAGCAGCAACAACAAATACAATCTGATGACAGGCCAATGCCCAAACTGGAGCTGTGTACAGCGAGGAAAAAAGGAGCGAGTCGGACGTAAAACGTTAAAGGTCTCCTGATTTAGTTTGTGAATGAATGCTTATTAGAGTTTCGGCTGGAGAGTGCGTGCGGACCTGTCGGTTAGATAACAGGCGTGTGTAAGTCCTGCATCTGTATGATACAAATGTGTGTAAAATGATACCGGGTGCTGTAATCACTCATCTGGTTACGTTATTACATTGACCACCACACCCCCGACCCAAAAGAAAGGACGTATTATTGGCTTCCCCTAATTCTTTCCCCACGCCACGCTACTGGCAGGCACTGTAATCCTTTACAGCTCGAAATTAACATGACAACAACGTCTTATTTTATTCCACATAGAGTGGTAAAGTAATGAGTCTTAAAACCTAAAAAGACTTAGCATTTTACCACATCCGGCTCCTGCGTCTCGTAGTCAATTTTTTTTAACGTGGTGATAAGATCTGTGATTACAGTAACACAAGCTTAAGAGATGTTCCCGTTTTGTCCTACGACATGAAATACGTCAGGATAAACACTCCACTGGTGAATGTCCACATGTTCTATGTGTCATAAAAACGATGGTTGCTAAGAAGTTTCTAAATAAACTAGGGCTGTCAAACGATTACAATTTTTAATCAGATTAATCACAGCTTAAAAATTAATTAATCATGATTAATCACCATTCGAACTATGTCCAAAATATGCCATTTCTTTATGTATATTGTTGTGGGAATGGAAAGATAAATGAAAGAAGGCGGATATATCCATTTAACATACGTTTATGTTTATTATAACATTGTTCTGTGTGTCAAAATGAAAGACAGCCCACACACCTATCAATCATCAAACCGTGGGGTCTTAATTCATTACGTGTTGATTTCTATCAACGGGGGAGTACTTTAGGAAAGTCGACGGTGGGGGGCTAGTGGAGTACTTCGTGACCACAGAGTGTGAACGTTGTGATCAGGGGCCTCATTTATAAAGGGTTATACGCTCAAAAAATGGCGTACGCCAGTTTCTACGCAATGTTTGCGATTTATAAAATACTAACTTGACGGGAAAACATGCGGTCCTCCACGCAAACTCTAACCCATGCGTACGCACTAAGCACAAAAACGGGAGAGACGAGAAACTGCAACACCGTTGGCAGAAGGAAGAATGGAGAGAAATATGTGGAAATAATACCATAAATAAAACGTTACCTCTCATTTATCATATATGAAGAATTCATTTTCAAACATTGATTAAAGCCAATCTTAAAATGATTAAACAAAACGCCTGTTTGAGACTCCTCAGTGCACACAAAAACATAACTTGGAGAAATAAATAAATACGGATATGCTATTTAAAACCACCTCGAATATGTTGTGTTAATATTATGAAATGTTTTCTCATAAATGATGCGGTAAGCAGGAGGACAGAATTACGTCTAAACTGACGCCGTTTTGCATTGAGCATGGTTTTATATAGGCCTACTATCATG
The DNA here is from genome assembly GCF_902827175.1 of Gymnodraco acuticeps. NCBI lineage: Eukaryota > Metazoa > Chordata > Actinopteri > Perciformes > Bathydraconidae > Gymnodraco > Gymnodraco acuticeps. The sequence continues at coordinate 23,116 of NW_022989800.1, read as the reverse complement.
TTTAATCGTGTTTTATGCCGTTTGCCAAGACTTGATAAGTCGCTCGTAAAACACAGGAGGTATGGAAACTAAGCCTAACGCAACACATTAGTTGTATTTCCTTTAACTGGTGGATATAGAGTTGCTGCCGGGAGGGGGGGGGTTGAGATGCACAGGCTGCAGCGCTGCGCACAGCTGATCGACAGCTGGAACACAAACCACCAAATACAAACAAATAATTCAGATCCAGTCGTCATGACTCCACTCCGGAGGGATTCCCCGATCATTTCTTACAGTTTCTCATCAAGGGGGTGTCTCCTGTCCCCGGTACAAATACATTGCCTGAGGAAGTGTATTTTTGTCATTAACCTTTTTCGCACCACTTATTTATTTATTTTGGTGACGATCCGACCTCCATGCTGCTACTCTGGTTCAAACTGCATCCATCAAACAATATGATTTATCTCCACCTCCCCAAAATAACCAAAATCTTGCACGGTGTTCTGTCGTCATTTCCTGCGATCTTCTTCATAAAGTCAGTCAAAATGAATGAATGGGCATTTCTTTGACTATTTATAGGTAAATATGGGCGTTACCTGAAGCCCGCAAAAGCTGCACCGCATTTCGAGTCGATTGTGATTTATAAAGGGAAACCGGCGTAGGAAGTGCTGTACGCACTTTCCTCGTCGGTACGCAATGTTTGGTGAATCGGAAAATGTCGGAAGATTTCTGTACCTATTTTTTGGATTTCTACTACATAAGCAACCTTCCCACGTGAATCCTACGCACGGCGTTATAAATGAGGCCCCAGCTGTTTTAGCGCAGTTCTCCAGTGAAGGGGGGGAGTCTCCCTCCGTAGCCGGTTGGCGTAGTTTTTTGGCACAATTCCGTTGTACAGACCGACGTTAACAGCAGCCCTGTCTGTGCACACGGAGACCGACTCTGTCGTCCGGTGATCTAACCGCCTTCTGGAAAAGCTTCACAAGTACGTCGGTACGCAAATGCGCTTTGTGACATAAGTGCTGGTACGCATTTCAGATTACGCACATAACCTGCGTACCAGTTATGTGCACCCCTGTACTACAGCAAAAGTATTCTCCGTCAGGACTTCCTGCAACAACACCACACCGTTATCTTGATTCTGATTGGCCAGAAGACATTATCAAAGATGTTCTATTGAGAAGACGATCACTACGTGACAAAAGTTTTCAAAACCGTTTATGGTCTTCGGTATTTCCAGACAAGTGGCTACTGAAATCAATCTTACTAACTGCTGTCTGTGCAATTTACTCCGCGCGAGTTGGCAGACTTTATTTTGCTTACTTTAACATCATTTTTCAAGGTGGGGCTAAGCCATTTCTTGGTATGGGTGTAGCCTACCCCAGCCATACCCTGGCGCTGCCACTGGTGGCACGTATGGGGCGGGCCATTCTGCACATGCGTTAAATATTTTAACGTAATTAATTCAAAAAATGAATTACCGCCGTTAACGCGATAATTTTGACAGCATTCAAATAAACTACTTAACATGCCGAAACAAGTAAGCCTTTAGCTTAGCGGTGGTGACGTGAAGTCATGTGACCGTGATGTAGTTTGCTCTTAGCATTACGTTTGCTTTGTACTTCTGCCGATTCCATTTAAGCTTCAAAAATCACAAAGTGGTGTTGATTAGTAAGATTAGCCCTGCTGGTTCTAGTTCAGTATCAGGATCCTGAAGAGAGTCTCCAGTACACCTTTGTTCGACTGCCGAGTAACAATGTAATACATAGGAATGCACACCAGCTTTCTGTCAGAAACAGCATCTAACCTAAAACAAAATGCTCACACTGACATTCGTTGCAGCAGAATGATTTAGTTTCTGTTGGCACTGGAGCACAATCTGAGCAGTGGCACCACCTGTCGGGGTTTGCTCTCGCAGATCAGGTTCTAAGGGTTCATCAGCCAAAACATTAGTGTATCCTTTTCCATAACATCCCCATCCTTCATATTTTGGTATGCCATTTTCAAAGGCAACGAGTTTGCAATACAAAAGAGAACAAAGAAATGCAGTTTTTGAGCGGCAGTCATCAAATGTGGATGTCCAATTAATGATCTTAGTGGTAGTTTTTTATTATTATTTAAAATTAAAATAGTTTATTAATAAAATTATTGAAAACTGAGATACAGTATCTATGTATTTAAAAAAAAAGAAGTATTTCACTTTACCTTCTTATATTTACATTAATATTCTATCTTTTATTGGACATTTTACTCTAATTTATTGTGTCTATATAAATATATTTATTTAATTTTATGTTTTTGTTGTAAATTCTTACTCTAATAGAGCATAAACCCATTTCACCCAGGATACATTTAGTTTTCTGATTCTGCTTATTACATTGTTCACTGTAGGGCTGTAGTATCATTGCCATGCTTTCAGATATCATCTTTGCTCACCTTCTCTCTGTCTTTCTTTTCATTTCACATGGATGGCTGACTGGGCTGCAGGAGGACAAAGTGGTGAGTTTCTTTTCAGTTTCTGGACTACTGCCTGCAACCTTTAAGACAATCCTTTTTAATGTGTCCAGACAGTGTGTATGTGTGTATCATTCTCTCTGTCCGTCCATGTGTCTATTATTTTCACAAGATGAATAAGAAGAGGCAATAGTAGGTAGCAAAAGCCTTAACAGTTTAAAACATAATTCCTTTAATAAATAAGGGACAAGACTTGTTCTGCAGATAGATATGACCCATATAGACCCTTGATTCTCCTGAGCAATTGTCTGTTCTCCTTAGCAGCGGTCTGTCAGCGAAAAATGAACAACCTTTGACATGTTAAAATTGACCAATCAGAATCGGGTATTCAACTAAGCCATGTAATTAGATACTTTAATCACTTCCAAATAAATCCATTCCCGAGACTAAAGTGATTCCGAGTATGCATTAGATGCAGGGAAACAATCTGGACCTCAGACATAGACAATCACATTCAACTAGCATTATTTTGGGGTAAGCTGTAGCTTGAATTTCAGCCGTTTTATACAGTCTATGATTTCTGCAAGCAGCTTGTTTTAATGGATCTGAAGACTATCCCATACCGTTGCCCTCGAGAAGAAATGATCTAATTTGCTGAGAATACTGATTTTTTTTTCATTCATCCATGACAGTCATACTCACAATCTTGGACGGTTGGCTTTGTTGCTAAAAGTGTTACCTTACTCAAAATATACAGTGGTCGAGTTCTTTAATGCCTCAACTATTAGAGAAAATAATTGAATGGAAATTAATGTCTGGTTCTCAAAGCTTTGAAAGACTTATGAAATCAAGTTTGCCTGCTAGGGCAGTGTTTCTCAAACATTTTCATACCAAGGACCACTTAACCAATAAAAAAACACTCGCAGACCACCTAACTCCCCAAATATCCAGAAACAATAGGCCTGCTTATCACTCCAACAGTTTATAACAAAATGCAAAATACACCGCATGTAGTACGACACAAACCTTCGCTGTGGATTTTCAAAACAAAATACAGTAAAACTGTGGTCGCAGGCCCAAGTTTAACTCTATGAGGTCTAAGCCATATTTTCACATGTTAGGCTCGCCTGGGCTTTTTTTGTAAAAATGCTATTTAAACATGAACCTTGGTGACCATCGGGCTGGCCTGCATGGTCTGCCTACAAAACAAAAACGTTTATGCAGCCCCAACAACAGCCTCTGATCATCAACAGACTTCATACGATGAAGCTTCATTGGATGCATATATATATTATATATATATATATAATCTCTATATAACTCCTAAAACATCTAAATCTAATTTAAGCATGGATAAATGTTCTTAACATACATCCATTGTTTGTTCTATATGCTTCTTGAAATACAAATAAAAAACAGTTTTTCTAGAACAGATTACAAATCGCCTTGAAATGGTACAAACAAGTGGCAACATGTGTGACGAAGGTGTTGCACTGGGCTATATCATGCAATCGAAAGTCAGGCTCGCTCCATTGCGGAGATATTCCCGCGAGAGTGCGGACAATTTAAATGTATTTCAAATGTGAAATTTTACTAATATACTCACAGACCACTAGGGGGCGCTCACGGACCACCAGTGGTCCGCGGACCACACTTTGAGAAACACTGTGCTAGGGTAATGCAATGAACACTTAAATGTACAGTAATAATAAGGTTGGACCATTTCCGGAACTTTTGAATAAATTGGAAGTTTATTATCAAACACACGATTGTTCGCTTTCTTGCAGAGAGTTAGATCAGAAGATTGATACTATTCTATGTTAGCTTGGCTTAATAAAATGACTGGAAACGGGGAGAAACCGCTTGTCTAAATCAGTAAAAACGTTGGTAAAATAACCACAATCCAAACGTAACATCTCATTTGTGTCATATGTTAAAAAAAAAGAACTGTAAAAACATATAATGTGTATTGTGCTGTTGTTTACGACAACAAGAAATATTGCTGTGCCTGCTGGTTGTATGCATTAAAACCAGACCCCAGCACCAAAGCATACCCTTATGTAACCTGTTTCATGGTAGCACATACAGTTACCAGGAAGATGTTCTGATGGAGGACACATGTTAAATGAACCCTATCTGTCCTGTTTCTTTGGGTTTTGTCACGCCTACGTTTTTTGGTGTGTTGGCCTGCTTCATCATCGTGGAAAATATGTCCTGTGGCCTGGTTAAACGAGAGTTAATCGTAATCATCCGATATGATACTGCTGGAGAAGCGCTCCCAGCGGACATGCCTTTAACACCTTCCTCTGCTTGTGTAGTTTTGTCAGGTTTAGAACCTTACTTGGCCTTGGCGGCCTTCCCTCAGGGCAGCTGCCAAACCGGCACTTTGATGATACTTGGCTGGGCTTGAACGCCATGGCTGACCAAGAGTGCTTTGGTGTGCTGTACATAGCAGCATCACTCCCTTGCTACAGTTCGGTACAACAATCGCTGGCTCTTAAGAGGAAGGCTTTGGCAGAAGGGATGCCCTATGTATCACTGGCTGTATAGCTGGACATGGATTAATTTAATTAGTTGAGGATTGATTCATGTTTTCTGGCACAGCGGTGCAAAAGTGCAAAGTTATCCTGCCCACTTTCTCCACTCAAACTAACCACTTCAGTTAAAGTGAAAGTGTTTGGCCTGTGTGAAGCCTCAGTCTGTTTCGTCTTGTGCAGTTTTTTGGGGACAGTAACTGGGAAGATGTAGCACAAAATGCTATAGTGTAAGTTGTACCTCATTCTAATAACCACCCTGAGGCATTTTACATGGTGATCTATAATCTAAAAGTAAACATTTAGGGGTCATACAAATGCTTAATGCTTAATATACACAGTATATATACACACATGAACAGAACCTACACACATTAGGTCTGAATACACACATGTAAAGACACATGCATTTTTTTTGGAGAGATGCCATTAGGGAAGAAGCAACAAGATTTTGCCATAGAGAGCTGAAGTCTTCATATCACCTTTTTCTAACTGTTAGCATGTGAGTAAGTGTAACGGTTTTTCTGGGGTTTACAGTACAAATATATTTTAGAGGTGGAACATTTAGCAATTTTTTAAGTAACTACAGCTCACATTTTTACTAGTTCAGCAGTGTGTAAAATAGTTAATACAGTATTGGTTTCTTTCTTGTCCGTTACATCCACCCATACTGTCTTCGAAGGTCACATCATCTAATGTAATTTATTTTCCCTAAATACGTTTGTGTAGTTTGACGCTTCCTGTTCTCCTATACATCCATGTCTAGACTAGCTGTGGCTAATTCCCATGGCAGAACTCCCTATTATAATAAACTAATTAAATGTAGTTGGGTTTTTTTTTGTATCGTTCCGAGGACATACAGAGTTTACTACACAGTATTGTCCAAGGCTATGTTCCTAGATTTCATTTATTTATAACAAAAGTTCCAGCACATTGAAAAAAAGAATGAGTTGATTGTCTGCCATATTTTCCTTCACTAAAATGATCTTGTCTGAATGAACTCTAAACAGTGAGCTGTCTTGCTCTTCCCAGAACATTTTTGAAAGTCGATGACAGAGAGATAGATGAATGCAGTTTTAACAAGCATAATAAACCGTGTGGAGCATGCAGCCCATACTGTGTTCTGATAATGATATTCAGGGCTCATTATCCGCAGTGTGTTTCTTCCCCACTGTACCTCAATGTGAAGCCAAGTGTTTCTCCCAGAAATGGTTTGAAGTCATGATAGGAGACTATAAAAGAGTGTTGTGTGTTAATTTCACCAGCACACACACACGCACAGACCACACACACACACACCACACACACACACACACACACACACACACACACACCACACACACACACACACACACACACACACACACACACACACACACACACACACACACACACACACACACACACACACACACACACACACACACACACACACACACACACACACACACAACACCACACACACACACACACACCCCCCTTTACTCTCTAATTGTTATGTCCAGGGCTGTATTTCTGTGAGGGTTCTGCTTTAATGTGGCTATAACTCTGCTGCTCAGCACGGGCCAATAGCTGTTTTTAGACCAGGTCTGATTCTGAATTCATTTCATTTCATTTCAAACCTTTATTTATACAGATAAATCCCATTGAGATCATTGATCTCTTTTTCAAGGGAGACCTGCTCAAGTAGTTCCACATGAAACATAAAAACATAAATAGAACAACAAAAGGACATCATACAGCATCATTTACATAATTATCCACATAAACAGGTACCAATAGCTTCCGATTGACTAGCATCCAACCGAGCTTTAAAAACATTTAGTGGCACCAGATTGTTCAGTTTCCATTTAATTTGCAGACTATTCCAAGACAGAGGAGCTGCGCATCTAAAAGCTGTCTTCCCTAAGACAGTCCTAGCAGTTGGCACATTTAATAAAACCACAGCATTCGATCTCAGGCAGTAGCCACTTACAATTTTCCGTGAGATCAGGGAGCAGATATAAGATGGAAGTTTCCCTAACATGGCTTTGTATATAAAAATGTACCAGTGACTGAGCCTCCGTACAGTTAGTGAAAGCAAACCAGCCCTTGCATACAGGGTACAGTGATGGGTTAATGCTTTACAGTTTATCACAAATCTCAGTGCACTGTGATACGCAGCATCTAACTTGACCAGGCAATTGGCAGGTGCATTCATATACATCAAATCACCATAGTCCAGCACAGGTAAAAAGATCACAGTGACTAGCCTTTTCTTGGCCTCAAGCGAGAAACAGGACTTGTTCCTGTAGAAGAAACCTAGCCTAACCCTCAGCTTTTTAAGCAGGTTATTGACATGAAGTTTAAAAGCGAGACAATCATCAAGCCAGATACCAAGGTATTTGTAACAGGTAACCACTTCAAGTTTTGTTCCTTGCGTAGTTACAATATCTAAAACAGGCTCTGGTGTCTTTTTAGCTTTAGAAAAGAGCATTACCTTGGTTTTCTCAACATTTAAAAGAAGCTTTAGTTCAGAGAGCTGAGTCTGAATAATGTTAAAAACAGCCTGTAATTTAACACCAGCCTCCTTAATGGAGGGACCTGCACAGTATCACGGTATCATCCGCATAAAAATGTAAAGTAGCTTCATCCACATTTTCACCTAAACTGTTGATGTAGATGGAGAATAAAAGTGGACCTAAAACAGAACCTTGGGGAACACCATTTGTAATGTTCAACCACTCAGAAGACAGCCCATCAAAATGAACACATTAGGACCTTTCAGAGAGGTAGTTTACAAACCACCCTACTGCATGGCTGGACATGCCTATACTGGCTAGCCTCTGCTTTAAAATGTGATGATCGACGGTATCAAACGCGTTTGAAAGGTCAATAAATAGGGCTGCACAACTCCGCTTATTATCTAAAATACTCGCCACATCATTCACCACTTTCATTGTGGCAGTGATGGTGCTGTGTTGCTTTCTGAAGCCTGACTGATGTTTAGACAGGATGTCATTTGTACATAAAAACACCTTTACCTGTTCACTCACTAAGCGTTCAAGAACCTTAGCCAGAAATGACAACTTAGAGATTGGCCTATAGTTATTTAATAAGGTGGCCTCCCCTCCTTTTAGCAAAGGCAGGACATACGCTGACTTCCACAATTTTGGAATTGTGTTTGAGCTGAGGGAGAGGTTAAAAAGAGTAGTGAGATGTGGAGCAATAAAATCTGCAGCTATCTTTAAAAAGAAAGGTTCTACGTTGTCCGGGCCAGCCGGTTTCTTAGGATCTAACTTGGTTAAAGCTTCACGAACAACATCAACAGTAAAAGGGGTAAAACTAAAAGGTTTTTCCAACACACGTTTTTCAGAGTCACATACTGTAGTGTTCACAGAAGCAGAGTTAGTGACATAATCAAATAGAGAACCACAGGACACAAAATGCTCATTAAAGCAATTTAGCATAGTAGCCCTGTCCGATATAGTGCCAGATGCTGTGGTAATGCACGGAGGTAGCTCATTACGGATATCGCCGGTGGATAACAATTTAATGGCTTTCCAAAATCTTCCAGCATTATTCAGATTCTTTGTGGTTACTGACAGATAGTACTTTGATTTAGCACTTTTGATATGTGAAGTGAAGCTATTTCTTAGCTGCCTAAAATACAGCCATTCTACCTCTGAGCCTGATTTTCTAGCCTTTTCCCAGGCCTTGTTTCTCTCATGAAGGAGACTGGACAGATTAGCAGAAAACCAAGGAATGTCTCGTCCCTTTACTCTAAATTTACGCAGGGGTGCATGTCTATCAATGATCTCCATAAAACCAAGATAAAGATAAGACCATGCGGTTTCTACATCAGCACACAGATCGATTTTACCCCAATCAGAATCAAACAGATCATGCACAAAACCCTGCTCAACAAAATGTTTTTTATCTCTCTTAATGATAATGCAAGGTTTAACCTTTTGGACCTTAGTGTTCCTAATTGTGGCTACCACACAGTGATCACTCAGATCATTTGCAAATACTCCCACAGATGAATATTTATGGGGAACATTAGTTAAAATGAGATCAATTAGGGAGGATTTATTAGGGGACTTAATGTTAGGGCGAGTAGGACTGTAAACAATCTGAGTAACATTTAAAGAGATACAAAGGTTTTTAAAATCCTCTGACACTGCAGTTAACCAGTCCCAGTTAAAATCTCCAAGTAGCACTATTTCCTTGTAGTCTAGTTGTGATAAAATATTTGCTAGTGAAGACAAGGAGTCTTTGACAGCTGAGGGGGTCTGTAACAACTCACTACCATGACCTGTTGACCCTTTGCCACTTCTATATTTATGGCTAAAAATTCAAATTGCTTACTGATCGATTTGGAAACTAATGTGGTTACACTGAACTTATTCTTAACATAAATGGCAACGCCACCACCTTTATTAGGCCGGTCGGTACGATACACATTAAAACCATTTAAGGCAATGTCAGAGGCCAAAATAGATTTGTTTAGCCATGTTTCTGATAAAACAATGACGTCAGCGTCAGTGGAGCTCGCCCAGATACGGACAAAATCTAGTTTACCTAACAAACTGCGCACATTCAAGTGGATGAAACCCAACCCAGACCTAGCTTTAAAATCAGCAGGAGTAGCGATCTGACTACTACTACTGGGCGGACCAGGGTTAGGTTGTACATTTCCTGACAGTAATAACAACAACAAAAAACAGGCATCTTTTCCTCTTAAACGACACACATACATTGTCATCTAATTTAGAAACACCGGAAAAGTCTGCGAGAGTGTGATTGAGCTTAAGAAGCAGTCCTGAAGAACCATCATCGCAGGAAAACAAAAAAGACAAACATATTTTGTCGAGCAGATTGTCTGTGACAAGGCAACCGGTAATTGTTTGAGCAACACATCCGAACCTTTGCAGGGGATGCCCACTGCGGGTGGCAGAACAGACCTGAATCCAGTAGACTTCTCAGAATGACTAGAGATCTTCTCATAGTCCAAAACAGTTAACAGGCACAGCAGAATCCCGATATGGGCCATTTTCCCAGACCAGCACACAGTATCCGCGATGTTCCTGGAGCAAAATCAGCACAGCAGCAAAGGACAGGCGAAAACAGCAGCATGGAAGCGCTCCGGTCCCTCCGTGGTATCTCCGGGGTGAAAGCAGGCCTCTGCAACAGCAGAACCAGGACAGGTGGAAAGCAGGCCCCAACGGTGGTAAAATCCTCCTCCGCACAGCAGCACACGCCCAGTGGAAGCAGGCCAAGCCCGAAGCGTGGATCCACTCCGTCTCTCCGCGACGACTCCGGGGTAAAAACCTCTCCAGTACAGCCGTATTCTACAGGTGGGAGCAGGCCTCCGTAGATCGCAGATCGCAGATCGTAGATCGCAGGCAGCAACAGGTGTAGCCTCTCCGTCTCTTCGCGACGAGCAGGCCTCCGTAAATCGCAGATCGCATGCAGCAACAGGTGGAGCCGCTCCGTCTCTTCGCGACGTCTCCGGAGGAAAAACACCTCAGTACAGCCGTACTTGACAGGTGGGAGTAGGCCTCCGCAGATCGCAGACAACTAAAACTACTACTTGTATAAGCAGGGATGGCTAAAAGTTTGTAAGCAGGAGAGCTAGATGCTAACAGATGCTAGATGCTAACAGATGCCAGCTGCTAACAGGTAAGTGTGAGCCTGTAGAAATTGCGACTGCCTCCAATAACAGCGTAGAATTACTGACCTGACTGACAGAGCCTTTTCCTTTGAAAGGATATGTTAAAGTGAATCCCAGTAGTTGTTTGGTAAAAATGATGTCTCAAGTATTGTAATAACAGTAATTATAGTTGACTTAATAACTGTTACGATATCAACATGCTATATTGGGTACTACTTTACAATAAGACTACCCTTATAAAGGATTCATAAAGGGTTTATAATTAGGTTATTAATTAGTTTGTAAACACTTTATTAATCATTAAGAGCCATTTATAAACCAGTTCTAACATAGTTTTCATACATCACCTATGGCTAACTATTTGGCAAAATGACTAAGCCTTATATTGGCACTAGCTTACTTCGTCTTCTTCATCAGCCAGCATCCTTGGTATCTGTCGTTCACTGAGTTGATTCTCCCCCCATCCATCTTGATGTTTATTGGCATCTCTTTATGACCATTTATTTATGAGTTACTAACATTTGTAACCGCCAAAAGGGAGCCTTGTAAAGTGTTAAACAAATCACCATTTATTAATGAGTTACTACCATTTATAATTAGTTTAAGTTATATTAAGCCTTAAAGTTATGCATAAATTAGGGCGTGGTCACATTGAGTTACAGGTCTGTCCAGTGACTGCTGCTGTTAGCTTTCTGCTCTGCTAGCAGCTCCGTGATGCTACAGGGACTTAGCCTGCTCAGCTCATCCGGGGAACATAACTTGAACTCGGCCGTGTTTGTTGTGCTGGTGCCTTGTGGACTATTCTTCATGCTTATATCTGACTATTGTGACTCGCTCCGCGTTTAAAACAGACGGTGCATGAATGCGGTTTTGCGGTAAGTGACATTTTGAGTACTTTATTTATGTGTTGCTTATGTTTTGAGTCAGCTAACGTTAATGAATGTTAAGCCTTGGGTTAGCATGTAAGCAAGTGGTAGCTACATCTGTGCTAACGATGCTAATCGTTAACTCCAAGTTAAAATCTATTAGACACGTGTTAAGCATTAAGTGGGATAATATTGTAGAATAAATGGCTTCTGTTTGAGGTTGTTAAAATAAGGTCATCCTTGTAACTTAGATAGATATTTTATTAGGTATGAATTAGGTATTAGGTAACTTTATGCATCGCTAAGGTTAATTTAAATTTGCTATGATCGATTATGTAGACAAGCTAACGTCAAAGTAGTGTTGAAGAGCGGCGTAGTGTATGTGAAATTAACTTCACAATAAGATGTGTGTATATTACAAATAATGTCATATTTCAAGATGATTACTTAGATATTACAATATGGTTGGTTGAGCTGGAGTTCCTTATTGAGGTTACACGTTAATGTCACAGTCTGAAGAACGAACCCAAAACTTGTTATTTGTATTAATTGTATTACCAAATTGGTATCAAATAAATAGTAAGCATTGGTAATACCAATGCTGATAAAGTAAACTATTTTATTTGAGTATTTGTGTCTGGGAGAAGGTACTGTACCCAGTATATGTTTGGCAGTTACAGGCTGGGCTTTCTTGTACAAGAGAATTAGAAACAAAAATCAATATGGACCATTACTGTATAATTATCCTTAAATGATGTTAAAAATTAGTGGCAAGTATGGCATTTTGAAACATGAAGTGCAACAATTTGTACTGTAATTTGTGTGCATTTTGTTGTTAACTAAAATTATGTTATGATTTATTTTGTGTTAGTATGCACGTGGACGCTTTGGACATACCTGGAGAAGGAAGAAATGGGTCTTCGGAATGATGGGAGTTAAAGACAAAAGGCGGAGACTAGTGTTGAAACTAGTGGAGAAACGATCAAGATGCCACCTTGTCCCTCTGATTAGACGGCATGTTAAGTCAGGAAGTAGCTTTATTAGTGATGAGTGGAGGGCATACAGGAGAGTGCTGAGTAACATGGGGTACAACCACTACACCATAAACCACAGCAGGTGGTTTGTGAACCTCCAGACTGGCAGTCATACCCAACATAATTAAAGACCTTGGTCGTCCGTTAAAGGACCATACAGAGAGTTTGTTGGAGGAACACCTCAAGGTTCTTGAATGGTCATCTTGGCTTGGCTCTGCTCACCCTGATGGACTGCTTGGATGCTTGTTCAAGGATATACACAAAGCCTTTCCAGTCTGAGTACCATTATTTCTTACCAAGTCTTTCATTTATGTCTGAGAATAGCTTTCATGTTTAAATATGTGTATCAGTCATACTAAATAGTCATTATTTTGAGTCCTGATTTTCTTCATGTGTGAATACAATGTTTTGCTTGGTTCTGTTGCATCTGACTTTGCATTTCATGTGAAAAATGTGTTTTAGGTCAGCGTGAATGTTATAACTCATTCATAAATTGACATGTGTATTAAACTTAAAAACAACACACCCTTTCAGTAGTTATTGTCAGGATCTCGACACAAACTGATGAACCCATTTTAATATCACAGATCAGGTAATCCCTCTTAACAGAGTAGGTACTGGAAATAACAAAAGGCGCTCACAAGGAGGAAAAAACTAGGCATAACAAAAAGAGAACTTAAGAAAAACTTAAGCCTACAAAATTAACAAAAGAAACAAAACCAGACACAGGACCGGGGAGAGACAGGACTATTTAAACATGAGGTGAGTGGGAACAGGTGGAAACAATCAGGGGGGGCAGACACTGATGATGGCGGGAAAAACACACAAGGGGAGGAAGAAACAGGGCCTGAAATGAAAGACAAGAGGTAAGTACAAAATAAAACAGGAAATGACAGACAAAATACATAAACATAACTAACACATTTGACGAGACACAGTTATAAATGCCAGTGACTCATCAATAGATGGTGATGTGTTTCACACTTTACAATAAGGCTCCCTTTTACATTACATTTAGCTGACGCTTTTATCCAAAGCGACTTGTAATAAGTAATTTTACCAATTATAAATGGTAGTAACTCATTAATAAATGGGAATGGGTTTTACACTTTACAATAAGGCTCCCTTTTGGCAGTTATAAATGTTAATAACTCATTCATAGATGGTCATAAGAGATGCCAAGAAACATCAAGATGGAAGGGGGGGAATCAACTCAGTGAGCAACAGATACCAAGGATGCTGGCTGATGAAGAAGACGAAGTAAGCTAAGTAGCCAACATAAGGCTTAGTAGTACAGATAAATGTGGGCTCACTATTTGGCAAGCAACCGGTCATAGTTGCCCTGTTTATCTCATGTCTTATAAAAGCTTATTAATGATTTATAAAGTGTTCACAACCCAATTAATAAATGAATTACTAACTATTTGCAAACCCTTTATAAGGGTAGTCTTATTGTAAAGTTTTTTTTTGACTAGATGAGAAAAAACATGCCCAGACTTTTAATCAACTAAAAACATTGACTACACTTTGACCAACAGGGGGTTTGTGTTCAAATGAAGCCCATGATGAAGCCTCATGAGATGAACCCTTTTGCGAACCAATTGGCTGGAAAGCTTCAAAGCTTCATAAGGCTTCATCTCGCCATTCTACATAAAAACAACTTAAAACTGTTATTCCTACCTTTGTGAGAGGGAGAAGACCAGTGACCGTGCAGCCAAGAGAGACTTTCTTGAACTGACGGCAAACTTTTTATGACTTCCTGTTTACCCGGTCACCGGTCATGTGACCGCATCATGTGACACCGTCAGGTGACAATGACGTCAGATTCCCACACTAGCATTAAGTGTTAATGTTTGTAGCATGGAGAGTGTGTCGTTTTGGAGCAATTGGCCATGTTTTACAGGCTAAACAATTGTCTTTAGTTCAAATGAGCCCTGAGTATGTTGGGTAGGGGAGGGAGTGGGGGGTGGGGAATCCTTAGAGAAATGTTTGTTGGGGTTAGGTTGGGTGGCTGGGAGCTGAGCTGGGGTTCCGGAATTGTTTTTTTTGGAGATAGGGAATAACTGCGGGGCTGGTTCACCGTTGGTCATTACTTCCTTTATATAACTTCTTTGATATAACTTCTTTTATCCAAGTTTGGATCTCTGCGGGTTTTTCTTAAAAACCTTAGAACCCCCTTTTTGGGCTTAGTCCCTCCCCTCTCCCTCTGCGGATATAGGTCCGGTAGAGGGGGAAGGGGTACAGAGTCGCTTATCCAGGCGGGGGAGTACATTCTGACGAAGAGATAGGTTGGTGTGCTCTCTATCTCTGTTTCTTGTCCTACAATTTCACCCTGGTCTAGAGGGAAAGCGTTCTCGGACGCCTTTTCAGCTCTGTTTCCTGCTATATTCTTCCTACCCCATTTACGTTGAACTATTTTAGGAGAGTGTGTTGACGTTGACTCGTTGGGCCTTTCCTCCTGTACTTTTTTGTTCCCCAGTTCTTTCCTTTAAACTTAATCTAGGAGGGTTCTTAGGCCTTCCCATTTCCTACTTTTGATTAGTTTAGTTTTTCACCCCTGTTCCTTTGTACGAATTTAAACGGGGGAGTGCATTTACGTAGTTTCGTTGTGCCTCTCGGCGTATACTTTGATTTTCTGTCTCTTTGGAGAGTGCTTATACGTTTAGTAAATTGGGCCTTTTCACTTTTATCCCTCTTCACTAGTATCCCATATCCCCTCTTCATAATCTACACCCGATTCTAGGGTAAGCACAAGGAGGCCTGTTCATTTCAATTTCTGCCTTTGTGTTTCTTCATCTCTTACTCGTTTAATATTTAGGAGAGTGCATTTACGTAGTTTCGTTGTGCCTCTTTTCCTCTGTTTCTGGCTGATCTTTTCGTACCCTTGTTTCTCAGAGAAGAGAATAAATACTATTCTAATAAGGAGCTGGCACATGTGTCTCTTCACTGATACATTGGGGGGTCAAAGGTCATATGACAAGGGATTCCATTGGCGGCATGCGCCGGCCTGTGCCTTTAACCGTGTACTTCTGGTAGAACTGCTCGGGTCTTGATAGATTGAGTGGGGAAGTTCATGAGATATTTCTCACTGTTACTCAACAATATAATAAGATTAATCATACTGTTCCAGGGTAGGCCTACGCCTCTTTTCGTCACTTCTCCTTCACAGCATCTTCCTTAGGTAAAGGACACTCAGCATTCATTAGTTCCATTTTCTTGCCATCATGTGAACGTAATATCAGGGCTGCCAACATTTGAGTTCAGCTTGGAGTGAGATCTTTTTGGTGAACCGAAAAAAGAAACGTTCATGTGTACAGTGTTACAAATGTATTGAACATGTACAAACTAGGGTTTCCCATTAATGTACCGGGCTCTACAGTGGAATACGCACACACACAGTGTACCCGCGACTCTTACAATCAAGTGCTATATAAGTGGGGGGGGGGTCCTCACCTCCTGTAGGGGGGTCCGGGGGCATGCTCTCCCGGGAAGATTTTTTTTTAAATATTGAAGTTAAATGCATCAACCTGGTGCACTTTGAGAGCAACATGAATTTATGGTAAACAGATTTTCTTTTTCTTTATGGATATTTTACAAATCACTCCCCTTTTAAAATGTATTCTTGTTTTACTGTCATATAGTATTTCATGTATTCTCATAAATGGTGACCAAAGCGTTTGAGACCCACTGAGATAACTAGACTAAAGTGAACTATCTGAACCAAGTCCCTTACCTCACTGAGCTGTAGTTATCTCTCAGTCTGACAGGACAGAGCTCTCCCTCTCCTTGTTTTAGAAACAGCTTCTAATATCCGTTAGCGCAGCTAGCTAACCAGATGCTAACAACAACAATGCAAATAGTGGGTTTGGTAGAAATATACTGTATAAAAGTAAAGTTATTTTAGATGATGCCATATTTATTGAAGATTTTACATTATAAATATTCCCCAAAATTATTCAAAAGCATATTCTTCCAAACTCCTTGCTGTAGTATGACACACAGGAGACTATTGATGTGTGTAGTGAGTTTTGTAGTAATAAGCTGTATAATAGTGATTGAATATTATTGTATTCTCTTTTTTCGGAGTTGCACTTTGCAGACGGTCCCTGAGCACTCGTTTCTTCTCCGGCTGCGGATAGAGACCAATGTAATGTGTCCAGCTCGGAGGACGGCGTGTATTGGCTTTTTTTGATCAACATGTGATTGTAGTTCGTTGTCCACCTTACCACGGTACTTAGGAAACGTCATTCGTGTCTAAATAACGTTTTGTTCATGAGTTATTGATCCGTGAAATCAGAATCTCCCAATATCGTTCCAACTTTACTGAACTAAGGCAGTTGACCGTCTCATTTCGTAGACCGCTCGGTTTGCTGTTCCTTCTCTTTATTTTTATATTTATATACATTTATTTTGGACGAAAACTTAGCGTGAGGAAAGGCAAGTGTGGCGTGAGTGCGTGAGATATGGGTTAATTGCGTGACTCTCACGCTCAATGCGTGAGTGTTGGCAGCCCTGGTAATATTCCTGTATCACAGCGTGCCCTTTGAGCTCAGAGACAATTCTGTGTCTTGGTTGCGCAGATTTATAAAGCAAGCCACTCTCACTTATTTTTGTCTTGCTCAAAATGCCACTGACACAGTTTTGTTGGTTGAAGAAACAACCATCATGTAAGTCGACACAACTCCCATTGCTTGCCAAAAAAGTTATTCCTGCACCCTAAGATAAATGACCTATCAAACAAAGGCAAAAATATCCCAAAAAACAATCTTACTATGCGTCTGATACTTGTGCAAGTGTGTATCTATTGATCTAAGCCCGCAACGAATTATGGCTTTGTGCTGCTTTGTGTCGGGGTGCAGCGCACTAGAAAAGCCTGAGCGATGTGTCATCTGCTGTTAACGCCACATCGCCTCATGATTACTATTGATCTTCAGTCTCGCTAGCTGCGTCCGTCTCCACGTCCATCTCTCATTGACTGGTCTTAAGGGGGCCATCTTTCTCCTGGTTGTTGCTGTACTACCGTGTGAAAGCAGGCTCTGACACATACACACTACACTGTATCATTTTCACCTGCACATACAAGAACACATAGGGCACTTTTTGGATGTGGAGCACTGTTGTACACACAGGACAGAGACACCTTCACATGCTCCTCTACATAAATACATATACACTGATCCACAGAGACAGCTTGATTTACCTTGAAGTCTTTGTAGCTTTTATCAGTGTAATGTTGTTAGGGATTGAGAAAAAAGGTTACAAGAATCAGGTTTATTGCATGGAATTTACTCTTTCAGGGCGCATACATATACACAGTAAAAGTTGTAAACAAATGTGCAGAACATTCAGAAAAGGTTTACTGTAAATACAAATGTACAAAAAGTAAGTAGGCTACAATAAGAACATGGCAATTTAATCCACTACCAATGGGTCACTCAAATCAAGTAGGTCAAACAAATGAGCGTCACACAAGTGGACTTTGAAAAGTATACATTCCCACTACTATGATCGCTTCAAAAGCAACACAAATAATCGCGTCAGATATACTTGTGGTGCAAACAGCGAGCAAAAGCTGGCTAACCCCCATAGTCTAAAAATAAAAGTGTATCAAACACACACCATTTCCTCCATTGATTTATTTTTCTCTCACACATTCACACTTGAAACACTCGCATACTCAGACAGATTCCAGGTGCTGTGTTTGCTAACTAGAGGCATTTAGTGGTGAAAAAGGGGTGTGTGTGTGTGTGTGTGTGTGTGTGTGTGTGTGTGTGTGTGTGTGTGTGTGTGTGTGTGTGTGTGTGTGTGTGTGTGTGTGTGTGTGTGTGTGTGTGTGTGTGTGTGTGTGTGTGTGTGTGTGTGTGGTTGCCGGTGTGGGAGGTGGGTATCCGACAGATGCAATATAAACACATTTCTACTGGAGGAGTGTGTGTTCATACCTGTTATAGCTCTCACACACACTCGCTACATCCATGCATGTATAAAAAGTTGTCATCCAGAGAATAGGAAGTGTGTGGTGTGTGTGTGTGTGTGTTTGTATGTGGGTGTGTGTCAGGGAAACATTGGTCACATAATGGTCTAATGACACTTTTGTAACATCTGTTGGAAGTCAAAGCATTATTTATCAACTACTGCTGATATTGCCTCTGTGCATGTATTTTTACATGTATGTGTGTGTATACCCTGTGTGTGTAAGAGAAAGTGTTTTGTTACCCATAATGAATTATTTGTGCTTGTAGGACTCATGTTCCATGTGTTATTTTACAAATAAAAAGCATTCAGGTGTCTTATTTGTATATGAGTGTTTTGTAGGCGTTCACTCAATGTGTGTGTGGCAGGCGGTGGGAAGTAGGGGTGCTGAGGGTTCTGCAGCACCCCCTGGTGGAGGACAGGGGATCTGCACTTCCACAAGATTAAATACAAATATAATACAAAAATTATAACAAAATAATATGATAATACAAAAACTGTTTCATTCAAATGTGTTGGTTATGTTCATATACTGACAATATTTAAATTATAGGATGTGGTTTAAAGACAAAGATCTTATTTTACACATTTTGAGTCTGGTCGGAAATGACGTCAAGCACATACAGACAAGTACAGTACAAGTACAGTAACAGGACATACTATAATGGCGGCACAAAAGCGAATATTAGATTTATTTTTGAATCTTTCAAAAAGATGTAAAATTGATTGCAACAAAACCTCGGACAGCATACCTGGCAATAGCTCAAGCCCAAGTACCTCGGGAAACTCTTTGCCAAAAGAGAACGTGCCTAACGCTGTTGAAGTCGTTGACAGTTGTCAAAAAGAGGATGAAGCTAGTGCTAGAAGCCAAGTGCAAAGAGGAGAGGGGGGAGCTAATGCCAACGGCTCCAAACCAAGTGAGGCTGCAACTTTAACGCATCCGTGCCAGCCTCGTAACCACGTTTTCCCTGGTAGGCATTTCGGAAAGGAAAACTTTTCCCGTTCTTTTCAACCCGGCTGGTTTGATAAGTGTAGATGGCTTACCTACAGTATAGAGACTGACAGCGTTTTTTGTTTTGCATGCCTCCAGGCTGTGCAGAAAAAACTAATATCTTCAGAGTCAGACCATGGATTTTCCAACTGGCAAAAAGCAACTGCTAAATTCAGTTTGCACGAGAAATCGCCTATACACACAGAGGCAATCAGGAAACTTTCTGGATTACAGCAAACGCCAATAACTGCACTTCTTTCAGATGGTGTAGTTAAAAGACAACAGACGGCAAGAAATGTCCTGGAGATTTTGTTCAGTTCGATTTCCTTTCTTGGAAGAAAGGGATTGCCATTTAGAGGAAACACAATATGCGACGGTATTCTCTACGAATTGATGTCGGAAAGGACGTATAATTTACCCAAAGAAAGAGAATGGGTTATGGGGCGAGACAACTGGGTCAGCAACACCATACAAAATGAGATTATCTCCCAATTTGCACATTCTGTTCAAAGGACAATAGTTTCCCGTGCCTCTGGCTTTGACTTTTATGGACTAACAGTTGATGGTACAACAGACATCAGCGCTGACGAGCAGTTTTCCTGCTGCCTTCAGTATGTGGACAAGGATCTGGAGACGCACTGTGAGTTTTGGGAATTTTACAACTGCCCAGACATTACAGCAGAGACACTTTTCACCTGTTTGAAAGACATTCTACTGAGACTGAACATTCATATTGCTCATCTACAGGGGTATTGCTTTGATGGTGCCTCAAATATGTCAGGCCGTTTATCCGGTGTTCAGGCCCGGCGGAAAGAAGCGAGCCCACACTCACTGTATGTACACTGTTGCAATCTGGATCTTGTACTCCAGGAAGTCGCACGCGAGGTAAACCTGATGGCAGAAGGACTCCATTTTGTGTAGAGTGTTGCTGTCATTATTATTGGGGGCGGTTTTGGCGCAGTGGTTCATCAGATCAAGGGGCGTTGGTGAACTCCAGTTTGAATCCCGCCTCGGCCGCCACTGCGTCAGACCGTTGTGTCCTTGGGCAAAACACTTTACCCGCATTTGCTCCTGTGGGTAATGTCCGCAGTAATGACTCTTACATGTCTAATATGTGTAATGTGTACTTGTAAAGCGCTTTGAGCACCTGTAAAAGCGCTCTAATAAAAAAATGTAATGCATTATTATTATTATTATTATTATCAAAGATTTGGCGAAACGCAAGCAATTGTTTGAATCACTATTTGGCTGTGAAGAGGTCATTGTTAACATTCTGGGTTTATGCCCAACGCGATGGTGTGTGCGCTCCAAAGCAATTCAACGCTGTTGCGCATACTCTGTCTTACTGGCAACACTGGAGAGTTTGAAGGAGGACAGAAGTGTGAGAGGGGATACCAGGGCCAAAGTAGCCGGACTTCATAAACAGCCCTTCAAAGGCAAAACTCTTTTCAGCCTCCGTGCATGTGAAGCGTTATTTGGCCCTTGTGAGGCTGTCGCGAAAACCCTGCAGAGCAAAAAGGCAAGTGCACTCGGTGCCATTGAGTGTGTTAACCTTTTGATGGAGCGCATTAGTGCCCTGCGAGTTGATGATGGTGTGGCCGGTATGATCAACGAAGTGAAAGAGAGTGCTACCCGGAACGGCCTAAAGATGCCTGACGAAAATAAATACTGGGTAAGCAAAACACCTGCCCGGTATCTTCAAACCAGAGAGGCTGAATCTCTGCAACAGGCAACGTATGATGTCAGATGGAGGACTGCATTTTACGAGGTTGTGGATCTGGTTCACTCTGAACTCAGCAGGAGATTCGACCAGGATAGGATGAGAGTAGCAGCATTCAGGGAGAAGATCGCAATTGACGCAGCAAACGGAAAACCGGTTGCGGTACTGGATGCAGAGGCTTTGAAATTACCCACGGGGTTTGACCTACAGTAGGCCGACTGCAACTGCTGTTGGGAGATGTCTTTTAAAGAGACTTTTCACAAGACAGTACAAGAGGTTGCATCACATCTGTCAGAACTTCATCCTCAGACAAGATCTCTTTTTGGAGAAGCTAGTGAAACTCTGCATGTGCCTTCCTATATCAGTTGCATCTTCTGAGAGAAGTTTATCCACACTCAGACGCCTTAAAACCTGGTTGAGGAGCAGCATGTCCCAGAAAAGACTTACACACCTTACACTCATGCATGTGCACGGAGACATCGTTGAACAAATGGATATACAGGACATGATGAAAAGTTTCATCAGTATGAATCCCGAGCGCAAGAAGACCTTCGGAGCATTAGCATAAAGTAAGACATTTTTTTCATGCACGACCGCCATGTACAGTGCCTACTATTGCTATTTTTAGTATTAAGATCTGATGCCGTTGTTTTTCCTGTGTCAGTGGTTATTTTGCAATATGTCAGTTTGCAATATGTCAGTGGTCGATGTGTTTATTATTTTGTGGCATTGTGTTTGCCCGTGTTTGGGAGGGAGTTACAGTTCGTGTATCCAATCATCATTTGCCTGTGTCTGTAGTCGCTATTTTATCATCAACGTTTGGCTTCGGAGGAAGTACCCAGCCGCTGTTGCTGCTCATAATCATTAAGTATATATTTTAAACGAAAAAGAAAAGAAAAAAGAACATGCAACCAAATGTGCAGCATATACAATTTAGGTTTTTTCTTACGTGTTAAGAGTAGGATTCCGCCCCCCCCCCTTTTCTTGCAAAAATACAATATTGGTTAACCATGAATTTAGTGATGGATTTCATTTTTACTTCTAAAAATATTTTTGGCTTTTCAGATGTATATATATGATATTTCAAAGAGGGTCCATTATTAAAATAAGTTAACAAACAGTGAGAGTTGGTTACACTTACTTAAATTCTGCATATTAACATAGTGTATTCGATACAGATATACTGTTAATATTCTATTTTATTTCATTTTTAATTCATGTGCAATGCCTTTTTTACATTCTGCCGCAAAAAAAAAAAAATCCCAAATTGGGATCAAGAAATTATGTCTAGTCTAATCAAAATGTTCAGCAATAGAGAGGCGAAGTCCCTCCCCTTCCGGTGGACCTCCATGGGACCTTATTTCGAAAAAATTATGTATTGAAGTCAATGGAGAGAGAAAGATTATCTTTCGATCCCGTTTGAATTGTGCCACAAATTACACATATGATGTTTTGTCATACTGTTGTTACAAGTCAAAAAATGATGTTACAAGTCAACAAAAAAAAAAAAGTGTCGTAAAACTGAAGTAACACATTTGTTTGTGTGAAACGCTCAATGAACTACATCTCTGGTCTCGCAGAACACACGTCACCAAGATGGCCATCACTACTGTCTTGTCAACAAAACGATTGACTACCCTCACTATCACCACAATAAAACACGTCCAGAAGATTGTCATGCAAAGCTGCCTGCCTGCCTTCCTTTGATTCTCTCTGAACTGCCTGGTCTTTTTAATGTTTAATGTCAACCATTTGTGCAGATAGCAGGAAGTAGAAAAGATCGGCGATCGCCGATGCTAGCGTTAGCATTTCTCCCCCGGGCTTAAATTGTGTATTATAGAATGATCACTCCGGTGACAGCACTCTTCAAAGGGTTCACGAAATATGACTACTACTCTTACTGTTTAACATT